>NC_053160.1:18741096-19083596 GCF_016835505.1 Polypterus senegalus
ACAACCTGACAACGTCAATACTTAAAATGAACAGAATATTATCTTTTCATGGAACTACTTCTTTGGCTTTGTGTAAAGCACTCTGAGCTGCAACCTTTGTATGAAAATGTGAGCTGAAACAGCAGACAACTGTTCCACTCTTGTACGTCTTCCACCTCACTGCTATCTTTGATGATGGTTTGCGACCAGTCAAAGAATAGACTGGGTCACAGTAAGACACAGGAAACATCAAAGGTCTGGGGCAGCCACCTGCATAATATCCCTAGCATTCTTTCATGAATAATGAATGGTACAACATCCAAAACAGAACTGATTTGAAAGTAAGAACATGGCGGCTTTATAGGTCAGTACAGGAAGTGACATCTTTGGGACCGGAGCTGGAAGTGATGTCATCAGGACCAGAAGTGATATCTTTAATGGTGCCGGTACCGGATGTGATGTCATCAATGGGCTCGGTACCGGAAATGACGTTATCAATGGTGCCGGTACCTAGCGGGATTTCCTATGGATGGTCTGCAGAGTACTGAGAGAGAGAGTCAGTGCAGCTCGCCACTCCCTGGTCTGGTGTGCTACTACTATTATTTAGGCCCTCCAGCTGCTTCCCAATTGCACGTGTGTGACAACTGTTTCTGTTCCTCGTCCTTTGTCAATAGGTCATTGTACTTTTCATTGAGACTAATTGCTATTTCAGGTGCATTTTTCACTACTGCCGACAGTGCACAAAATTTTTTAAAGACGGAATCACCTGTTCACTGTTTCAATGGCTTCTTGAGAAATGGCTGAGGCCCCTTTTTGTCATTTTTCATAAAGACATCAAAGATGGAGTTTGCACATTACTGGATCGTCAAACAGGTCATCAGTATCTGCAGCATTTGCATCTTGATTTGTTCTGAAATCACTTGAACTGTGAGGCAGAATAAACATGAGAAGACGTTTGACAGCACTACTTCCATGAAGTGATGACAGCATGCAATCCAGGCCATTTCAGCTCCTAGATGCTCCTTCATGAAGACCTGTCTTGCTGACTTTTGTAGGTGTAACGACTTATCAGCTGTGAAGTTTTTTGACACTTCATATACTCAATAAAATTTGCCGTGTAGACTGTGAATAAACTAGAAATAAAATAGAAACTCCTACTTATTACAAGAATGTTCTTGAAACTCAGGCTTAATACTAGAATGATCTGTAAACTTTAATGACTAGAATGTTCTAGAAACCCCATCTTAGCACTAGAATGTTCTAAGTAATTTTTTTTTATTGTTTACTAATCACTTGGCCAGTTAAGAACCCCACTCCAGAGTACGCACATAATAACATTACAAATACAATTTTCAGAATGGAGCCACTCTATATGTTTCACAATCAGGCCGAGATTTCACAGCTAGCCAGACTCTCCCTAAGCCTTGTGGAATAATGAGTCTACAGACACCAACTCTTTGCATTGGTTTGTGGACCACCCTAATGCACATAGTAAAGATAACATACAAGTGCGATAAAAATTTTTCTCACCGTGTTCAGCAGGTGGAAGCGTGGTGCAGATGAGCTACATGATGTCATAGTTGCAGTATGAAGATGGCATCTCCACTGGAGACATGCCAAGAGGAGCAACATTTCATCATCTGCATTTTCAGCAGTGAAGGGGTGAAACCCATCGAAATTCATCAGTGAATGAAGGTTCAGTACGGTGTGGCATGTCTGTTGCTCTAGGAAGCGTACAAGTGGAGTAAAAAGTTCCAAAATATTGTGAGTTCTGTGACAGACTCTTCTCAATTGGGTTAGACTCACCGAGTAGTGACACCAAAGTCGACAGCCGAAGTTGAACTATCTTCAACTCACAATCAAACCCAAATAATGTGGACTTCAGAATAGAGATGTTGTCTTATAACATGACATCGCTTAGCCCCATAGTGCTTGTGCAATGGCTGCAACCACTGAGGGCCTACATTACAAGTGTCTTCCACATCTGCCATACTCGCCAGACCTGTGACCAGCTGCTTATTTTCCACACAAAGACGCATTGAGCACATTACTGTACTTTCTCCACAGGAAATTTCTCTACCCAGAACGTCGCTGCTCCCGTTACCTAGAAACCATTATATCCTAGTTAGGGATCTCTACTAGAAGCAGAGATCTTTATCTCTATATATAATCTTCATTTGGATCTTGATCTTTGTTTGTCCGCGAATGAATTAGAAGAAGCAGCACTAGATGGCAGTAGAGAGACAGCTAACACATAGGCATTGCATTAAGAATCTCCTCCAGGCTTATACTACTGAAGACTGTAGTACTCCAGTCACACCTCAAAATGCAGACATTCCAACTAAACAAATTGTTGTGCTTTAAATTAACTAAAGAGATCTTCATGTAGATCTTGATCTTTGTCCGCGAATTCCATGCATGCGTAGACCACCTTCCAGTTTACTGCGTTGTTGTTACTCACGGATGTCAACAATGTGCCAGAATAACGAAAGGGGTGGTGGACAGTGTTACGCTGGTTAGCTCCTGAGGCCTGGTTAGAGAATGAGATTGCCGAGGATAAAAGGTACGTGCCTACGTAACATATGAATGAAAGAAAGACAGTGGGTAAAATGAATGACAACGTAACAGCACGTTCCGGAAATTATTATTGTTACGTTGTAGCCGGCGAGTGCTGCGCGTCTCACAGTTGTACCGTGACTTGCTCACATGTCAATGAAGTGATCCCTATTTATGCTTTAAAGAGCCTGGATACCTATGTGTCCCCCTTTTATAACCATTGCTCCGTGTATATTGCCTTACTCTTTGGATTGCCTCAAAGCAACCTGCGAGATTGGAGAAAGGTTGATAAGATATCGTGAGAGGAAACGACAGCGTCGTGAAAACGAGACGGACTGTGAACGGACGGAAACAGAAATGCTCCTACACCACCACATAATTATGATTCGGACAGTGATTCCGAGTAGGCCTTTCCTATCGAATCGATGTCCAAGGTTTTTCTTTGTAATTTTGTTTCCCTTATAAAAAATCATAATGCTGTGCGACGAAGGGCCCAGTTCACGACTGGCAGCCGCGTTTAAACAGGGAGCCCTTCACAGACAACTTTAACACGTGCACCGTAGTTGGGTGCACATGGCTAGTTTAAATATAAAATGAAAAGCAAACATGCGATTAATGCCTGAAAACACTTCCAGACAAGAAATCACTACCCTTCTTATTGAGTAAATGCCATGAATTTTGCAGGAAGCAAAGCTCAATTTATTTTGAATTTTTTTTTCCAAAACCTAAACACAGAATTTCGCTGTAAATTCAATTTCACGCAGGTCATTGTGCTCATCTCTAGTTTTCACCTTTCATCTGTGAATTTTAGCTTAATTATGAAACTGGACC
This sequence comes from Polypterus senegalus, assembly GCF_016835505.1. Lineage (NCBI taxonomy): Eukaryota > Metazoa > Chordata > Cladistia > Polypteriformes > Polypteridae > Polypterus > Polypterus senegalus. Next base: position 18,744,463 of record NC_053160.1, read on the forward strand.
AGCCTCTGATGTGAGACAATGATGACCTTTTCAAGGTTTGCTTCTCTTTTTTTGCTTAGTGCTGCCAGGGTACAAGCCAGGCTCCAAATGGCATTAAGTAAATCAATTAGAATTCTTTCGACTAAACTCTGAATCACATACTCAAGGACACCAGTGGAACTTAAGAGGAAGTGCATATAGGACTGAAGTCAGGAAGCACTTCTGTACAAACAAGGAGTTGTGGGACTCTGGAATCAACTACTGAGAAATGGAGTAAAAGCAGAAACCTTGACAGCCTTTAACACTAGAATTCCTGAAGCCTACGAAAAAATTCATAATCTCAGCCCACCTTAAATCCCTTTGCACCTCTCCATCAGCGTCTTTTGTTTTGTAAATGTGTCGATCAGCACAAGCAGCTTGCTGTCCCATCCTCTGCCTTTACGGAGCTCAGCTCAAGAAAAAAGTTTTGCCAGCTCAATCCAAGGCTCCTTATGTTCAGGTGAGGTGCCTGGGGTTGTATAAGGTAAATAATACAAGGCGGTTTGTCAGAATCATGATAAGAACTTGCTCAAGGTTATCATCTGTTGTGGAAATAGATGGGTATCCCACTTCTTCTTTGCACTTCTCCAACCGCTTTTGAACTTTTTAAACCATTCTAAACACCGACCATGGTAAAACACTTACTTCAACTTGTGCAGAAAGCCTTGTGTGGATTTCAAACCAAAAAAATCAGATCATTGCTTGCTGCTCTTCTTTGATGCAAATGGACAGCAGAGTGTCCATGTTTACTCCTAGAAAACAACAAGAGAAACCGGCTTATCGAGGTCGAAGCTTTACCACATTGACCACATACAATCCACGTTTCCACATGTGTGCAGGGAAAGCTATACAGCCAAATTATACAAAAGTATTGCAAAAGTGCATTTAACAGGTAAGTTCAGTATTTTTCAAGTTAAAGTTTATTTCTTCACATACAGTATATGGTATGTATGCATTTGTCATGCAAAATTGTCTTCTAAAATTAAGCACTTTCTATAACTTTTAAAAAATATCTTGCCGTCACTGGTACATTACAAGACAGTTGTCGAGTATTGAAAGTGTATTTACACACACATTGTAAAACAGTTTAGACATATAATTTTTGAACAAAAAATAGCAATATTATGAGATTCATCCATTTTAAAAGCAGACCAGCTGTGCACACCATCTCACCATTTGTCTTCTTCGATAATAATCTTTCACTGTGGTTTAATTTTGAAAGAGCAAATCACAGTAAATCTTTTCATGCCACATGGCTGGTATTTAGTGATAATTTGCACAAGCAAATAGAAAATGTATCCTTACCTTGAGAAAAACAGTACCGGGAATATGTGATAAAATTATTATTTCCAGATCCCTTTTGTTGCCATAAATATGTATCAGAAACATGAAATGCTTGTTTTCTTATATCAATGCTTTTCCAACATCATTAGTAAGTTTTTATGCTATGATTTTCCAGTGGTGCTAGTGACCCATTAGCCTCAATTGTAAAGCACCAGTGAAGGCAAGATATTTTTTAAAATTTATAGAAAACACCCAACTTTAGAACATAATTCCAATGTAAGAACATAAGAAATTTGAGAAATGAGAGGAGACCATTCAGTCCATCGCTCCTGCTTACTTAGCTAATAGCTAAGCTGTCCCAAATGCAATGCCATATGCATTAACACCACGTTTGAGAAGAAATAACTTTGAATTGAAGCACCAAAGGTCATTGTAGTTAATGAAAACAGTGAGATAAAGGCACGCTGCGCAGCCACAAGAACTGACCACGGTATACAATCAACTGGAACAGGCTGTGACGTTCTGCAGGAGGATGCCGTCATTCCATAAAAAGTCAACACAAGTCTTTTAGACAGAGGTGGAAAATTTCCTGTCTAAAGTGAATTCTGGGATATCCTAGAAGTGTTCAGTTTGTATCTGCCCATGAATACTTGGCAATATGACTTACTGTATTTGGTTGGGTGACAATCTGTGTAGTTCAGCATGATGCCATCATAATTCTCACCAAGAAAAAGAGATTGAAAGTGAAGCGATATATATTTGGCAGACAACGTTCCAAACTTGAATTTTGAAGATGAATATTCATTACAATGGCTCCACACAGATTAAGGGACTTACGCAGAGTCACAAAATGAACAGTAAGTGGGAATTAAGGCCATGACCCTGGAGTACAAAGTCTGTGGTATCACAACACCACACTACTCAATCAGTTACCAGGGTGCTTACTTATAACATCCCACCAATTATTTGGTCCCTTTTACCTTGCCCTTCATCTTCTGATGTATCCTTTGATTTGTATCTACACTCAGATATTTCCTTATACATTTCATGTTTACTGTATTGTGTGATTCATAACTTAATAATTGTGTAATTTATTTGTGACCATAAAAAACATAAACAAAGTTGAATCATTATTTACAACCTTATATTTAATGCATGCATTTTTCAAATGAGAAGTTATGCCTGATCCAACCAGTGTATTTAATTGGTTAATGCTTCAGCTTTTGGATCAACAATGAAATCTTACTTTGGCACTGTGCAACATATAATTTTTACATTTTTTTCCTTGTCTTCTCAGAGAGTCAAGGCTGGGGGGCTGTCAAAAGGCAGGGCCTGTTAAAGCCATTGGCACTTCCTGTGTGATTTTGGGCTATACAAAAATAAACTATATTGTATTGTAAACTGTATAATAAATTAGCTAATGAAAATGCTATCAATTAAGTGCTGCATATCTTAAGTAGACAATTTGCATCATACACAGATATACCGTTCCATTCACCAATTAAAGGCGCACCACCTTGTACTTCTGACCTGTATCACACAGAACTGCCAATTTTCTTGAGGTTTTTGCATTTAGATGCTGTGTCTGGTGAATTAAAGTAACTGGGTGAATCAATTCGCCACCTGAACACAGGCCAGCATCACTCTAGATATTTGAGAGCACACTGTGTTCCTCTATAATACAAATATTGTCAGTATCACCGTATCAGCAAACTCCATCACGTTCTGTTATCTACCAGGACACTCTTTGGAATTAATGAGACCTCATAATCTGATTTTTGTTTTTCATTTTTGTAACCAACCTCGGGCTGAAAGATAGTTGAGACACCATTTAAGGGGGTTTGTATGCCAAGGAATTTCATAAGTTATATTTGTTTTCTGATGTAATACAGGGTGGGCCATTTATATGGATACACCTTAATAAAATGGGAATGGTTGGTGATATTAACTTCCTGTTTGTGGCACATTAGTATATGTGAGGGGGGAAACTTTTCAAGATGGGTGGTGACCATGGTGGCCATTTGGAAGTCGGCCATTTTGGATCTAACTTTTGTTTTTTCAATAGGAAGAGGGTCATGTGACACATCAAACTTATTGGGAATTTCACAAGAAAAACAATGGTGTGCTTGGTTTTAACGTAACTTTATTCTTTCATGAATTCTTACTTTGTCTTTTATTTCTCTTTTCTTCATCATGTAAAGCACTTTGAGATACATTATTTTTATGGAAATGTGCTATAGAAATAAAAGTTGTTGTTGTTTCACATTCTTAGCTTGATTTTTTTCCCAATTCTTAATTTCCCGATTTTATACAGGACTGGCCAAATCATTTCAGGAACAGCTCATCAGGTCATCAGGAGGGCCAACAGCATTATAAAGGTCTATTCACGCTCCTGCCATCCATCACAAAGATACCATAGGAGTGTGAAATGGAGGACTATAAGACTACAGGTCAGTTTCTATCCGCAGGCAATTAGATTTGTGAATGATTGCCATCCATTACTTCATCATCTCACAATATCTTGTAACGGCCGCCTCATTCTCCAAAACAGGCAGCTACACCACCAAGTTGAGGATGTTAGACCCGACAAGTCTTCTTACTTCTAAACAGGACAACATTAAGAAAGACGGGACTCGGCACAAAATACATTTATGATGACATTAACTCTTTTAGGGTTGATGTCGACTTTTGTCAAAAGGAGGAGTTCACGATGGTAATCAACTGTAAACTGTGCCAAAACAAACCATTATGTTTTAGTTGGACTTAGGGAATTCATTCCCAGGCTGCCGATTACCGGGAGTCCGGGATTCCCGGACATTTTCCATTCTCGCATTCCCGGGAATGAAACTGCTATAAATCCCGGGAAACTGGGAACGGCCAAGCTCACATATATACCATGTAAAAGTGTAAAAATCAATCAAGAAATAACAGAGTTGTAGTTGAAAATAATTAAGTGGCACGGGTTTTTGGCCTACGGTGTAGTGTTTTGCAGATTGATTCACTCAACCAGCAGCAGTCGTCAGTCTCCCGAGTATAGTGAACTGGGAGGAGTTTGCACTCTGCAGCTCACGAATGCCGGGACAGGGCAGACTTCATTGATGTCGCTTTGAACAGCAACTTGAAATTGCAATGTGTCAGTCTGTTGCATCCGCATTATCTGTGCCAAGAAACTTGCCATCACAGAATGATGACAAGAAACTGGATGCATCAGTAAAAGCTGAAATGGCGGTGTTTCAGAGCAACGGCAAACGCGGGTGTTGTTTAGAACAAGTGTATCAGTATCTGATCAGGTAGATCGTGTTGCATTCAAAAAAAATCTTTTTTAAACGTTAGTCTATCATATATCCTCCTTATGGCATTTGCCACTTGATTGACATACAGGGCGGCCAGTCTGATATTTCTAACACACTGGCAATCCCATATGCACCCATACAATCAGATTGTGATTCAGACTACGAATGCCATGAATGTAATTACACTGATCTACATGCTGTCAAATAAACGAACCACACACCTTGGCTTCGCCTCTGACGCTGTCGTCCAAGGTTCGATTCCCGAGAAGGGGTGCAGTGAGTGTGTACGCCTGATGAGCCCAGAATTAGGGCGAAACACATGTCGTGTACTCTTTGCATTATTTGACAGTAAAACTTTGCAACATTCTACGATCTGCTTCTCGCAACTGAAGAGGGCACCGAGGTGGATGTTTGCCTATACAGGGTACAAGCCAGGCTCCAAATGGCATTAAGTAAATCAATTAGAATTCTTTCGACTAAACTGTGAATCACATACTCAAGGACACCAGTGGAACTTAAGAGGAAGTGCATATAGGACTGAAGTCAGGAAGCACTTCTGTACAAACAAGGAGTTGTGGGACTCTGGAATCAACTACTGAGAAATGGAGTTAAAGCAGAAACCTTGACAGCCTTTAACACTAGAATTCCTGAAGCCTACGAAAAAATTCATAATCTCAGCCCACCTTAAATCCCTTTGCACCTCTCCATCAGCGTCTTTTGTTTTGTAAATGTGTCGATCAGCACAAGCAGCTTGCTGTCCCATCCTCTGCCTTTACGGAGCTCAGCTCAAGCAAAAAGTTTTGCCAGCTCAATCCAAGGCTCCTTATGTTCAGGTGAGGTGCCTGGGGTTGTATAAGGTAAATAATACAAGGCGGTTTGTCAGAATCATGATAAGAACTTGCTCAAGGTTATCATCTGTTGTGGAAATAGATGGGTATCCCACTTCTTCTTTGCACTTCTCCAACCGTTTTTGAACTTTTTAAACCATTCTAAACACCGACCATGGTAAAACACCATGGCCGGCCGTTTATTCCGGCCAATACCCCCAAGCCGCCAGGTGGAGCCCTCCTTGCAGCATGGAGGTCCCCAGAAGACCAGCAGGGCATCATGGACAATGTGGTTTTTATGCAAAGCCCTGCTGGATGCCATGGGAGCCACAAGAGGGAGCCGCAGGGAGGACCGAGGACTTCTTCATGCCCTATGACCCGGACGTTTATCATAGGAAGAGTGACGGGCTTCCGGGTTGAAGAGAAGAGCTTTTACCTGACCCGGAAGTGATTGAGAATCACATGGACTGGGGATTGGGAACACTTCAGGAGATATAAAAGGACTGTGGGAGCTCCCAGACGGCGAGCTGAGCTGGGTGGAAGGGTGGCAACGCGTCTGGGAGCTGGAGGATTGGTTTATTGTGAATAGTGATTGTTTATATGAGTATTGTGGTGGAGAGCAAGGTTATTATAGTTAACAAAAACTAAAATTAAAACTGAAACTATTATTAAAAAAACATTTTCATAAACTGAAATAAAATAATTAACAAAACCGAAATGAAAAACTAAAACTAAACGAAACTATTAAAGTAGCTAGAAAGATTAACTGAAATAAAATAATTTACTAAAATATTTTTAGTTTTCATTTTTGAATGAATATTCTTGCTGTTAGTCTTTAACCTTTGTAAGTTTTAACACTAAAAAAACAGAAAGTCATCCACCACGAGCTGCCCACAAATATTCATCCAGTGAATGGCGTTTGTGATGGAGGGCCGGTGTTCACACAGCATTTGTGGTGACAGAACAAGCTGAATGCAGATGCGTAAAGCGTGTGAAATAGAAAGCGATTTACGTGCCGCCTTTCTTTGTGCTTGTTGTATATCAAGATGTAATTCAATTGGCTGAAATCAGAATGTGCTGGTCAACAAAAACATTATCGTATGGACAGAAAAATCACAAGTGAGTATCGTTTCAGTGTATTTCTCAGGTGACTGCTTTTTGTTGGCAGCAATTCACCTGCCACTTCACATAGAAGAAATCCTTTTTACTTTCTCATATACGAAATATAGAGAAAGCATAGTAACCATGAAAAAATTTGACCTCAATATGTTGATGAATCTTGACGTTATAGACCTCCCAGAGTCCAAAAAAAAAATTTTTTGGAATTGTGTGTATGTGCGCGCGTGTGTGTAAACATGATAACTCTACAGTAAAACGCAACTAGATACTGTAGATGGATGTGGTTGTTACACTACAATTGTAGATTTGTATTAACATTTGGGCCAAATCCATCACCTGGAAGTTGTACTTTACCTGAACACATACTTGATTTTTTTAGTATTCATGCAGTTGCAGAGTCCGATTTATTCAACTTTACTTTTTTAATAATTGTTCAATATATTATTAATTTGATTTGTTGTTGATGGTTCTTTAATGTACATAATATAAAAATATAATCATTGTCTTGCGGTTTACTCCTCAAATATCCATCCCCATATTTGAGTATACAAGAAAGTCGAGATTTTTGAAAATAGAACGGCACTGATCGAGAGACTGACTAGGTCATCATACAAGATCAGCATATTGTTGCTGACCAATCCCTTTTCTTTAAAAACATTGTTTAACAATGAAGCGATACAAACAAAGGTAGGTAGGTGAAGAGAGTCTGCCAAGTGATGAAAAACTAAACATACTAATGGGCTGTTGTATTTATTTTGTATCTGTTAATTTATCTTTTTTAGTTCATATTCACAACTCAAAAAACCTGATATTATGAAAGTAATCCATTAACAGAATTTTATTTTAAAATGTGTCTCCCTTTTTTCAATGTTTTTCTCTCTCTCAAAATAGATAGTTGAAATCATCATATTCTTTTTGTTCTTAACATCAGCCATATCATACATATTGCATAGCAGGGATTTTTCCTGCCTTAAATCCAAACCTGCTGCGGTAGGCTCCAGGTTTCCTGCGATCCTGCTCTGGATAAACAGGTTTAGATAATGTATATATTGTTCTTAATCTCAGATGCTGTCTCTGTCGTTTTATGCCTGTCCGTACTCCTAATTCCTGCTCTTGCTCTGCTCATTATGGGTTTACTGTCCTTTATGTTGAACTACTCAAGTCTCACTGCCCCTAACCTTCACACTACTTCTTGTTTTTCTTTGTTTCCCTCAATACAGGTAGGTGGGGTCTGCGCACTGATTCAAGTCCAAGAGTTCTGTTCTTCCTAAGCCCCTGTAATTTCATGAGAAAATATTTTAAAAAATAAAATTGTTCATATTCAGCATCTAGTTTTGATTATGCTTGTTTTATCAGACAAAAGCAAAACCAGATAGTAAACCATGTAGTGTAGTAAGCTTCCACTAACATTAAACTCCAAATCTGTTAAGAGTACAGTTTTGTCTGATTGTGACACAAAGCTAAACTCCGTAGGAGCTCCATGCTATAATTACTAAAACTAAAACTGAAACTAATAGATATAAAACTAAAATAGAAATGCCTTTGTGAAATAAAAACTAAACTAAAACTAAAAATACACGATGAAGGAAAACTAAAACTAAACTGAATTTCCAAGTGAGGTCAGAAAAAATATAGAAACAAAAACTAATATAAAAAGGCATAACTATAATAACCTTGGTGGAGAGTGTGCTTTGTGCACTGTGGCAATTAAATAAAGTCAGAATTTGGACTTTTACCTGGTGTCTGGAGTCGTGGACAGGGGTTCAAGGGAGCGAGAGTGTCCCCTATCTACCACACCTATTATCTCTAAACTGGACTAAGACTTGCCAGACTCCGATTTTGATACAAGTGATCGAAAACGAATGTGAGGTTCCAGCTTGAGTTGACTGGTCCCCAGCTAATTGTGTAGCTGACACGCCTATGGCAATGTTCGCCAGGAGGACTGCCACTTAAAAATGGCAGGAGGTAGAGACCAGATTGCAATGCACTGTAACTGTGACTGCTGCTGCAGCTGCCGCCCCAGCCACGCGAAGACAGCCTGGCAGCAAGTCTGCTGCACATTCTTGGCAATCTGGCAGCTGCAGCACGCAGCAACAGACATTTTGTGTTGATTTCTGTGTGAAACCATTGCTTTTCTGAAAAAATATTCAGCCCTCAAAGAGTGAATCATGTAGCACCACTACAATCTGTCTTTGCTGGCACATAGAGTAGCTGCAGCCAGGACAAACATTTCAATTAATTGACTGAACAGTCTTTTCTCATTTGTCAAATTTTTTATGTTCTTAGGAATTAACCTGCTCTGTTCATCTTTTGTATGATGATATATCATTATTACATGTTGTTTTTTTGGATTAAATTTATCAATCTCACTATCTGATTTATATATTTATGTAATAACTCATGGCATTTGCACTTTATATTTTTATACAGCATTACTGCATTTATTGTGGAAATATTAGCTCTTAATTGTATAGTCTTGTGTGAAATTTGTGTATACTGGTGGCCTGGAAAGTGCGACAGAGTGAGACTGTCATTCTGCTGTGCATATGACAATAAACTTCTTATGTACTTGCAATGCGCTCCTTCCTGGGTGATGTGGGAGAGTTATCTTCTTACTTGAATGGCCCACAGTTCTTAAAAGTCTATTTCAATCGTTCTGATGTTATAGAGGAGGATGGGCTTTGCTTTCTCTTTAACAGCAACTCCTAAGGTTGAGGAGGTTCATCAAGTATGGAATGAGATTATTGGACCTTCCAAAATTTTATTCTGACTGGCTGCACAGAAAGAATGGCTGACCCTCACCTTGGGGGGCTTGGCTGTTGTCTCCCAGTGTATCCGTCTAGACTAAGCTTTGCCTTCTCCTGGTCCTAAATATGAGAAATAGATGGATGGAGGTTTCATTTTTCCATGTTGTGGTTCTGTTGTGGCCTCCAATATGATGCGAGGTGCTGGACAGCTTTACTCAAATATAAATGAGATTGACTTTTGAATAGTAAAACTATGTGCTCTGCTAGCTTATAAATATCACAGAATTGAATTAAACGGAAAAAGGGAATTAATTAAATGTAATTGCATTTATTTATGCCGTTCTCCGGAACCAATTGAAGATTGTATAAAATAAAATTTTGAAAAAGTTAGAGTTACTGGCCTGGATTAGATTAGTGAGATCAGTATGCATGGAATCCTGCCTCACTTCACTGCTTGTAAAAAACTTCAATTAGGTTGTTTTAAATATCATTATCACGCATTATTATAAGAAAAGCAAAAGGAGTACTAAGTGTGGGAACTAATTAGCAATGTTAAAAGATCAGACTGTAATCAAATTACTGGCCGTATTCACAAAATATTAATCTGTACATCCACAAGAAAAGGCCAGCTACACGACACAGTATGAAAGCTCTGCATCTGACAGCATGAAATTTTTAAGGATGTTCCAGATTTGTGCAGCAAACGAAGCCAGTCACAAACTGAATGAGCACAAGAAAGTGACCTTTTTCATCTTTTCTTTTTTTTTTTTAAAGACTGCAGCTATAAATTACAATGTCTATTTAGAAGTGATACAGTAGTGCAGTCAAGAGAGTGTATGTCCTTGTCTAATTAACTGAAATGGAATTGCTTTTAATAGAAAATGTACAAAGTATCTGTCATGTATTGCTATCCAATTACTTTGGTTTCATAGAAGCTTCATTTTTCTTTATTTTGCTCTGGTTTCATCCATAACATGGTGAGGGAAAAATGGATTTGGTTCTGGGAGTCATTTGCATAATGAAATAAATAAACTCGTCACCATTATTTATTTCAGCCAATAGGCAGAATTAAAAATATCTGATAACTCTAATTGCTATCAAACCATTGGAAAATTTTCCTCCTCAAAGGTTGATCTCTAATGGCTCATGAGACATTAAAGAGATTCTCACTTATGTTTCATTGAAGGAGCAACTTTGTCACTGATGTTTTTCCTAAAATTCCTTAGGAGACATAGCTTTAGACAAAAATGAGACATGAGATACAACTGAAATAAAAGGAAACAAAACTGAGAATTTGTTTTAGAAAACATGGCATATTTTCGTGAGATCTCTTTCTAGTTTTGTTAATCTCTTTGAAAACTTCATATTTTTTAATAAACTGACACCTTTATCCAAAGTGGCTAACACTTGAGATACGACTTGTTGCATTTCTTTTGTTTTCCCAACTGGATCACAGGCAGATGGGGTGACTTGCTCCTGGTTAATTGGTGTCAGGAGTGGGATTTGAACCTACAGCTTTAGGTTATGAAGGCCAAAGTCATAACCAGTAGGCCATGTTGTCTGCCTTGGCCTCCAGAATGAGTTTAATCTAATTGGAGCGCTGCAGTAGAAATCAGAGCAGCTAATTGTGTTATTCAGACTTGTTTTATTACAACAAACAACTGTCCATACACTTTGACATATATTACTGAGTACACAATGCAAATACTTTCAAACTGCAAAAAAACATTGTGTGCTGAGGAGACACGTGTGGGGTATCCTGTTCTTAGAAGAAAAATCTGAGAAGCATGAAACAAAATGATCTCCTTATGGCAGCTGACTCCGGTTTACTTTCCATTCTTATTCTTTTGGATCTGAGTGCAGCTTTTGACACTATTTCTCATCCCATTCTACTTAGTAGGTTAGTCTCAATCGGTCTCTCTCATACTCCTTTAGCCTGGTTCAAGTCATACTTGTCTGATCGTACTCAGTTTATTCGATTGAAATCATTCACTTCTCAGTCCTTTCCTCTGGTCACTGGCGTCCCCCAGGGATCTGTCCTGGGGCCTCTTCTTTCCATTATCTACTTTCTCCCGCTTGGATATATTTTTCGTAAATATAATATTCAGTTTCACTGTTATGCTGATGACACCCAGCTTTATCTGTCCACCAAACCTGATTCTGCTCTCCCCCCATCCTCCCTTACTCTCTGTTTAGCTGAACTAAATACATGGTTCTCTTCTAACTTTTTGAAACTCAACAGCAATAAATCAGAGCTTCTCCTGGTAGGCTCTAAATCAACATTATCCAGAACTAATAGTTTTTCTATTGCTATCAATAACTTGCCGGTCTCTGTTTCCCCATGTGTGAAAAGTTTGGGTGTCATCCTTGACAGTACTCTGTCTTTTAATTCACACATCAATAATGTCACTCGGTCTGCTTATTTCCAGTTGCGTAACATCAATTGTCTCCGTTCCTTTCTTACTCCACAGGCCACTGCCATTCTTGTTCACAGCCTTGTTACTTCTCGGCTTGACTATTGTAATTCACTTCTTTTTGGTCTTTCTCAAAATCAATTCATAAGCTTCAACGTGTTCAGAACTCTGCTGCCCGTATTATCACCAGGACCCCTTCTATTCACCACATCACCCCTGTTCTCCAGCAGCTCCATTATCTTCCGGTCAAATATCGCATTAATTTTCAAATACTTCTGTATACTTTTAAGGCTATTCATCATCTCTCTCCACCATATCTCTCTGATTTGGTACAGATCATCATCCCATCTCGGTGTCTCAGATCCTCTTCTTCTCTTTCTCTCTCTGTCCCTGTCCCCCGTCTTGCCACAATGGGAGCAGGGCTTTCAGTTGCTCTGCTCCTCGACTTTGGAATTCCCTACCTCCTGAAATAAGAAACATCACCTCTTTCTCTCTTTTTAAGTCTAGACTAAAAACTCACCTGTTCAAAATAGCTTATCCCACATAACTTTCTCCATTTTCCTATCTTGGAACTGTTTTATGTTTTATGTTTTTATGATCTTGTAAATTACCTGCTCTTTTGCCTGCTTTTTATTTTCTTACTTTTATTATTATTTTTACTGTGTACAGTGTCCTTGAGTGTTCTGAAAGGCGCTTTCAAATAAAATGTATTATTATTATTATCCATCCATCCATTCATTCTCTAACCCGCTGAATCTGAATACAGGGTCACGGGGGTCTGCTGGAGCCAATCCCAGCCAACACAGGGCACAAGGCAGGAACCAATCCTGGGCAGGGTGCCAACCCACCGCAGGACACAAACAAACACAGCAAGCACACATTAGGGCCAATTTAGAATCACCAATCCACCTAACCTGCATGTCTTTGGATTGTGGGAGGAAACCGAGCGCCCGGAGGAAACCCACACAGACACGGGAGAACATGCAAACTCCACGCAGGGAGGACCTGGGAAGCGAACCCGGGTCTCCTAACTGCGAGGCAGCAGCGCTACCGTGCCGCCATTATTATTATTATTATTATTATTATTATTATTATTATTTATTACAAAAGAAAATGTCTCAATTTTATTTCTTTTTAATCTCATTGTTGTCTAGGAAAAACCAAAACATATTAAAGAGACCTTTTTTTTTGATTTTTCATTCCTGTGCGAAGTTGACAATATAAAACGATACAGCAACATTAGGAAAATAAGTCGCGCAACGACTCAGCCGGTTATTTGGTCACAGAGTGACGTTGTCGTGACTTGAACTAATTTTATGAGATGAACTGGGAGATGTGCGAAAAAGGTAAAACAACACAAGCAACCAAAACCCAGCCGAGAGAAAAGAATCAAAGTCAAAATTCTGGCAAAAAAGTCAAAAGCGGGCAGGATACGAAGATCAATTAGAGGATGTGTCCACAGATCAGATAAAGCCTGGGACGTTACACTGACCTTTAATCCCACAGTGCGGATGAACTCAAGATCACAAATTAGGAGACCCTAGAAATGTGGGCCGCAACACTAACGGCAGTTACACAAAATGGCATCTGATACAGAACAAAGCAATAGGACCCTAAAATTCAGCGCTGATTGTGACAGGCATCGAGTACCAGCTTAATTCCCAGCCAGGTCACACATCGGAGATTTCACGTTCTAACTGAGTCCTTGTGGATTTTTTCCTACATGTGGGTTTCCTTCTGTGATTCAAAGATTTGCAGGTTAAACTGTAAAAATGGCCAGAAAAGACAGACTGAAAATATACAGGATTCATAAAATATTCAGACCCCTTCAATTTGTGCACCTATTATTGTGTTGTGGATTTAATTGTAAATGGATACAAGTGCTGTTTTTGACCATCAGTCTACATTCGAAATGACAAAGTGAAAGGTTATTTTTAAAAATCCCAAACTGAAACCTTTCATTCCTGTAAGTATTTAGATCCTTTGCTGTGGTGCTCAGGTGTATCTTGTTTGCTTTAATTGAGTTGAGATGTGTCGAGAACTTCATTGGAGTCCATCGGTGGAAAAAGGGAGCTAATTGGACATCGTTTAACAAGACACACACCTGTGTGTAGAAGACAAAAATGAGTAATATATACAGTATTGACAATGGCACAAAACAAAAGAGACAAAAACAATCAGACGACTCTTCTTCTTCCTCCTCCTTCTCACAGGATAGGCATCAAGAGGACTAACATAAAAATGAAGAAAACGTCATAAGCTCAAAAATACTGCGATAAAAGTAAGTAACTTGACTAGCTATCGAATTTGCTCAACTAACGCTCCTCTCTTTCAAGCAGACCCCTCAGTTTTATAGGGGGGCTGATTTACCTGGCCAGTCATTAATGCCAGCCAACGACACTGTCTGCGACCTTCGATCTTGGCAAGCCGTTTTAACATTTAATTCCTTTAATTTAATGTCTGCTTTCAAAACATTGATATCATGAGTTTTAAATGTGATGTCCGCACTTAGAAATTGAATATCAAGCTTTTGAAACTCGATATCATGCCGTTTAAAATTTGGTATCAAGCTTTTGAAATTTCGTCTGAGAGCTTAAATGCAAACATATATGCATTTTAATTGCTCACATCATATTTTGTAATTTTGATACCACATTTATGAAATTTGAGTTCAAGATTATAAAATTTGATATCAAACTTTTAAAATTTGAAATTTGATATTGTGCTATTAAATTTTATAAGCCCAATATCAAATTTCATAAAAAGGAAAATGGATTAAATGTTAAAATGGCCTACCATAATATACTAGCATTTATTCTCTCTTTTTTAAAATTAAGATTCAAAAGCACAGTATCAAATTTCAAAAACGTTGTATCAAATTCCAAAAGCTTAATATCAAATTTTCAAAGAGTGATTTCAAATTTTAAAAGCTTGATATCAAATTTAAAGCCAACAATATCAGTGTTGTAACTGCTGATATCAAGGAAAATGGACTGAACGTGAAAACGGCCTGCCGTATTTCAGAAGCCTTTCTGTGGATTGGCCGTTTAGTTTGCGCGTTGCTGGCTCACAAACATGCGCACGTGTTCCTCCAACTTGAGGCAGCTTCCTTTCAATTTTTCTCTTTCCCCAGGACTTTCAAACTCAATGGCTTCTCTGGTCGCCCTGCTTACGTGCTACCATTATCAAAATGGTTACTCTACCGTGACCGACATGGCTAATCGAACGCCCTTCCCCAGTTTGGTATGAAGGATGTTGCCGTGCCGGGGCTCAAGGATTAAAACGAGTGACAGGCCTGCTCACTTCCAGTAGCGTTTCCATTCATGGTGTGCCTCCATACCACCACTGCAGCCGTTTCTCCCAGCCGTCTCTTCGCCTATCAGGCAGGCAAGTGAACAATACAAAGATTAAACAATAAAACAAATACAAATTAAACAATACAAAGATAACACGGCTATAGTCTGTTATTATATCGTCTCCAAATGTCCAGTGATTGTTAATCCTTCAGAGGGGGATATCACTGTCAAACCCTGGCTAGTAATAAGAGCAAATACTGAATCTTTATAAAAGAAAAGATTTACATTTCACAAAAGAGCATTCCAATCGAAATAAAGCTTGGTAGACCATCAAAGACAAAATGGAATTACCTGTAACAAGAAGGCAATCCATGGTGAACAGAAACTGAAAGCAAGCAAAATTCGGAAAAAGCGCAAGGACTCATCAAACTCATAAAATCATAAAACAACCCAAGAACTCACCACTTCAGAGCACATTCACGATAAACTGTGGAAGACCCTACAGATTTATGGGGCGGAGGGTCAGTTCCTTGTGGTGATTGGCTGGTGGCCCCATCACTTACAGGGTCCACCCACAAACATAAAGAATCAAAAATGAACAAAAGAGACATCAAACATGAATTTGAACCCTGGCTGAGACCTGACATTAGCAGTGGCCTTTTAAATTTCTTGGAGTCTGGTGACACTTTGCTTTGACTTTAATCCTGACGAGAAGTGTTAAGGACCTGACAAAGCAGTGCTGCACCACAAGTGTTGTCTAAACAAATTGTGGACGGTTGGGCAGCCGTGCCATCCCACCATACACATGGACTCTGGTTTGATGCCCATCCAGGTGAGATTATGTGTGGAGTTTGCAAGTTCTCCCTGTGTTGTCTTCATCCCACAACTCAAAGATTTCTGGTCAGGTCATCTGGTGGTGGGCATTATGGATTGGTGGTTTCTCATTGGTGCCCACTGTTACACTATACCAGGTGACTGTTTTTCACAGGGAAGATTTGTAATTATTAATGACCTTGTAATAGTTTTATAGATTACTTATTATTATTATTAATATTTGAATGTTTTAAAATATGTGGATAAATGGTCTTTGCCAAATTCTAAACTGTCACTGAAATGCACGTACACAATGAAAGAGGCTTCCATATCTGCATCTTTTATCCTTTTGAATGTTATTAGCGCTTTCAGCATAGTTGGAGACCTCAAGTTATTATGTGTTTATTCTGTAGATCGAGAAAGCACCAATGGTCTAATTATCATAATGTATGAGATTTTAGTTATGAAATGTGACTGTGATTTCATTTTACTGTAATTTGCTTAGACAAAGAAAAAGTTGCATTTTCACTCTCTTCATGGAAATGCGGTGCTTTAAAAAGGTCAGGAGCCACGCAATTAATGCCACTCAAAAATGTCGAGGTCGCGCCATTAGACCAGTTGGAATGACCGATGGCTGATATGTACTGTAAACTTTATTCAAATGTAATGACAGGCCGAAGATGAAGGGTCAGTGATTACTGGCAGAGGTCTTTATTCAAAGTTATCTACGGCCAGTCTCTGCAAAATGCAGGTTGTGACTTCTTGCATTTAAAGCAAAATGTATTCATACATTCATGAAAGGTGAAACTCTGCCCTCCCTACAATTAGGAGCAGAATGGCATGCAAGATATAAATCATCAGTACAATGCAGCACAGTCCATCTGTCCATTTGCTGAATCCCTTATTCCATTACAGGGTCACAGGGAGCAGAAACTTATGATTGCTACATTACCGGGCAAGATAAGAACCAGTTATGGACAGGATGCCAGACCATCACAGGGCACACATGGACACACTTGTATACTCTCCCTCACACACTCATATAGTGACAAACAGCCAAACCTGAAGTTTTACTGATGTGTTTGGTAAGCCAGAGTCCCAGAGAACAAGCAAACTGCACACACACATCACAAATGCCAGGATTTAAACTGAAGTCGCTGGAGCTGTCAGGCAGAGGACCAACTGTGGCAGAACCTTCCTGCCCAGGCGAAATAAGAACGTACTAAAATACAAACTAGTAACCACTGAAACAATGACAAACATTTGAAACAGGAATATCACAGGAGACTGACATTCTGTACATTGAAAAACTGAAATGTCTTGTGGATAGCAGCTGTAAGAAGGTCTCCTACAAAAAGAAAGTTTAGACAGCTCAGCTTCTGGAAGGTAGATGGATCTTATCACAGCACCGACACCATTGAATCAAGTGAGAGGAACCAGCAATACGCTAAAGAAGGAGCTGACCTTGGTGACAAAATGAGTTACTGCGGACCTCATTATGAAGTGACAGAGTGCTTAGTGCTGCTGCCTCACAGTTCCAGGAACCCGGGTTCAAATGCTGATTTCTTTAACAATAAAAGTAAAAGGCACTAGATAGATAGATAGATAGATAGATATGTAAGGCACTATATAATAGATAGATAGATAGATAGATAGATATATGATAAGGCACTATATATATAGAGATAGATAGATAGATAGATAGATATGTAAGGCACTATATAATAGATAGATAGATAGATAGATAGATAGATATAGATAGTAAGGCACTATATGATAGATAGATAGATAGATAGATAGATAGATAGATAGATAGATAGATAGATAGCACTATATAGATAGATAGATAGATAGATAGATAATAGATAGTAAGACTATATAGATAGATAGATAGATAGATAGATAGATAGATAGATATAGATAGATATGTAAGGCACTATATAATAGATAGATAGATAGATAGATAGATAGATAGATAGATAGATAGATAGATAGATAGATATGTAAGGCACTATTTAATAGATAGATAGATAGATAGATAGATATGTAAGGCACTATATAATTACTAGATAGATAGATAGATATTTAAGGCACTATATAATTACTAGATAGATAGATATGTAAGGCACTATATAATAGATAGATAGATAGATAGATAGATATGAAAGGCACTATATAATAGATAGATAGATAGATAGATATGTAAGGCACTATATAATAGATAGATAATTTTTTTATTTAAAAAAACAACCTTTATTGTGAACATAAAAAGCATCAATATAACTATATACACAGTCAAATGACAAAAAAGCCAAATTTCAAAATAAACAAAAGAGTCATACATCAGACCACCATTACTGCCCCTTTACACTCCTCCCAATCCGAACATTAATAGTTAAATTATTTTAAAATTAGTTTGAATAATGCTTAATAAATGTCTCACTTTCTGTCCTGCTGGTTCCAGTACTCTAATTGACTGGGGTTTCAGATGTAAAACAAAGGGGGGAATGAGCTGAACTAAAATAGGAGTCAATCCTGACCATGTGGTAAGAGTACGGGATTTGAGACATGTAATAAAGAGTAAAAAGGGGAATAGGGTTACCCTTAGGACCCTACCATGACAACACAGCACTCCAGGTTTCCTACTCATCCTCAGATATAACAAGTTTAATATGCCCTGTGTTGAACTGGACTGGCGTTGTCACTGGACTGCCATGTCCCACTTATGTAATGGTGTAACTCTGCTGGTGTTTTCAGTTACGTGTACTGGTGATCTGTTTGCCATTAGCAGTAGCTACATGAAATGTAAAACAGGAAAATATACAAAATATGTAAGTTAAAATAACTTTGCTCAAACTGAATTAATAAATAAAATACTCCCATGGCTTTGAGGATGGTATCTAGACATTCTGCTGGCAAGATGGACTTACTCTTCAGATTTTTAGTGTAAAAATATTTTACATAAACTCAGATCTAAATTATCCTGGTTCAACACACATTTTTAAAACTGTCTATGTGCAGCCAGGAATTGCACAAAGGTGCCGGGTGTTCTACATTTGCGAGACTTTATGAAAAGGACAGGAAGAAAGAGATGTAGTCAAAAGGAATAAGCTTGGTTTGAATACCAAAAAGTCAAGCAGTCTTTTGCCAATCCTGATCACGAAATAAAAACCAAAGTTCAACAAACACAAAATCTAGAAGATTATTTGTCCAAAAATTAAATGCCATCCAATGTGTTATCTACATTACAATTCAATGCATACACATGTGGTGCATTTAATTTTGGAAAAGCTTTATCATGTCATAATTAAAAATATATCAAACAAATGATTGACTGCTAAGCAAACATATTGTATTGATTGAAGATCATGACACATCTGAATGTCATCAAATGACCAATCAGCATCAATAGGAGGGGCAAGTGGCATCAACAGTGAGGTCAGAGGTGTTCCACTTCTTCTACTAATAGTCTTAACCGATAATGTAACAATATTTAGGGGAACATCAGTGTATGGACACCCTGCTTAAGGATCTACATAATCATATGCTGCAACTGTTAAGGAAAATTAGCTCTAAAGAACTCTAATAAGTTCTAAGAATGTTACTGTAGCAGTTGGAAACTTTTCTGTTGCTGCTTCTGTTACACAGGGATTTTCCAGCAACCAGTCGACCAGGAAAGAGAAAGAAATCAACTTTCCATAAACCACTTTTAGTGCTGGGTGAGGACACTCTTGATTGGAATGCCTCATACCCACTTAGTGACACAGCAAAATTAAAAATTCATAATTAATAACAGCAACAACAACAACAACATTTATTTATATAGCACATTTTTATACAAAAAGTATCTCAAAGTGCTTTACATAATAAAGAATAGAAAAATAAAAGACACAGTAAGAAATTAAAATAAGTCAACATTAATTAACATAGAATAAGAGTAAGGTCCGATGGCCAAGGTGGACAGAAAAAACAAAAAACTCCAGACGGCTGGAGAAAAAAAATAAAATCTGCAGGGGTTCCAGGCCACGAGACCACCCAGTCCCCTCTGGACATTCTACCTCACATAAATGAAAGAGTCCTCTTTGTAGTTAGGGTTCTCACGGAGTCACTTGATGATGATGGTCACGTAGACTTCTGGCTTTTAATCCATCCATCATTGTTGGAACATCACGGTGCTTTGAGTAGATGGTGGTGGCCACCACCAAAAGGACACTGGAAAAGGAAACAGAAGGGAGAGTAGAGGTTAGTACGGATTTTAGAGCCACCATGAATAGTTATTATGATGAGTTGGATATACAGAGTATCAGGATTATGATTACAGTGAAGTTATGAGGAGGCCATGTTAAAGTAATGTGTTTTCAGCAGTGTTTTTAACTGCTCCACCGTATCATCCTGGTGAATTCCTATTGGCAGGCTATTCCAGATTTTAGGTGCATAGCAGCAGAAGGCCCCCGCCTCACCACTTCTTTTAAGTTTTGTTCTTGGAATTCTAAGGAGACACTCATTTGAGGATCTGAGGTTACGATTTGGAATATAAGGTGTCAGACATTCCGATATATAAGATGGGGCGAGAATTATTTAAGGCTTTATAAACCATAAGCAGAATTTTAAAGTCAATCCTGAATGACACAGGCAACCAGTGTAGTGACATCAAAACTGGAGAAATGTGTTCGGATTTTCTTTTCCCAGTTAGGATTCTAGCAGCTGCATTCTGCACTCGTTGCAAGTGATTTATGTCTTTTTTGGGTGGTCCTGAGAGGAGTGCGTTACAGTAATCTAGTCGACTGAAAACAAACGCGTGAACTAATTTCTTAGCATCTTTCAGTGATATAAGAGGTCTAACTTTTGCTATGTTTCTTAAGTGAAAAAATGTTGTCCTAGTGGTCTGATGAATATGTGATTTAAAATTTAGATTACAGTCAATAGTTACCCCTAATGAGATTGTGATCTGTAGCGAGAGTAGGGAGCAGGTCGTGGACACCCTGGAGAGGTGGAGATATGCTCTAGAGAGGAGAGGAATGAAGATCAGTGGGACCACCATAACAGAATTGGTGTGTGTATGAGATGGAGGTCAGAGGAAGGGAGTGGAGTTGGCGAAGGTGGATGAGTTTAAATACAGTACGGAGCAATGGGGATTGTGGGAGAGAAGTGAAGAAATGAGAGTGCAGACAGGATGGAGTGGGTGAAGAAGAGTGTCAGGAGTGATTTGTGACAGACGGGTGTGAACAAGAGTCCTGCCTAGAATGGCTCATACCCAAACTGTAATTGTATGTTGTGAATTTGTCACAACAATCTTAATATTGTACATCCTTCAGACTTAAATGAACAGAACATTTTTTCAATTTTCCTCATTTCACTTTTTTCACATTGCTCTAATTAAAAAAGTATATACGATCTATGTACTTTTTTTTATGTTCATTTTTGCCATTTTTTTTTCTTTTGATGTGGTTTGTTTATTTATTTAATGAGTGTTTTCATTATACATGTGTTCAATTGTTTGTTTCTACATACAGTACACATATCCAGGTATACTCTGCTATTTCGTTTGGATATCTCTCAGCAGTATCTGTGTAATTGCTGGGTCACAGACTCCGTCTTACGTGATGTTTTTATATATTGTGGTCGTTAGAAAGAACTGCAGGTCCACAAGCTGAAAATGTTGGCATGCTAACCTGGTCTTCCCCATTTAATTTTAACAATTGTTCAATCAAAACATGGTCTTGATGGTCCCATACTAACAAAAAATGGGGTCCAAGCACGCAGAGTCTTTCTCTGCTGGTAAAGCCAGTGAGAGTCCCAGTGGAAAGAAGCAACGTCCTGTGGTGGGTTCTCATGAGTGATGCCTCCTTCCAGGAACCATGGGATATGTAACTGGGGGGGCGGGTTTGGGTGGGGACTGAAAGGGGTGGAGTCAATTGTCTTCACAGGACGTGTTTCCGGCACTGTGGAGTCTAAAACGTTTAGCGGCAGCTTCCCCTCTTGGCCAGTGGTCGAACTACAAACCTCAGAAGAGCCTAGAGGATGATCAACTGATGTGCATGCGTGGCAATACAGTAATCCCTCCTCGATCGCAGGGGTTGTGTTCCAGACCCCCCGCGATAGGTGAAAATCCGCAAAGTAGAAACCATATGTTTGTATGGTTATTTTTATATATTTTAAGCCCTTAGAAACTCTCCCACACTGCTAACATTATTAGAGCCCTCTAGACATGAAATAACACCCTTTAGTCAAAAGTTTAAACGGTGCTCCATGACAAGACAGAGATGACAGTTCTTTCTCACAATTAAAAGAATGCAAATAGATCTTATCTTCAAAGGAGCGCGTCAGGAGCAGATAATGTCAGAGAGAGGGCTCGCTAAGAAAAGCAAACAATCAAAAAATCAATACGTGCTTTTAAGTATACAGAAGCACCGCGATAAAGCGGCATTTTGTAGAGGAGCCTCCGTGTCCTCTGTGCAAACAGCCCCTCCGTCAGGCAGAGAGAGTGAGAGAGACAGAGAGAAGCAAACAATCAAGCACCACACGGGAAGCATATCTTATATCATTGAGGAGTTTTAGTTAATATGTAATACATGCTCTGATTGGGTAGCTTCTAAGCCATCCGCCAATAGCGTCCCTTGTATGAAATCAACTGGGCAAACAAATTGAGGAAGCAAGTACCATAAATTAAAAGACCCATTGTCCGCAGAAAGCGGCGAACAAGCGAAAAATCCGTGATATATATTTAGATATGCTTACATTTAAAATCCGCGATAGAGTGAAGCTGCGAAAGTCGAAGCGCGATATAGCGAGGGATTACTGTATTGTAAACTTTGCTATTTTGCTTTAACTCTTTCAGGGCTGATGTTGACTTTTGTCAAAAGGAGGAGTTGACGATAATCGGTAATCAGCTGTAAACTGTGACAAAACCAACTGTTACATTTTAGTTAAACTCTCTTTGGTAGAAGGAAAGTTAGCTTCATTGGTTTTGAACGAGATTTCCTGCACTCCCGTGGGTAGCAAGGGGCAGACAATGGCAAAAATGGCACTGACATCTGGCGAGAGATCAAAGTGAACGTGTAAAGCAAAATACTCTGTGGATGATGTTTTGCCTGTTCTCTCTGAATTGGACTAAGACTTGTCGGACTCTAATTTTGATACAATTGATCAAAAACGAATATGAAGTTTTGCAGATTGGTCCTTAGCTAATTGTGGTGCTGAACAAGTTCATGTAGCTGACACAGCCTATGGCACTTTTCACCTGGGAGGAATGCCACTTAACAATGATAAGAGGTACGAACAAGATTACAATCCACTATGACCGTGACCACTGCTGCTGCCCCGTACAGCCATGTGAACACAGCCTGGCAGGCTTGCCTGCCACACATTCTTGGCAAACTGGCAGCCACAGCATGCATGCAGCAACAGACATTTTATTTTGATTTCTATGTGAAGCCATAGAATGATTTTTGGAAAAAATATTCAGCCCTCAGATAGTTAATATCTCTCATTTTGAGAATTAATTGTGCAATCTTATGACTAGCTTATCTAATTTTGTTCCAATGTATTTGTTTCATTGCTTAAATTCTCGGTCTTGGTTATATTTTGTAACGATCACAGCTATTTTCTAAGTATATAGTTTTTCCTTTTTTTTTTAAACATATATATCGTGTTTTTTCCTACTTAACCATTGCTTCCTTGTTGTGCTACTGAACATAAGCAGGTCATTTTTTACTTATACACGGGTTTTACAGACACGTAAGTGTAGATGATTCCATACTTCCATTTACTTAACTCACTTATGAAGTTTAGGTTTGCCCCTGCCAGCTACCTCAGGATACATCAGATCTCTTTACGTTCATTTTTCTAATTTAGGCATCTTGCTGAAAATCACACAGAAGAACAAAGACAAGGAGTGAACTGCTGTAGATAAAAATCAAACAAGCAACCCAACAGTGGCCTCAAGGAGCATCACTACTGACATTTCTCCAAAATAAAGCTATCCCGTTTATTCCCAACAGCAGTCATTTGCTGATTTGTGCCCTTCATCTGGTTATAGAGCCATTTCAGTGTACTCCCTCACCTCTTCAGAGTTGCAAATGTACCTTTTGTCCCTTTACTAGGCACCCTGTCTAACCTCCTTTCAAACTCCAAGTAAATGATATTGTTTGCATTAATTGAGTCCATTGTGTTCAGACTAATCTGGCAGGAGTGACCTTTCCTAAATCCACACTGGTTATCTAAAAGAACGCTGCTGTCCATTCATTATATCTCCTCTTTAAACCTCATTAGTTGTGATGTCGGACATGCTCTCCAATGATGTGTCTTGTATTTTTCTCCTTGTACCGTTTCTACGATGCTGTGGTAATGTCTGTTCTACAATTGTTGGTTATGCATTTAATGTTTTTGTGATGTGAACCAGCAATGCTCTTGCTTTTGATGTCTTCTCATTGCTAAGTGGCGGTTTTGTGCAACATCCAAAATCAAACAACTGCCGTCATTTGCTGATTAGGCCCGTTCACAGTAATAACCTCCCCTTACGTTGTTTAACCTACAGCCTTCGATGAATCCTCTGTCCTGCTCTCGTCTCCTTTGTTTCGAGTGTGTCTGGTTTTTAACTCATTCCTCTTTGCTCATTTCCTGAACTGACGCTTGCTCATGAAATAATTTTTGAGGCTGTTTCCCATTTTCCATCCTATAATGAATTCATTTTGGAAACTGCCTTTACTTTGTCTGAACTGGTTCCCATTTAACTTTAGCATTATGTTTACCCCTAAAAAAAAAGCTGAACGCATTGAATTTTTCTTAACAACAAAAAATGTTATTATCTGTAATAGAAATGTGTAAAAACTAAAATGTCAGCTGTCATGTCTCAGCGAGGTTGGCGTTCATTTTCATATTTTATGTCTATTTTTGATCTTTTTATTTATGTCAGTGTTATTTTTGTTGATTATGTGCATTATTCTTGGGTTTAAGTCTGTTAGCTGCCTGTGTTATGTTCTACGTGTTTTCTGGGTGGTCCCCCAGGAGGTGGTGCCACCTGCCAATCACCAGTAGGAACTGTCCTCTGCCCTATAAATCTGGAATGTGTCCGATAGTTTGATGCTGGCTCCTTTCATATCGGACCTGGGAGTTCTTCTAGTGCCATTGCTTTGCACCCACCTCTGGATCAGACTGAACAGCCATAAAGTATGGGAGACATGCCCTGGCAGTGTCCCCTAGTGGCTCTTGGGGCACCCAATATGGCCTTCCTCCTTGACTACAGCTCTCATGAACCTCTGTGGAAGCCCAAACTTGGGGTATGCCTCCTAGTCTGCCGGGGGAATTCCTTACTCCCAAGGAGTAGTCTTCTATAAAGAAGTATTGGGTGTACTTATTGATAATATTCTTGACATGGTAAACTAATCATTAAATATGGGGGTCTTCCCAGACTGTCTTAAGACTGCTGTAGTTAAACCCCTACTCAAGAAAAATAATCTCGACCCCTCTGCTTTTGAAAATTTTAGACCCATTTCTAACCTGCCCTTCTTAAGTAAAATTCTAGAGATGGCAGTCTTTATGCAACTTAATGGCCACCTCAATAAACATGCTATTTTTGATAGGTTTCAGCACGAAGAGGCAATGTGGGTCCCCCTTCCCATGGGCTCACCACCTATGGGAGGGGCCAAGGAGGTCAGAAGCAGTGTGAGTTGGGTGGTGGCCAAAGATGGGGACCTTGGCGGTCCGATCCTCAGCTACAGAAGCTGGCTCTTGGGACATGGATTGTCACCTCTCTGGAAGGGAAGGAGCCTGAGCTAGTGCGCGAGGTCGAGAGTTCCCAGCTAGATATAGTTGGGCTCACCTTGATGCACAGCTTGGACTCTGGGACCAATCTACTTGAGAGGGGCTGGACTCTCTACCACTCTGGAGTTGCTCCCGGTGGGAGTTGCCGAGCAGTGTGGGCACACTTATTGCCCCCCGACTTTGAGCCTGTTCATTGGGGTTTACCCCGGTGGACGAGAGGGTAGCCTACCTCCGCCTTCGGGTGGGGGGAAGGGTCCTAACTGTTGTTTGTGCGTATGCGCCGAATAGCAGTTTAGAGTACCCACCCATTTTGAAGTCCCTGGAGGGGGTGCTAGAGGGCATACTTTCTGGGGACTCCCTCGTACTGCTGGGAGACTTCAATGCTCACGTGGGCAATGACAGTGAGACCTGGAAGGGAGTGACTGGGAGAAATGGCCCCCCCAATTTGAACCCGAGCGATGTTTTATTATTGGACTTCTGTGCTTGTCACGGATTGTCCATAACAAACACCATGTTCAAGCACGGGGGTGTTCATATGTGCACTTGGCACCAGGACACCCTAGGCCTCAGTTCGATGATCGACTTTGTGGTCGTGTCGTTGGACTTGTGGCCATATGTCTTGGACACTCGGGTGAAGAGAGGGGCGGAGCTGTCAACTGATCACCACCTGGTGGTGAGTTGGCTTCGATGGTGGGGGAGGATGCCGGTCAGGCCTGGTAGGGCCAAACGTGTTGTGAAGGTCTGCTGGGAATGTCTGGCAGAGTCCTCTGTCAGAAGAAGCTTCAACTCCCACCTCCGGCAGAACTTCGACCACGTCCCAAGGGAGGTGGGGGGGACATTGAGTCTGAATGGGCCATGTTCCATGCCTCTATTGTTGAGGCGGCTGACAGGAGCTGTTGCCATAAGGTGGTCGGTGCCTGTCGTGGAGGCAATCCCCGAACCCGTTGGTGGACACTGGCGGTGAGTGATGCCGTCAAGCTGAAGAAGGCTGAATGGTGCACTGCTGACCTCGACTCCGGACATTGTGGGTTGGTGGGGAGAGTACTTCGAAGACCTCCTCAATCCCACTAACATGCCAGAGAGCCTGGGGACTCGGAGGTGGGCTCCCCCATCTCTGGGACTGAGGTCACCAAGGTGGTCAAAAAACTCCTTGGTGGTAGGGCCCCAGGGGTGGATGAGCTACGCCTGGAGTTCCTCAAGGCTCTAGACGTTTTAGGACTGTCCTGGTTGACATGCCTTTGCAATATCACATGAACATCGGGGACAGTGCCTCTGGATTGGCAGACCGAGGTGGTGGTCCCCCTCTTTTAGAAGGGGGACCGGAGGTTGTGTTCCAACTACAGAGGAATCACACTCCTCAGCCTCCCTGGAAAAGTCTATTTGGGGGTCCTGGAGAGGAGGGTCCATCAGATAGTTGAACCTCGGATTCAGGAGGAACATTGCAGTTTTCGTCCTGGTCACAGAACAGCGGACCAGCTCTTCACCCTTAGCAGGGTCCTGGAGGGTGCATGGGAGTTTGCCCAACCAGTCTACATGTGTTTTGTGGACTTGGAAAAGGCGTTCGACCATGTCCCTTGGGGAATCCTGTGGGGGGTGCTCCGGGAGTATGGGGTACTGGACCCCCTGATAAGGGCTGTTTGGTCCCTGTACAACTGGTGTAAGAGCTTGGTCCGCATTACCGGCAGTAAGTCAAATCCGTTTCCAGTGAGAGTTGGACTCCGCCAGGGCTGCCCTTTGTCATCGATTCTGTTCCTAACTTTTATGGACAGAATTTCTAGGTGCAGCCAGGGTGTTGAGGGGGTCCAGTTTGGTGGACTCAGGATTGGGTCACTGCTTTTTGCAGATGATGTTGTCCTGTTTGCTTCATCAGGCCGTGATCTTCAACTCTCTCTGGATCAGTTTGCTGCTGAGTGTGAAGCGGCTGGGATGGGAATCAACACATCCAAATCTGAGACCATGGTCCTCAGACGGAAAAGGGTGGAGTGCCCTCTCAGGGTTGGGAGCGAGATCCTGCCCCAAGTGGAGGAGTTCAAGTATCTCGGGGTCTTGTTCACGAGTGAGGGAAGAATGGAGCGAGAGATCAACAGGCGGATCGGTGTGGTGTCCGCAGTGATGCGGGCTCTGCATCGGTCTATCGTGGTGAAAAAGGAGCTTAGCCATAAGGCAAAGCTCTTAATTTACCAGTCGATCTATGTTCCTACCCTCACCTATGGTCATGAGCTATGGGTAGTGACCGAAAAAACAAGATTGTGAATACAAGCGGCTGAAATGAGTTTCCTCCGCAGGGTGTCTGGGCTTTCCCTTAAAGATAGCGTGAGAAGCTCAGTCATTCGGGAGGGGCTCAGAGTAGAGACGCTGCTCCTGCACATCAAGAGGAGTCAGATGAGGTGGCTCGGGCATCTGATCAGGATGCCTCCTGGACGCCTCCCTGGTGAGGTGTTCCGGGCACATCTAACCGGGAGGAGGCCCCGGGGAAGACCCAGGACACGCTGGAGGAACTTTGTCTCTCAGCTGGTCTGGAAAAGCCTCAGGATTCCCCCGGAAGAGCTAGAAGAAGTGGTCGGGGAGAGTAAAAAGTCTGGGCATCTCTGCTCAAGCTGCTGCTCCTGCGACCCAATCTTGGAGAAGGGGAAAAGGATGGATGGATGGAAACTTCAAAGACACATGATATTCTATATGGTGTTCCACAAGGCTCTATCCTGGGTCCGCTGCTCTTATCGATTTACATGCTTCCGTTAGGTCAGATTATCTCAGGGCAAAACGTGAGCTACAACAGCTATGCTGATGACACACAGCTGTATTTATCAATAGCACCTGATAACCCTGACACTCTTGATTCACTGATACAATGTATCACTTGTGTTTCTGAATGGATGAGTAGTTATTTTCTCAAACTAAATAAGGAGAAAACAGAAATTTTAGTGATTGGCAAAAATGGATATAATGAGGTTATTAGAAATAAACTTGATCCATTTGGATTAAAAGTCAAGACAGAGGTAAAGAATTTAGGGGTAATTATTGACTCTGACCTGAATTTTAAATCACATATTAATCAGATCACTAGGACAGCATTTTTTCACTTAAGAAACATAGCAAATGTTAGACCTCTTATAACATTGCAAGATGCTGAGAAATTAGTTCACGCTTTTGTTTTCATTCAACTAGATTACTGTAGCGCACTCTTCTCGGGACGACCCAAAAAAGACATAAATCGATTGCAACGAGTGCAGAATGCAGCTGCTAAAATCTTAATCTCGGGAAAAGAAAGTCCGAGCACACCACCCAAGTTTTGATGTCACTACATTGGTTACCTGTGCCATTTAGAATTAACTATAATACTGTTTATGGTTTACAAAGCCTTAAATAATCTCGCTCCATCTTATATTTCAGAATGTCTTACACTTTACACTCCAAATCGTTACCTCAGATCCTCAAATGAGTGTCTGCTTAGAATTCCAAGAGCTAAACTTAAAAGAAGTGGTGAGGCGGCCTTCTGCTGTTATGCACCAAAAATCTGGAATAGCCTGCCAATAGGAATTCGCCAGGCTGATACAGTGGAGCACTTTAAGACACGGCTGAAAACACATTATTTTAATATGGCTTTCTCATAGCTTCATTTTAATTTAATCCTGATGTTCTGTATATTCAATTAATTATCATTATTATTCATGGTGGCTCTAAAATCTGTACCAATTCCTACTTTCTCTTCTGTTCTTTTTCCAGTCTCCTGTGGTGGCGATCTGCACTACCACCACCACCTAATCAAAGCACTGTGATGTCCCTACATTGACGGATTAAAGGCTAGAAGTCCACATGACCATCATCATCAAGTTCTTCCATGAGAAGCCTGAATACCATGAGGACTAATTGAGGTCATTTATGTTAGGTAGAGGGGGCTGGGCGCTCTCATGGCCTGGAACCCGTGCAGATTTTATTTTTTCTCTGGCCATTTAGAGTTTTTTTTTTTTTTCTGTCCTCCCTGGCCTTAATTTTATTCTATGTTAATTAGTGTTCCATAATTTTAATTCTTATTTATTTTGTCTTTTTTCTCTTTCTTTATCATGTAAAGCACTTTGAGCTGCATTATTTATATTAAAATGTGCTATATAAATAAATGTTGTTGTTGTTGTTATTGTCGTTCCCTTACTCATCCTAGCCAGGACACAAATCCATCTTGGTGCTCACTCCAGCATCGTGTCCTTCTGGCTGGGCAAGATATGAACTTCCATCTCGGTTGATAGGTAAGTCCACCCATTTACATTACAGGGTCAAGTATAGGCTGATCAGATTTTCATAGTCCTAAAATGGGACTCAAGTTATTAATCAAACGCTCATGAATGGGTCACTAAATTAGTTATGTGCATATTGATTAAAATGAGCAGCCTGTTAGAAATGAGATATTTTGTTATACCGTATTCCAATTTTTAAACAGAAAGCAATGCGGATAAACAGGATGTCTGGTCACCCTAGTCAAGTAGATAGCTCCACCAACATACTAGGCTTTAATTTACAACCTTATTACTTCTTCATTTTCTTCTTTCTGCTGCTCCCATTAGGCGTTGCCACAGCAGATCATCTTCTTCCATACAGGTATCTTTCTGTCCTCTTCATCTTGCTCTGTCACACCCATCACCTGCATGTCCTCTCTCACCACATCCATAAACCTTCTCTTAGGTCTTCTTCTTTTCCTTTTTCCTGGCAGCTCTATCGTTAACATTCTTCTTCCAATATACCCAGCATCTCTCCTCTGCACGTGTCCAAACCAGCACAATCTCGCCTATCTGACTTTGTCTCCCAACCGTTCGACTTGAGCTGATGTTAATATCTTTAACTCTGCCACCTCCAGCTCTGCCTCCTGCTTTCTGGTCAGTGCCACCATCTCTAGCCCATATAACATAGCTGGTCTCACTACCGTCCTGTAGACATTCCCTTTCATTCTTGCTGATACCCGTCTGTCACAAATCACTCCTGACACTCTTCTCCACCCACTCCACGATGCCTGCAATCTCTTCTTCACCTCCCTTCCACACTCCCCGTTATTCTGTACTGTTGATCCCAACAATTTAAACTTATTCACCTTCACCAACTCTACTTCCTGCATGCTCACCACTCCTCTGACTTCCCTCTCATTCGCACACATGTATTCTGTCTTGGTGGTCCTACTGGCCTTCATTCCTCTCCTCTTTAGGGCATATCACCACCTCTCCAGTGTCTCCTCGACCTGTTCCCTACTATCGCTACAGTTCACAATGTCATTAATTATAAATTTTTAATTTTGCTGTGTCACTATGTGATTTGGTCTAGAACATATTAGAAAACCGGGGGCTCCAAACTCAGAATATCAAAATGACATCTTGCTTCCTAAATCAAGCCCCAGGCTTCTCTGAGGCCTAATCTCCAAAGTTGCCATTTTCCCATCCAGAAAACACAGAAACAGGAAAGCCCAGATTCGAACCAATCTTTAAGAAATATTCAAAAGAAAGAGAGGAACCTATGAATACCTCTCGTTCAAGAAAATAATAAAAACCATTTTCAAAAAGTAATCATTCACAAATGATATCAAAAAAGGAGCCACCAGTTAAGACTGGAATTCTTAAGACAGGGGGTTGAACTAGGTGGCCAGCAACATCAGAGATCCACACGCGCTTCATCCTCTGGTGTGCAGATAAAAGAAGAGAAGAAGTCAGCGGCCCTGCAACCCTACACTAAGCTTAAACCATTCTTTCCTCTTCGGAGCCTTGAAGGTACTCCTGATGCATTTTTGTGTAACAAATGATTAATGAAAACACCTAGGAGACATCCATTGGGTGATATTTTCAATGCCTAGTTTACATATTTTATAAATACTTCAGAGTTTCACCCCCTGCTCGCTTTGCTTGCCAACCCCTTGGCCTGCCCTACACACCAGCCACTTCGTGTCTCTGTCGCTCGCGTATGTGGATTTCTTATTCACCAAACAGCAAATCTTTTAATTCTCACAGATACACCTCCTCATTGGGAAGAATCACTACTTTTCCTTTATTACAACATAACTTAAACTTTAAATCTGAACAATTTCTACATTGTTTTGTCTTATCACCTATGTCCATATATACGATCTCTTTTCGCAGTTCATTTACTACACCGAGTATCAATTTCCAGTTGTTAGCACTAATGCGATCTTTACTATCAATTTTTTGAGATTTTCAAACTTTAGTACTTTCATTATCTCTAACCTGCTCTACATGTGTATTGAGCCAACATTTTTGAACCTCTTTATGACGTTCTACTTTGTCATCTCATCTTGTCTTTTATTTCTGGCCCCAGGCGTAGTTAAATCTCTTGGCACATAGTCTCATCTCGCAGGACATGACATTATCTCTCTGAAAAAGTCTCGTCTTGTCCCTGGATTTTTTTTTTTTTATTAATTTTATTACAATCCATACAAAACAATCAAGTTTTTACAAAAAGAAGAATTGAGTTTAGAACAAATCAATCCCCACCCCTGAGAGAGAGAGCAAGCCAAACGCCGTTAAATTTAAGGCTTGTAAACATACCTAAGTTAATAAATTCTCTGTACTTTATAAACTTATTTTAAAATATTACTGATTAGATCCTGCCATGTTTTGAAAAAAGTCTGCACAGATCCTCTAACTGAGTATTTGATTTTTTCCAATTTCAAATAATATAACACATCAGTTTCCCACTGACTTAAAAGAGGAGAGTTTGGGTTCTTCCAGTTTATCAGAATAAGTCTGCGTGCCAACAGTGTAGTGAATGCAATCACAATTTGTTTGTCTTTCTCCACTTTAAACCCCTCTGGAAGAACCCCAAACACAGCTGTTAATGGGTTAGGAGGGATTGTGAGTCCAAGGCTATCTGAAAGGTAATTAAAAATTTTTGTCCAGAATAATGTTAATTTGGTGCAGGCCCAGAACATGTGACCTGTTGAGGCTTGGACTTGGTTGCAACGTTCGCAGGTTGGCTCATGTCCTGGAAACATTTTGGAGAGTTTTAGTCGAGACAGATGTGCTCGATATATAATTTTGAGTTGTATAATTGTATGCTTTGTGCATATGGAGCTCGAGTGAATTCTCTGCATTGCTACTTTCCACTCCTTTTCTGATATATTAATTGAGAGATCATTTTCCCAGTGTCCTCTTGGATCTTTGAAAGGAAGGGATTGTAAAATGATTTTATATATTGTAGAGATGGAGTCTAAATCCTTGAGATTGAGCAATATTTTTTCCAGCGTTGATGAGGGTGCAAGATGAGGAAAATCTGGAAGGTTCTGTTTAACAAAGTTCCTGATTTGAAGATAGTGAAAGAAATGTGTAGCTGGAATGTTAAATTTGGAATGTAATTGTTCATAGGATGCAAAGACGTTGTCTATATAAAGATCTCTAAGCAAGTTAATTACACATTTTTTCCAGATATTAAAAACTGCATATGTTTGTGAAGGTTGAGAGAGGTGGTTCTCTTGTAGGGGTACAACAGATAGAAGCTTCTCTGTCTTAAAATGCTTTCTACATTGGTTCCAGATTTTAAGTGAGTGGAGCACAATTGGGTTATTAGTGTATTGCCGATAACGTGATTGTTTTTATATAATAGAGAGATACTTGTTCTGGTTAAGCCAAATAAGAAAAATGAAGAGAGGTATTGAGACCATGCAATGGAAACAGGCTGAAGATCAAAGTGAAAGTCGTTACTAGGTTGATAGAGAGATTAAAAATAACTAAGCCAAAATCGTAAAGCAAATGTATAGTAGAGAGAGACACAAAATAAAATCGAAAACAGAAAATCAGAATTAAGTAGCACGACACATTGCAAACTTTTTCTTTTTCTTATCCAAACACAGATAATGAGATACGCATCATGCAGGCATATACAGTATCATGTCACAGTAATGATGTCACATGTCACATCGCACCAAACAAATCCAGGGCTAGCATCTTAGCAAGCGATTCACAAAATAGATAGATAGATAGATAGATAGATAGATAGATAGATAGATAGATAGATAGATAGATAGATAGATAGATAGATAGATAAGATAGATAGATAGATAGATAGATAGATAGATAGATAGATAGATAGATAGATAGATAGCGACGCACATCAAAAAAAAATAGCTACAATTAAGATACATAACATAAAATAAAGTAGTGATAAAAAATACTCCCAGAACCTCAGCCCAAAGATAATTCATAGATGAAGTACCACAAGAAAAAATGTAAATAAGATTCAAGAAAGTCTGGAACATAAATTTAATAATAGTGACATTCACAACAATACCGTAATATAGAAAAATAAGAATCTTGAAATGTAAATTCTATAAAATATCGTACAATATACTATTCTTAGTATTTTTAAATATACTAAATATATTTTTGTATTTCTGAGAAAGAATTTCAATTTATAAAAACTTGTAATATTTTACAATATGCTTCAGTATAATGCATATTATAATATATTCATTCTTAAATATTTTATAACATATGTTAAAATATAATCATATATGTAGTAATATATTTTTTAAAATATATTTTAGATAAATTACATTTTTATAAGAAGAAGGGTGGCACTACCCCAGCTTCCCATGGCACTTCCCACCAGGTGCCATCATCTTATTCTCTAACAAGCGACTGGGAGCCTGATCGAATCGGGCTACAAATTCTACGTTTGTGAAATCCATACTTTCTCTGCAAAGAATTATTTGTTTTTTTAAGGCTTTGAAATTATTTTGTTATCATGGCACTGATTTGTGCTTAAAATAGACCTTTTCGACTGATGTAATGAAGAGCTTCCTGTTTAAACGGGGCTGCGAGACGTGAACTCAGCTATTCGGTGCACCTGTTTTGATTTTTTCCAGCAAACAAATTTTCAGAACAAACCGTATTTTACAACTCTAATCAGAGTCGGAGTAATAATTATGTTGCCGTGGTCATTTTAGATCTGAGATTGACTAGAATTTAAACAATGACCATTGTTAATACCCAGCCATCATTACTCAGTTTGCCAATAGATGTCAGAAGGATGGATACCAAAACCGAACTGCCCAAAGATAGATTTCAACGTACCAAGCAAATGGCGATACGTTCTAAATTACTTTCGGTTCCAGAGCTGTCGAAGGGTTTAAGTCAGTTGACGATGTTAGTCTTGGAAAGTACGCCCCACCAAACCAATGTTCCGAAAACCAACCGAACTTACTGTTATCTGCTCGAACCAACACCGACTTACTATACTCGGCTGTCCAGCGGCGTCACTGAAGCATTCAAACATTCTTAGCCAATCATGCAATACTGCGTCCGCATGTGCCACGTTATGTTCTAACTACAGAGGCAGAGTCCCATTGCATGGTTCTAACTTGTATTGAGTCGAGGTATTGACGCGAACACCATACATACGGGATATTGACGTGAACACCATAAATACGGGATATTGTCGCGAACACCATACATACGGATAGTATCAAATTATATATCAGGATGCTCTTTGCCCCCAGCCCTTCTGTGTGACTCCATTTCTTCCAAGCCCTCTGCTATGTGCACTCGGTCAAAAGTTCTGCACGGCCTCCACTCCCAAAAGCCTGAGGACAGTCGGTGGCAGAGCTCTGTGACTCAGAGATCTGAATGCCACACACCAAGCCTGACCATGTGGGATGCCTGGGCAGCGCCAGCTTCAGTTCACCGGTCTGTTTTTTTCTATAAAACTCAATGTGTTTATTTGAATGCTGCTGAATATTTTAAACAAGACTGGTGATTTTTTTTTTTACTCGTCTCACCATCTAGTTTTCCATCATGGCAGTTTAATTGCCTCATTTTCTATCATTAAACTGCTGTATCTTTTTTTTTTTTTTTTGGTCGCCATTCCCACCAGCGGCTCACTTCATTTCGAGTTATGCCCCAAAGCAGGATAATGGATTAAGCACACATTCATATTATTCCCAGTGAACACCCTAGGTGGCCAGATAATATCTTTTACTCATCCAGTGAATGTGGTGAAAGGTAATTAGTGCACAGCCCAGACCGTCCATCAGCTAGACAAGGCAGAGCTGGCAACAGAGATTTAGGTCAACAAAACAGCTAAATAAAGGTTAGAGTCTTGAAAGCATATTAGCATGATTCAACAACCTTCTAATTGATGACAAGGAAACAAAGCGAGCTCACTGTTCAAAACATCTTCAGCCAAAAAACAAGGAAATTGTAGGCAACAAATACACTTTCTAAGCTAAGAAGAAATCCCCGATATATAAGAAAGGGTATCTCACGTACACCTAAAGCTGCCCACTAAAGTCAGCCGTCAAGGGCTTTGAGAGAAAAATAACCCAACTGGCCTTCTGCAATCAATGATTTTGGTGCCAAAAGTGGCCTTCATTATACAGAAACGTTGCTTACTTGGACATCACAAAGATATTTCCATTTAAGGTGGATTAAATTTGTACTGAGTGCTTTTTCTCTCACCCCTGAGATATGCAACTTGGGTTGATGGGCAACTTTAAATTATTCCCACATGAGTTTGTGAGCCCAGTAGTATCTGATATGGGGATGGACAATAAATCAATCATGTGCTGCATGTTTCCTCTGTTTTATGCATTGTGGCCACTAGGGGGCACATCCGGCACAATTGAAGCAGCACAGTTCCGGGTTAAATATTTTTTATTTGTTACAAATACCTTATACAGGCACCTCCCCCTTTCAGAAGATAGAAAAGATAATTTCATTCTTTTCTTTTAATTCTCCACTCCTCTCACTTTGACCAACTCCACTCCGGACTCTGACTCACCTGAAGAAGGTGAAGCGGTCCTTTTTAACCCGGACCCAGACGTACTTCTGGTGTATTAACACTGCAACCACTTTGTGGTTCGGTGGAACATTCCCCACTGCAGCATCCTCTATCGGTACCCATGGACCTTGACAGGGCTGCCCACCAGGACTACAACTCACATATAGTCGCATGGGAGTTTAAAGGTGAGTCATGCCAGAGGGATGATGCCGCCCAGTGTATTTGGGGAGGTTTAAAAGTACAAGTTACATCCTGTGAGACTTTTGTCATAGGTAAAACATTAACTAATGGAAGAACTGAGAAGAAAGGTAGCGCCTAGATGGGACTGGGCTAAAGGCCTGCATAGAAGCGCTGTCAGACCCTACTTTTCAATACCCCATTGGCTCAAGAATGCCACAGGGACGTGTGAAAAAGACATATATATCAGTTCAAATCAGTGGTGTGGATCCCATCCCAGCCATTGGAGCGCTAGGCACATTGGTAGGCACATTGGTAATCCATCCAGGTTGTATTTGAAGTAAATGTCACACCATATTTATTCGCTTTGCGTCAGCCTTAGGCCCATTTTAAGAATTAAGGATATTTATGGGTAAGTCTCACAATGAGTGAATTTAACATTGTACCTATTCTCCATCTTCCTCAAGAGGCGGGTGGACAAACAAAAACCCACCAATTTGGACAAATGTAGCTCAAACATGTCTGTGCATTGTCTTATCGAATGTATCAAGGCAAGTGCGGACATGAAAAACCGTTGCATATCCGCACTCGCTCGCAGTGGGACGAGACGACGGATATTCGATATTAGCAGAATCTACTTGTACGGTCATGCTTTCATAAAACACTATAAATTGGTTCGTTTGATGCGAAATGTACTTATTTGTGATTTGAACTTTGAATATAATTATTTATTAAGGAGCAGTACTACGAAAAAGAAAATCAGAGGACACAGTTTATTTATTCGAATTTGAGCAAAAATCTTCTGTTTCAAGTAAGTACATACTTTATTGAGGTTTTTTTTATCACAGGGGCTGTTGAAATTGTTTGTAAAAGTTTTTATTTCTTCAGATAATCATATGACTGGACCAAAAAAGAAATGCAGACAGTACAGCTTGGACTATTTGTACTTATTCTGAATTTACATACAGTGCATCCAGAAAGTATTCACAGCGCATCACTTTTTCCACATTTTGTTATGTTACAGCCTTATTCCAAAATGGATAAAATTCATTTTTTTCCTCAGAATTCTACACACAACACCCCATAATGACAACGTGAAAAAAAGTTTACTTGAGGTTTTGGCAAATTTATTAAAAATAAAAAAACTGAGAAATCACATGTCCATAAGTATTTACAGCCTTTGCTCAATGCTTTGTCGATGCACCTTTGGCAGCAATTACAGCCTCAAGTCTTTTTGAATATGATGCCACAATCTTGGCACACCTATCCTTGGCTAGTTTTGCCCATTCCTCTTTGCAGCACCTCTCAGGCTCCATCAGGTTGGATGGGAAGCGTCAGTGCACAGCCATTTTAAGATCTCTCCAGAGCTATTCAATCGGATTCAAGTCTGGGCTCTGGCTGGGCCACTCAAGGACATTCACAGAGTTGTCCTGAAGCCACTCCTTTGATATCTTGGCTGTGTGCTTAGGGTCGTTGTCCTGCTGAAAGATGAACCGTCGTCCTAGTCTGAGGTCAAGAGCGCTCTGGAGCAGGTTTTCATCCAGGATGTCTCTGTACATTGCTGCAGTCATCTTTCCCTTTATCCTGACTAGTCTCCCAGTTCCTGCTGCTGATAAACATCCCCACAGCATGATGCTGCCACCACCATGCTTCACTGTAGGGATGGTATTGGCCTGGTGATGAGCGGTGCCTGGTTTCCTCCAAACGTGACGCCTGGCATTCACACCAAAGAGTTCAATCTTTGTCTCATCAGACCAGAGAATTTTGTTTCTCATGGTCTGAGAGTCCTTCAGGTGCCTTTTGGCAAACTCCAGGCGGGCTTCCATGTACTTTTTACTAAAGAGTGGCTTCCGCCTGGCCATACAGGCCTGATTGGTGGATTGCTGCAGAGATGGTTGTCCTACTGGAAGGTTCTCTTCTCTCCACTGAGGACCTCTGGAGCAAAGATAGAGTGACCATCAGGTTCTTGGTCACCTCCCTGACTAAGGCCCTTCTCCCGTGATCGCTCAGTTAAGATGGTCGGCCAGCTCTAGGAAGAGTCCTGGTGGTTTTGAACTTCTTGTGCTCATTGGGACCTTCAAAGCAGCAGCAATTTTTCTGTAACCTTCCCCAGATTTGTGTCTTGAGGCAATCCTTTCACGGAGGTCTACAGACAATTCCTTTGTCTTCATGCTTGGTTTGTGCTCTGACATAAACTGTCAATTGTGGGACCTTCTATAGACAGGTGTGTGCCTTTCCAAATCATGTCACATCAACTGAATTTACCACAGGTGGACTCCAATTAAGCTGCAGAAACATCTCAAGGATGATCAGGGGAAACAGGATGCACCTGAGCTCAATTTGGAGCTTCATGGCAAAGGCTGTGAATACTTATGTACATGTGATTTCTCAATTTTTTTATTTTTAATAAATTTGCAAAAACCTCACGTAAACTTTTTTCACATTGTCATTATGGGGTGTTGTGTGTAGAATTCTGAGGAAAAAAATGAATTTAATCCATT
The DNA here is from genome assembly GCF_016835505.1 of Polypterus senegalus. Classification (NCBI taxonomy): domain Eukaryota; kingdom Metazoa; phylum Chordata; class Cladistia; order Polypteriformes; family Polypteridae; genus Polypterus; species Polypterus senegalus. Next base: position 18,783,478 of record NC_053160.1, read on the forward strand.
TTGGAATAAGGCTGTAACATAACAAAATGTGGACAAAGTGAAGTGCTGTGAATACTTTCTGGATGCACTGTATTTATTTCTTAAATGTGAAAAATGTAAAAAAAACTCTACTCATATTTTTTTGCTTTAATTTTCGTTAATGCAGGTTTCGATATTAAATGTTGCACAAGATAATGTCATATTCCGTAGTCCTTTTATCTTTTTCAATCATTAATTACCAGTGATTAAAATGAAAATTTGATATCTAGTGAAATATTTAATATCAAGTACTGTACAAATGTATTCATTTGAGTAAGTAAAGTAAATGACTAGGGGGTCGACAATTTAAAAGTTTTTGGTAAAGGGGTCTGCAGCCGAAAAACGTTTTGGGAACTCTTGGTCTATCCTAACAGTTTAGCTCATGCACTGAACTATTTGTGTCTTCTTCTGTCCAGGGCTCTGCTGTGTATGGATTTAGCTCTCCTCAGGCAGGATGGCACATTTCTTTCATTATCTGTCACATCACAATGTAACCTACCGCTGAGCCTGCTCTAATCACTAAAAGCCTTTCCATTTCACACTCTTCACATCACCAAGAATAAATCTTCAACTTTTAGACAATCCCATACATTATACTGCAGAAATGCAGTATAAATGCAATAGCTGCAGTTTGAACGTCTCCCACATCCCCCTTATACTGTAGCCCTGACCCAGCAGCATTTTGACTTTCACATCTTCGGTCCGCTTAAAGAGACTTTACGCAGTTACAGGTTCACCTCTGATGAAAATCTTCTTCTGCCAAGCTAGTGTAGCATTACAAGAAGTCCATCAACCTGCAAGGAGACAATGTGGAGAAGTCTAAATGCTCACAATCACCGGTATTCAAGGGTAAGTCGCCTTTACTTGTTGATTCTCCCTCATATATCAAACTCACAGATCTCAGCATCACATTCATTTTTCCACTCTGGTTACACATGACAAAGTTGCCATGTATTCCTTCTAGTGTAGAACTGTTCTTTTAAGGATAAGGCGCTACCTAAAAGAGCAATGTAAGGAGCTAAAGAATCCATATTGATACTCAGCACTGGTACTTCAATATGTTTAGCTCATACCTTACAAGATTTATTATATTCTCACTCTCTAAATTCAATGACCACGGCTAATTGTTAATTCCACATTTTGGACCACTGTCAGATTCACAGCTTAATATGAGATTCTACGTCATGCTGATGACAGGAGTCCTCGGCCCTTACTGTCTGAGGTGTCAGCCTGCTCATCAGTGGCCTGGACAGTGTGAACAGCCCTCTCTGCTCTTAATGGCTACAGTTACACACACACAGACATCAGAAGAACAATTTAATTGTGGGAAAATGCGATTTTGCATGAACAGCGTTAGAAAATAAATGAATGCAAGCAATTAATAAAGTAACTAAATAAGAACTACTTTCAGCATTGGTAATTAGGCTGCTAAAATGGCATATTACCATAACAAGGACTCAAGTTATGGACTTTATCTCTTACATATGCACTAATATATGCATTCATAGCCACAGTTTCACAGAGTAAGAGGAAAGGCGACTGTGTGCATATTCTTCTAATTAATTATTGTGATATGAACGCAACATTTGCAAATTGTATGCAATTTTAATTTGATCAGGAGTAAAGGATACACGTACGTGATCTGAATCGTTATTTACTAAGTTTATCTCACATACCTCTTGGATTTGCAGGCCTTATGATCACCAGCAGCTTTACACAGCACATATTGTCGGTTTATGAGCCTATCTGAATTAACGTGGATGTGTTTTGACACCACGCTTCCCCCGGCCTTCACATCGAGGTGTCTTTGTGTGCTTTGTTAAGCACGTTGCTTTATGTCATTTTCTTATTGGTACATGTTGTTTGATTAGCTGTAAAGATATGACATTCTTGTGATATCTTTTAATTCATGGTTAATTATGAATTAACCATGACAGGAGACATCCTAGTAGATAATCCTATTATTATAATCAATCTATAAAATGCTAAGGGTTGTCCGTCTGTCACACAAACACCCACGAACGACTGGGCCTTGAACCTCGACCTTGGTCTTTATTGAGAGTTTATGATGTGACATGCATAACGCGACCCAAGCATGGAGGAGCAGGCTACCTCACCTACATAATAAGGCTTCTGGTCCGTGTCATGGCAAGCAACGATGCCATTTTAGAAAAAGAAAAGCTGTCGGAGTGAGAAACTTGGTGACTTCGGTGAAGTACACTGCACAGGCTGACTGATCGTTTTCATTGCAGACACAAATCATTCACTCTGAGCACAACAGAAAGTCATACGTGACCAAAGGTTTGGGGGTGCGGGTTTCCACCGCCATGTTATTGGCTGTCAGGTCCTTCGTACTGTTTGAATTAAAGGCAGAAACTCTCAGGACTCAGTATCGTGTTTGTCACATGCAGGCAGCAGTTCTGTTCACTGTGATTTTTGATTTGTATTCAATGATATAAAATTAAGTCAAAGCAAATAAGGAAGTCCATGAATGAAAAACGAACCCTGTAAAGGTGAATGGCTGATCACACATGGCTGGCATAAGGCAGGACTTTGAGTTCTGCGCTGAACTTCAGTCGAGTGACGTCTTCTGCTTTCATCTTGAGCACTGACTCAGCACCTTGGCTTCATGAAGTCACAGGTTTTTTTTTAATGGTTAACCTTTTTGTATAATTTCCAGTTTTTCTCCTTTTTCACTTTTCTCTTTAATTTTCAATATTTATTATATTTTTTGTTACATATTTTCTGCAAAAACTGTTCTCTTTGTTCAATTGTAGTTCATTTTTGCAACTAGTTTATGATTTTTTTTTAATTCATCCTTGCTATGTTTTAATTAATGCTTTTTAGATTTTACTTTTCGTTTACTTTATTTTTTCCTGACTATGATTTTACCCGGTCTGACAATTCCTCTAGCCAGTGCAGTAACAATACTCCTGTTAACACCACTACTGCTCCTCTTTAGAGTTGTCAAGACATATTCCTCAAGTGCTGTAACATTTAACATGTTTTATATGTGAATTTTGGTGTTTTTGGGAGTTTTTCTTTGTTATGTACAGATAACGATTAAGTTCAACTTCATTCCTGTCTTGTTTTTCCTTGGCTTATGTGACATGGTAAGGTGTGTCACGTGACAGCGATTGTCACATCAATGACATCACAGGAGGTGACAGTATAAATATGGTAGTGGTTCATTTTGGTGCTCGCATTATCACTCAGTGGATACCTAAAACTCAATGAGCAGTAGTAAAGGCAGCTTCTACACCAAATGGACCCAAGCGTCACGCTTTGCGTTTTTATTCCCTTTCGTCTTCAACTTTCATTTTTTTCTCGTTTTGCCCTCATGTTTTTTTTTTGCCTGGTCTGTTGGTTCCTCTGTTTGTGCCTCTCTTTGCCAGACTTTGCTTGGTGGCTCACATTTGTCATCTCCTGCTTATATTCTTCTCATCTCACAATACTCCTCGGACACCTTGTTTCTCATAACAAGTACTTTATTCATGCAGAGCCCAAGATAAAAAACAAGATAATAAAGTTTAATAGACAACAGATCATAGACTCCATGGAGTTAAACTAAGACCTGAGAAATGGCCAGGTTTAATTTATTTGGATATATTTTCAGGTTTTCATCTGCACATGATCTTAACTCTTTAATTCCCTGGTGTAATCTTGATAACCTTGGGGTAAGCTTGAGCAAGGTCATGGGGTCCAGCAAATGTGGGACATCTGTTGGTGAAGAAAGATTCATGGATCTTGACTTTGCTGACAATGCTGTGATCTTTGTGGAGTCAAAGGAGGCTCTGATCAGGGCTCTCAAGAAACTGAACAAAGAGTCTGAGTGTCTGGGTTTTTGTGTCCTCATAAAATCCAAGATCCAGGCCTTTAATGGCTTTTTAGGCATGTCCATCAGCAGGGGTCTGTCTGTAGAGAGAGTGTTGACCTTGTTGTGAGGTTTACTTACCTCATGTCTCTGGTGACTCTTCCTATGAAGTCAGTAGACGGATTGGGAGAGCATGGGGGGTCATGAGGTTGCTGGAAAGGGACGTGTGGCGCTCCCGATATCTATGCAAAAGGACGAACATCTAAGTCTTTAGAGTCCTGGTGCTTCCTGTCTTGCTGTATGGTTGCGAGACATGGACGCTATCCAGTGACATGAGACGAAGACTGGACTCCTTTGGTAATGTATCTCTCCGGAAAATCCTTGTGTACCGTTGGTTTGACTTTATGTCGAATGAGCTGTTACTCATGGAGTCCTGAATGAGGCACATTACCTGCATTGGGAGGGAGTGTCAGTTATGGCACTACAGCCATCCTCATTGTTGGGGACTCGAGTGGCTGGACCAGACCAAGGGGTCACCCACATAACACCTGGCTGCAGCAGAACGAGGGTCATCATTTCCAGAGGCCAGTGACCAGTGACCGCGTGTCTGCCTGGGGGGATGCCAACCAAGATCCCGAGTTGTTTCATCGTGTAGTGGGTGCAGCAACGCACTGTACCAGTGCATGCTCCCCAACTTGACTTGACTTGCAAGCTCGCATGTATGGAAAGAGTATGTGAATATTGTGCTTAAATTTCTACTGTGAATTTCTTTCTTGAATGTAAACCCATGCAAAGCTGTTGGACCAGACAACATACCTGGCCTGTGTAAACCAGCTGTTGGATATCTTCACAGACATCTTCAACTGATTCAGGCAGTCATCCCCAAAACCACCACCATCTTACCCATGCCGAAGAAGTCCTCTGTCTCTTGCCTCAGTAACAACCACCCTACAGCACTCGTGACAGCCATCATGAAGTGCTTTGAGTGTACTTGAAAGCCTGACCCACCACTTCACAGGACCCTCTCCAGTTTGCCATATCACCAACTCTTCATCTGGCCCTGTCCCATCTGGACATAAGAGACCCTTATTCCAGAATGCTCTTCAGTTCAGCTTTAAACACCATCATCCCTTAGAAGCTCATTGGGAACCTGAGTCTGCTAGTCTACAACACTTCTCCATGCAACTGGACCCCTGGACTTCCTGACAGAGAGACCCCAGATAGTCTTTGTCAGAAACACCATCTCCAACGCTGTCATGCTGAGTACTGGTGCCCCCCAGAGCCGTGTATTCAGCCCACTTCTGTTCACTCTGCCGACTCACAACTGTATGGCTATATGCAGCACTAACTCCATTATTAAGCTTGCTGATGACACAACGGTGGTGGGTCTCATCAGCAATAGGGATACGTTCAGTGGTGTAGCTAGCTTGCTGAAGGCCCCTGTGCAGCGCCCTGAGGTGGGCCCCTCCTGTCTAGCATAACTGTTAGTAATTTATTCGCAACTCGTTCCTATGGGCCGGCTGGGCTGTTGTGTCACACTGGTGACAAATAAACCGGCTCCCTAAATGAAATTTGTAATAACTTTTTAAATTGCTTTATTATGGATTCTGTAATAAAATCAAATAGTAGTAGTAGTAGTACATACATATTTGTAAAATGTGGACCCGCTTACTTTTCCAAGACAGCTTTGTGAAAGAAGATGATTAAAATGTAACGTAAATGAAACAATTTCAGTTTGTAACAAATTAAACAACAACACCCGGCTGACAGGGTGCTACTACACAATCGATCTGTTTTACACAAGTTCTGAGAAAATGGACATCATAAAGTGGTGACGCTCACAAATCCTCTCAGTAGTGACACTAATGCACTTAAGCCATACTAAGGTACACAATAAAACAGATTACCGATTTGTTAAACTGTTAAAGCTTACAAAAATGGAACTGATTGACAAGTCACAAATAATATTACTTATAATATCACTTCTTCTTTTTCTTTCGGCTGCTCCCGTTAGGGGTTGCCACAGTGGGCACCTTAAAATACTTGCCTGCGTGCCTTCTATTGTGCCAAAGTCTCAACGATTTCTGACACGCTCATTTTCGATTGAGAGTACAGCCAAGCCACTAAGTTTGTCTTGCGATGTGGTGCTTCTGAGGTCATTTTTGATGAGTGTTAACTTGGAGAACAATTGTTCACACGCAGCAACAGTCACAGGCATGGTCAGCAGTAACATGTAAGCCATGCAAATGTCACTGGAAGTAGACGACAGTGCACAGAGATCTATCAGCAACAGTTCAGCTACTTCAAAAACAGTCAACTTGGTTGACAGGATCGATTTAAAACATGCACGAAATTACAACAACTGAGCGGAAAATGCAGGTGAAATGTCGGTGCTATAGGGTTCAACGAGAAGATCGACAGCAGCATACAATTTGTTGTCAGCCATCGAGTTGACGGTAACAAGACATTAAACGTTGAAGCCACTGCAACAAGACTGTGAAAAGTTAGTAAAAATAAAAAATAAAACTTATACGGCCCGAGTGGGCCCTCCCCAAGCTCGTAGGCACTTGTGCTTTGCACGATCTGCACAATCCACTGTTACGCCAGTGGATAAGTTAACTTTAAGAATGGAGATATGAGGAATGGTGGACTGGCACAAAGGCCACAATCTGTCTCTTAACGGGACAAGACGAAAGAGATGATTGCTAACTTCAGGAAGGCCCGTGCTGTCCACACCCTGCTGCACGCTGAGGTCTCCGCGGTGGAATTTGTCAAGAGTATCAGGTTCCTTGGTGTGCACCTGGCAGCTGACCTTACTTGGTCAATGAACACAACCTCCATAGCCAAGAAGGAGCAGCTGCAGCGTCTTCACTTCCTTCAGAATTCGCAAGCATATAATATTAGATTAGACACCCTTCCTTTTATCATTGCAGAACAGTTTAAATACCTCGGGGTAAACATCACAAGTAAACATAAAGCTCTTTATCAACAAAATTTCGTCGTCTGTATGGAAAAAATTAAACAAGACTTGCATAGATGGTCAACCCTTCATCTCACACTAGCTGGAAGAATTAACACTGTTAAGATGAATATTCTTCCTAAGCTCCTTTTTTATTTCAAAACATCCCAATATACATTAATAAATCGTTCTTTAAGCAATTAGATTCAACAATAACCTCATTTATTTGGAATTCTAAACATCCACGCATCAAAAGAGCGACCCTACAAAGACAAAAGGCAGAAGGTGGCATGGCTCTACCTAACTTCCAGTTTTATTACTGGGCGGCAAATATACAGTCGATAAGAACCTGGACACAAATAGAAGAACATACACAGGCATGGACCGCAATAGAAGTAAAATCCTGCAGTACTTCTTTGTATTCCTTGCTTTGTGCTCCAATAAACACACGTTATCGGCAATACACTAATAACCCAATTGTGCTCCACTCACTTAGAATCTGGAACCAATGTAGAAAGCATTTTAAGACGGAGAAGCTTCTTTCTGTGGCACCCTGCAAAAGAACCACCTCTTTCAACCCTCACAAACATATGCAGTTTTTAATATCTGGAAAAATTTGGAATTAACTTGCTTAGAGATCTTTATATAGACAACGTCTTTGCATCCTATGAACAATTACATTCCAAATTTAACATTCCAGCTACAAATTTCTTTCACTATCTTCAAATCAGGAACTTTGTTAAACAGAACCTTCCAGATTTTCCTCATCTTGCACCCTCATCCACGCTGGAAAAATTATTGCTCAATTTCAAGGAGTTAGACTCCATCTCTACAATATATAAAATCCTTTTACAATCCCTTCCTTTCAAAGATCCAAGAGGACACTGGGAAAATGACCTCTCAATTAATATATCAGAAAAGGAGTGGAAAGTAGCAATGCAGAGAATTCACTCGAGCTCCATATGTGCAAAGCATACAATTATACAACTCAAAATTATATATCGAGCACATCTGTCTCGACTAAAACTCTCCAAAATGTTTCCAGGGCATGATCCAACCTGCGAACGTTGCAACCAAGCCCCAGCCTCACTAGGTCACATGTTCTGGGCCTGCTCCAAATTAACATTATTCTGGACAAAAATTTTAATTACCTCTCAGACAGCCTTGGACTCACAATCCCTCCTAACCCATTAACAGCTGTGTTTGGGGTTCTTCCAGAGGGTCTTAAAGTGGAGAAAGACAAACAAATTGTGATTGCATTCACTACACTGTTGGCACGCAGACTTATTCTGATAAACTGGAAGAACCCAAACTCTCCTCTTTTAAGTCAGTGGGAAACTGATGTGTTATATTATTTAAAATTGGAAAAAATCAAATACTCAGTTAGAGGATCTGTGCAGACTATTTTCAAAACATGGCAGGATCTAATCAGTAATATTTTGAAATGATTTTATAAAGCACAGAGAATTTGTTGATTTAGGTATTTTTAAAAGCCTTAAATTTTACACCGTTTGGCTTGCTCTCTCTCTCAAGGGTGGGGATCGATCTGTTCTTAGCATAATTCTTTTTTTTTGTAAAAGCTTGATTGCTATGTATTGATTGTAATAAAATTAATAAATAAATAAATAATAAAAAAAAAAAACAGTGTCTCTAACTGTAAGGTCCTACAAGGGAGAATGCACACTGCAGAAAACAGCATGGGGACCTCTCTGCCCTCCATTAAAGTCATCTTTATAAAGCGTCGCATCCACAAAGCATACAGCATTTTGAAGGACCGCTCCCACCCCTCCCACAGTCTCTTTGTCCCACTTCCATCTGGCAGAAGGTACTGTGGCACCCACAGCAGTTCTGTCAGGCTCTGAGACGTACTGCTACCCCTCGGCTTCCCGGACTCTGAACTCTGTGCTGCCCCCTTGTCCTCAGATCTGCCCCTAGTAGTGAATTTACTGTATACATGCAGTACATTTGTCACACTGCTGTTTTCTATTATTAGTTGTTGTTTTTATTCATTTATTGCTATCAATTTATTTATCTTTTTATGATATTGTACAGTTCCTTGCAGGCCCGGTCTTAGGTATTATGGGGCCCTAGGCGAAAGGGGGGTTCAGGGGCCCCCTGAGGGGGGCGGAGCCCACCTGGAAGCTCTGCGAAATGCGTGAAAATTAGACCAAGGAGACGTTTTCTTTTAACGTTACGAGGTCATCACCCTGCGTCCCTTTTTCGCCCAGAGTAGTTAGCTGCTACAATTTAGCCAGTATGTAACTAAGCCCAGCTTAGTTTTTTTATATTTTTTCTTTTTTTAGTTTTTTTGTCCTTTTTTATTTTTTGGGATATTTGAAACTTTTGGAATGTTTAAGGAATGATAATTTTCTGGGTTAATACTTAATTCTTATTTTATTTTACTGAAGTAATTATGAGTCTCGGGAGATATTTCAAACTTCCTGTTTCTGGAACACTTTATGACGAACGAAGCAACAATAAGATTACAACTAGTGAGCAGGCATAGCAGCAGTGATTGGAAAAAAAATTGAAAAACCACGTACTGTAAACAAAGTGTTATTGCTACTCCGCTACTACTGAGCTACATGCGATTCAAAATTGATTTTGCGCACTTTCTTTGAAGCATGTCATGAAGCAGCTCAGAGTAATCCAAAGTTTGAACAATGTTTTGTTCTATAGAAATCAGTGCTAAGCTATTTAAGCGTTCTTGCGTTGTTGTTGTTCTCAAATATTTCTTTATTATCTTCAGTTTGGAGAAGCTCCTCTCCACAGAAACAACTGTTACTGGAATTGTGAGTGCTATGCGCAAAGCAATAGCTAAATTTGCCATTGCGGTTGCTAGTCTATTTTGACGCAGATATTGAAACGCCCCCAGAGCAGTACAATTACTTGGGACTAAGCCAGCAAACATACGTATTTCACTACACAAATCAACTGGATCAATGTCTGAACCTTCACATGGATCCGTCAAAATATTTGAAAGATCCATGCAGAATTTCATCAGCTCATCGTCAGTCATAGTCACAACATTCTACAAGTTGTGTAAGAAGCCAGAATGTTCATAGTGTTGTTTTGTTTGGTCAAATCTTTGATTCATCGATGCGATGGCCTGATCCACAAGGGTATTAAAAAACTCTATACGAAACTTGTCTTTTGGATCGCTCACAGGCTCGTCAGCAGCTTCATACTGCCGTATTTTCTTTCTCCTGCGCACATTTGACAGAGATGGGAAAACATTCTCCTCATTGGTCATCTCTAATTCTTCAGATAATTCCTTTGCTACAATCTGTGCAGATTCAAATCCATTTTCTCTGTAAGATCTCAGAAAATCAGTCACTGTTTCTAAGCATTTCAGTGCAACGTCAAGTTGCATGTTCTCATTTTGCAAGATCTTGCTAGCAACATTAACCTGCACCAGAACATCATACCCCACAGCTAATGACACCAGAAAAGGGTAGCTTTTCATTTGTTTTGCTAGTCCCGCTGCTTTACTTCTGGCCTTCGGATCCTTTGCTGTTTCAGCTTTCTCAACGATAGCATCATATATGGATCCCACTTGGTATCTGACTGCTTTAATACTTGATATTCTACACTCCCATCTGGTATCTGAAATGGGCTTGGCTGTCAAATTTTCCACATGTTTTGTCAGTATTTGCCATCTCGTGGTGGAGGCACTAAATAACGTATATATTTAGTGTAGAATGCCAAAGAGAGACAGAGCTGGCTCCGACGATTTCGCGATGTCAGCCAACACCAGATTGAGGCTATGACACGCACATGACACATAAAATGCTTGGGGATTTTTATCAAGAATCTGCCGTTGCACACCATTATGAATGCCTTTCATATTGGCCCCATTGTCGTATCCTTGCCCTCTGCAGTTGGCCAATGGTAACTGCAATTCTTGAAGCCTTTGCAAACATGCTTCAGCCAACCCAAACCCAGTACTGCTTTCTACAGGTATGTTCTTTAATTTCTACTCGCGTTGCTCCAACATTTACTGTTCGGATTACCATTGTCATTTGATCCTGATGACTGGCATCAGGAGTGCAGTCAAGGATGATTGCGTAGTATTTAGCATTCTGTATCTCTGACGTAATTTTCCTCAAAACAGCATCCCCCATGAGTAGAATCAGCTCATTCTGTATCGTCTTCCCCAGGTAGTGATCATGGATTTCATGATTCTTTATTCTGCGTAGATGCTCTGCCATGCACGAATCAAATTTGCCTAGTAATTCAACAATGCCCAAAAAGTTGCCATTGTGTGGCTGAAACAACCGATCGACACTACCGCGAAATGCTAAATTCCTTTCCGCAAGAAATTGTATGATTGAGAGAATTCTGGTCAAGACATTTCTCCAGTGCTGAACTTCCTGCAAGACTAGCTGCTGTGCACGTTTATCAATTGTTTCATTTTGGTTCAACCTGATCTGCAAATCAATCCAAGATGTGAAAGCTTTTAAATGAAAAGGTGAAGGAGTAGATAAAATTTTGCCCAGGTTCTTCCAATCACTCTTTCCATTAGTTGTAAGCTTGTTTCGTTGCTCACAAAATAGCTTGCAGGGAAAGCAAAATACAGCATTCTTGCTAGGTGAGTAAATCAACCAAGGCTGATCAATTGCCTCGCCATTTGGAAGCTTTCTTAAGAAAAACCCATTCGAGAAATGGAGTAAATTGTCATCAGGGGGATATTTCAAGCTCAAATCGCGATGAGGCCCCTTTTCAACTAGGAAAGTATGTTCTGAATCAGATATTGGCAATTCTGGCCAAAACCCTGGATCTTTCCGCCACTTAGAAACACCGGATGTGTCATTGTTACTCTTACTGTTAGGAGCTGCATTTGCTTGATCATCATCTGCGCCTGCAATCGCTCGGCCTTGCAACTCGGAAACCCGAGAAAGTTCAGCTTCTCATTCAGAATCTTCATAATCCCGCTTGTTTTCGGAGTCGTGTCTAATGGTTACGGTACCAGATTGAGTTTTCATTTCTGCATTATCATCAGTGTCACAAAGCCTGAGGCTGAGTGTTTGTGTTTCAGCAGTTTCTGAATCTGATTCTACCGATGACGCACTCTCTCTGTGGGGGCCTCGGCCCGGGCCTTCATTGCTCTCCATACTGCGATTACCGCTGTTACCAGAATTGAGCAAAGTTCCTCTCTGAGACGCAGTGAAAGCATCAATATTGGCTTTTTTCTTTCACTTAGCTGCTCCAGATTTGTATTTATGCTTCGAGGACATACTGACAGACAGGGGTTTCATTCGTTCTCCCAACTCAGATTGCGGTTCTGCCTTCCCGCTCCCGTGCCACCTGCTGCCAATGACGAGGTGGAAGGATTTATGAGATCTTGACTTCTTCGACGAATGATAATGAGACCTGACTCACTGATGTGAACGTTCGACCCATAGAGATCTTGACTCAAACCGCTCCACTTTTATAGACAGCCGCCCACACGGACACGCCCCCGCTGGCCCACGTGATTTAAACACGCGAGGGGAGAGGCGGGCCAGGGGCATGGCCGCCGTCGATCTGGGGCCCCCCGGACACCGGGGCCCTAGGCGGTCGCCTACTTCGCCTATGCCTAAGGCCGGGCCTGTTCCTTGCCTGTCTTGCACTTGTCCTGTCTTATGTGTATGCTGCACTGCGGTCTTCTAATTTTGTGCCACTGTATGCTGCCGTTACTGTGTATGGATGACAGGACAATAAAGCCACCTGACTTGACATGTGTGACTTTACCAAATGCATAAACGGCCCAACTGTTTTAATCAAGACTCACCCTTACATTCTGAGTAAGTTCATAGGAATAGCTATAAATAATGCAAACATTGTGGCTCCTCATGCAAATCGTCCAAGGCCAAATAAGGCCATAAATTAATATTTGTACACTGGCCACATAAAAGAAATGACCAAAAACAAAAACATGTTTATCCTTTTGCAAAAAAGTTTTTTAAAAACAACACTACTAGCAGTGCGATTAATTCCCGGTAGAGAAATTGTTCATTTAACTGTATTTAGTATACAATGCCAGGCTCGTTGGACTGGGCACACGCCCAAACATTCCCCGGCTGCGTGATGTCTCAAGCTGAGCCAGCCTTGTAAAGCATGCCGCTTGTGTGTCTTTTTCATGTATTTAATTATTCATTCCAAATTCTTCCGGCTTTGAGCCAAATTGCAGTCATATTGCAGTAGTGAATATGAGATTACTGGTAGATTATAAATACAGTACATGTTCATTTTAATAGAACAGGTATGTCTGAGATGCGAAGAGTTCTTATCCCCCATAATAATCTCTTTAATTAATTGGTGTACTCAAACCCTTTGTCTGCACTCACTCTGGCCCAGCCCCAGATTAGAAGAATTTCTGATTCTTAAACCAGATTTGCGTAATAAGAGAAGAAGATGGCAGCTGAACACCTAAAAATGGCTACATCTACTTACATGAAACTTTAAATTTACATTACTGCTCCTGCAGCTTCAAATATAGACTTCATGGAGTTTCACAAATTTCATTTGGGAGAAGACCAACACCACAAAAGCCACACAACAAACTCCAACTCCAAAACACCTGAGTGGATATTTGTGAAATTTTGCACAAATATAACAATTAACCCAACTTAACATATAGAGATTATGGTGATTCAAAAGTTTCATCATGAACTGGAGTTCAATGCAGGGAACAACACAAAAAACAACAGTAATTTTGCTCAACTTACCTGTCTTATCAATCAGTGCGTTTACATGCACTTTAATAGCATGCTTATTCACAGAAACCAGACTTCTGAAATGCGATGTAAACTCTGGTTCTGGTTAGAGTAACTGGGTAAACAGAGGTAGATTTCTCAGAGAATAACCCAATTATGTGGCCGGGTAAACTCTCATCCGGATTTTTGCAGCCTGCGCACGTCCATTGCACTCTGTTAGACTGTGAATATGTTAGTGCCTCACACACATACAGCAGAAGATGGTGGAAGCGTCCACAAGGTTAATTTCTTGAGGCAAATGCTCAGGCAATCGCATTATTCCTCCACCTGGTTGAAGTAGTCGGTTTCAAAATTTCAGAAAACGTGTGGCAGAGAGGTGAAAAGGAGAGTGCAGGCAGAGTGGACTGGGTGGAGAAGAGTGGCAGGAGTGATGTGTGATAGAAGAGCACCAGTAAGAGTGAAAGGGAAAGACTACAAGGCGGTAGTGAGGCCAGCCATGTTGTATGGTTTGGAAGTGGTGGCAATGGCATAAGACAGGAGGCAGAGCTGGAAGTTGAAAATGCCGAGATTTTCACTCGGAGTAAGATAAGACAGGATCAGGAATGAATATATTAGAGGGACAACACAGGTGCGACAGTTTGGTGACCAAGTGAGAGAGGCTACATTGAGATGGTTTGGGCAGGTGCAGAGCAAAGATGAGGGGTACATTAGGTAAAGAATGTTGAGGATGGAACTGCCAGGCAAGAGGAAAAGAGGAAGGCCAAAGAGGAAGTTTATGGATGTGGTGAGGGAGGACATGAAGGCAGTCAGTGTGGCAGAAAATGATGTAAAAGACAGGGATAGATGTAGATGGATGATCCACTGTGGCAACCGCTAAATGGGAGCAGCTTATAGAAAAGAAGAGGATCAAGAAGTTGGGGCTACCGCCTTAAAATTAATGTTTGTTACATATTTTGATTCATTTTTAAAATGATGAGAAACCTAATGCAATATTTATTTTATTGAAGTAACAATGCGTATGTTAATATTATTTCAGCAGCACGGGATGTAAGAAAAGGAGCACACGTACCAGTATGTCGGTCCTTTGCAGGGCTCAGTCACAAAGCCAAGCAGAAAAGAGTTTGTTTAGAATAAAGTTTGACTAAACGTATTTCTAAAACACAAGAAAATTATCAAAGCTTCATGCTTTTCTTTTTTAATTTATGTCAACTCTTCTTTGCATAATTTAATAACATCAGAGCCTTTTGACAAAGGAGAACTCCAGAAGTGTACCTGAGCGTGTAAACAGAGGTTTAATTAAAAAAATCAGATTTCTGCCTTAACCGGTTTAATCACCTGTGGAAGTTCAGCCCCCACACACAGACAGACAGACACCAAATGTCCAAAATCACACACATTTATTATTTTCACTGTTATATACAGCACCTCACAATGCTCTAATGAGCCAAACTCAGTCCCTTTTTCTCTCTCTTCTTCTCTTTCTGCCGACTTCACTCCTCCATACACAAGCTCTGTCCTCTTCCTCCCAACTCCGGCTCAACTAATGGAGTGAGGTGGCCCCTTTATAATGCCCCGGATGTGCTCCAGGTGCCACTTCCTGGTGTGGTAGAAGTGCCGCATAAGCACCCGGACGTGCCTGGAATTTCTTCTGGCAGCACTTCCGAGTGTGATGGAAGTGCTGCAATCCAGGTTTCCACAATGCTCCAGGTTCCCCCGGCGGTGGCCACAGGCCCCAACCAGGTTGAGCTTTTAAGCTCTGATCCTGTGGCCTCAATGCAGACCAGGGCAGCTGCCCTCTTGTGGTCCTGGGGAGGTATCGTCCCTCTCCCGGTCCTTCCAGGTGATCCCCAGCCGTCCACCACACACCTTATTCTGGTTATGTGTGCACATGTAAGTGCACTGAATGATTTGATTATTCAGCAGGCCATCCCATTTATTAATGTAGGTTAGGATTATGGTTAGGGTTAACAAATACTGTGTGGGTCACAGACTTGAGAGAAAGAGACAAGTCTAGGTTTCCAAAAAAAGAAATCAGCTTTATTGTTGTGGAGACAGGAATATTTTCACAGCGTGTATTCAAATGGGAGCTGTCGCTCAAATCCAGGCAGCATGCAAGCAATGGCGATGACATCGTCCCTGCTCAGATCAAAAGAACAGATAGACATCCTGTGCAAGAGAGGAGACAGAATGTGAGCACATGGCCAGGTCAGTGGCCAGTTTTAAATGCACCCTACATCAACCTTCGGGCAACAGACACGTTACACAAGGATCCTGCGAACTTATAGTTGCACTGGTGGTGGACAATCGTTCCCTGCCTGTATTAACAGCATTTTGGTACACAGCGCAGTTGGTGGGTTCTCAAAAATCTCACAGATAGAAGCAGTGTTCAGAGCCCCAACCCAGCAAGGAGTTACTGCAGTTATGAAATGTAATTTGACACCAAAGTACAAATTCTCAACTCAAGAAAGCAGAGTAATTGGTGGAGGGGTGCTGCAGATGATTCATGGCACAGCCAGAAGGGAGAAAAGAGTCAACAGCACAGTGTCGTCAACAGTGCACATGCCAGCAGTGTGGTGTGGAGACTAAGACTTTAGACTTTGGACTTTATGTCCTGCTACTGAGGCTGTGTGACCAAGAGCAGGTCACTTCACCTGCCTGTGCTACAACCTGAGCAGAGAAGAGCAACCAGGTGCATCCCAGGACTTAAGGACATGTCCTGCTAGGACAAATTCAGAGAATTAAACTTTTTGAATTTTGAGCTGGAGAGTCTGTGTGGGCACCTAATCCAGGTCTTCAAAATCCACAGAAGCCTCTGATGAAGAATATCCAAACAAACTCTTTTGACTAAATGGTTAATCATGAACTGGAGGACATCAGCTGCAATTAAGAGGAAGTGCATTAAGCTCTGAAGCCAGGATGCACTTCTTTAAACAAAGAGTTGTGGGTCTCTGGAACAAACTACCGAGACATGGAGTTGAAGAAGAAACCTTGACAAGAAGAATCTGGATGAAATATTGAGACAGCTTAGCTATCAGCTAAACAAACCCGATGGACTGAATGGCCTTCTCTCATTTGTCAAGTTTCTTATTTTTTTATATAAATATGATAGATTCTCATTATCTGTTTTATAAGAGGGGTGGGTAACAATCTGAGAAAGTGCAGTAATATTTTTTTCTGTTGTTAATGTTCAGGTGCGGCTCTGGAATAAAAATGTAAATACAGTATATAAATATTGGTCACTGTATCAATCTGTCCCTATCATTTAGTTCTGATATGCAACCATTTTTTGGTCATGTCTTAATATTTTATGTAAAAACAGAAAGCAAATCACACCAAACAATTGTTTACATGTCCCTCGTCAAGTCACTCAGTTAACAGTGAGGGGAATACAAAGCTAACTCTGAGATTGCTGTTGGTGAGTCTCTTTCTGCTAGAATAGTGCTGAACGCCAAGTGGCGAGGCTGAAAATACCCAAGAGAGTCCAGCTGCAGGCAAGACAGTCTGAAGCTTCAGACCAATTCAGCAACCTGAAACATGCTGAGGCCCGTAAGATGAGGTCCCTGTCAGTGGCATCTCTATGACTCTGCCCACTTTCACCGGTGTACTGATGCCTGTATTGCATTCCAGTCATATTGATTTCAATTCCTTTTAGTTCCTGCTCTCAAAACCTGTGGAATCTGTATTTTAGAGGCCTGTGTATTCATCATTTATTAAACTTCTAAACTATATACAGTATATATATATAGATATGCATATATTTTATTTTCTATTTAAGTCTAAATCACAATCTGATTATTAGGTGGTTACCACTTGTGGTTGGTCAGCCAAACGGCAATCATCCACCAAGTCCTCTCAGTTGCTAGATGCAGCTCATAGATATATTTGCCAACTGGCAGGCCAACCACAAGTTTTACCTGGTAGATAACCATTAAAATAATCATATTAGCGACGCAAACCTAAGAATGTAATACTCCAGTCTTCAAGTTGTCAAATAAGCAAACCAGCCACCATGGCGCAACGTCAGAGGCTTCTCCTCAGGCAATGACATCCATGGTTTGATCCCAGCAACGGATGGCAAAGGTGCATACAGCTGATGAGCCCCAATAAGGGCAAAAAACATGTTGTGTACTCTTTGTATTGTTTGGCAGGTACTGTATCATATATATGTATTTTTTTCATAAGTCAATGTAACTTTTTTGTGTGAAAAAATTCAATAAATCAATTAGGAAAAGCAACACATTGCATTAAAAATGTCTACTGAATCCAGTTAGTAAATTATTTAATAGTACAGTTATACAAGTGGTAAAAATAAACGTCATGTTTCTCACATCAATACAAAGAGGTTCCAGGCCTCATAGTGTCTGAAGTGCTCGTGTCTGTCAGAGGCCTAAGACTGTCCTGACTGCAGCTGGATGCTTCTGAAAATCCCTGTAGATGGAGGAAAAGCATTTAGGAGCAGACTGTATCTTTGTGAGGTTACATTACCCAGAAATGCCATCAGAATTCATAGGCATACCTCCACTTTATTCTTCCACTTTTTTCTCAGCTGGTGGCAAATGAATGTTGAGCCAATGCAGGGAGACTCCATCTGTGCCAACTGAACTCCATTGCCGAAGCTCAGTGGAACAGTGCAGAGACGAAGGGCTGCTGTAGCCATTTACTCTTAAAGCCATACTGGTGAGTGGACGGCCAATGTCTGGTGGACAAAATGGTGCACTGGACGCAGATAATGTGAGTGCAGGATGGTAATCATTTGCTCAAAAATGTATCGTCTATAACATCTGGGGAAAAAAAGGTGATGTTTCTTTTTGTTTGGGTGCCTGGACGCCCATAGTACACAAACACACTGAATCTGTAAACTTAAAAAAAATTACTTTTATTTTAGGAACCAATAAAATTATGGCAAATATTTACAAATAATTATTTTTTTCACATTAAAGGTACATAAATTGATAGGTCACAAACAACAGTCACTCAGATGAACAGACACACATATACTGAAAACCTATGTCCCATCTTATTGCATGTGTCTCCAACTAACCTAAAGAGTTTGCAATCAACCATTTAACTGAGAATCTCACGAATTCCAGAGTTGAAAAACTGAAAACTGTAGAATGTGAAAAATTAAAATAGTATGACATCTTTGGCAAATTGGCACTGCTGTAATTACATTCAATAGTATGACACACAAAAAAGCAACACACTGCACCAAGAAAGAACACCAAGAGTTCGGAATCATTTTTACTACTAGAAAAGTGAATAAAAAACATACACATTAAAGAAGCATTACTTGCGTGGAGACTAATCCTTATGGGTCTCCATCCTTCAAAGGCAATTCATTTCTCTGGGTTATTTGTTTATAATTTTTTTTTCTATACAAGTTAGGCTTTTATGCAGGCATCACTGACTTTGGTGGATGCTATAGATATGTTTTTTTTTTGTTTATCTTTTTATTTGATGTCAACAAGTTTATTAGTACAAATCGACTTGCGTCATCACAGCATATTTACTAAAACCTTGTAGAATAAAAATACACTTTTTAACACCTCTTGTAATAAGAAGCCATGGGAATAGTGATCCCAGGATGTACAAAGGCCACTAGAAGGTGAAAACTACGACATAGTTTGAAGGCTATCCTCAGAACAAGCTACATTTTAAAAGACACCACCATTACAATAGAAAGGGGCCTAAGCAATTTTTTTGTCTGAACCCTTTATAAATAATTTAATTCATCTTTTCTAGTTAAATGGCACTTACAATAAAATACATATTCCAGTAGTGCATTGGGCGTGCTGTATTAATTCCGCTGGTTCACATTTTTCCTTTTTTTTTTATTTTTTTTGCAGGAGCCAATTGCTGATGAGACTGTATCTCTGATTAGCAGATACAAGACACTTGAGGTGCTGGGACATCCCAGCAGCAACAGGGCAAACCCCCACCACGAGGTGGTTACTTAAGGCCAATTGAAGTGCATGCTCTTTGAATTGGGGATATTTCACTTTGTTTTTGGTCATTACTGATACTCTGTTTCTCTTTCTTTTGACTTAAGGGTGAGGCCATTAAATCCAGTTTTTACCATGTGCAAACTAAAATGAATAAATAACTATGTACAGTAACAAGTCATTTTAGTTGGCTAATTCACTGGATAATGAGCCCCACACAAACTGATTTCCCAATAGGATAAAATTTATCTTTACAGCCTTAGCCCAAAAAAGGAAACAAACAACAAATTATGTGCAGTGAACAATGATAACAGTACGGTACTGCCATCGTTTCAGCTCTCAGCACTCACCGCTGTGAAGATGTAAAAGTCTGCCATGGTTTTCACTCTGTTCGATTATGAACTTGTAAGTACTAACACCAACCAACATACAGGATAGATGCTTGATCGTCTTTTCAAGTCATTGTGACGATAAGTGTTTTGTATAACGTGAATATGATCTTCTGTTTTTGCATAATTAAAGCAACCAAGCCAAATATCGTCAATATCTACAATGTTACAAAGTTTAGCGTCACATGAACAATGCACTTGAAGTCATATACAGACTTGGAATAATGAATCACAATTAAAACACGGCTAATTCAAAACACTCACGTATGCAAAGAGACTATTTATGTGCTTTTATGTTTGGGATTTCTGGAAAGGACAGGAATATTATTTTCAAGAAGGGTTTGACTTCTCAAACTTAAAACCATTCTTTCATTATTTTGATACATTCTTTAAAACCTAAAAAAATAATTTATTTTTATGAATTTCCATTATATAAAATCTGTCAGTTGCTTCATTATTAATAATATTATTAAAAGTTATGCATGACCAGTTTCCAAATCAAGCTTGCAGGGAGCAAAACAAAAAATACTGACATATGTATACTGTACTTCACTGCAACATGAATTCAACTCTCATTACAAGTTTGCTGATGACAACTTTAAAGATTACATTTCTAATATGGCACACTGCACTGGTTAATGGATTTGACATTATGGTAACAAGTAACATAGATTTTCCCTTAGTAAGGAAGCATTTCACTTCTGCATCTTATGATGATTGCTTCTCAAACATCAGTATCCCTCTGCCGATGCTTTCCATGAATTATCTTCCTCATGCAGGTTAGTCGTTGGTGGCTGCACTGCTTGATTATATTAATCTTCTCTCTTTCTATCTCTGTATTTATGTGTATATGGTTAACATTGTGTATATATTTATATGTGCGTGCATATCTATCTATCTAGGATGGACAGCATCATCGTCGGATTGACAAACAGCCATGACTATCTATCTATCTATCTATCTATCTATCTATCTATCTATCTATCTATCTATCTGCACACCTAAACATACAGAACAATATATAATGCATAATATGTGTATACAGATAAATACTGTATAATTTTACTGCATCAGTTTTAATTGTTGTTGATTTGTTGTTTGTTTTAGGCCAGTGCTGCAGCAATAGGCTTTGGCCCTGTGTGTTTAAGAATATATGATTTGTGAGGAAACACCTCAAAATGTGACACTTTAAAAGTACTTTGCCCCGTCTGCATTTAATTCTCTGCAGACCCCCTCATTATAATGCAATGAAAATGACCCCGAGTTCTTGCTAGAGCCCAAGGTAGGGACAGTGGGGTGTGACATAATTTAACATAGCATTCTCAAACCCACTTAATCCAATTTACATTTGCAGGGGGATGAAGCCTGTTTTGACAGTACTGGACACAAGCCAGGAGGCAGTCGTGGACAGAACGGCAGTCCATTGCAGGTCCCACACTCACAGTGTGGCACTACTGATTCACAAATACACCTTCCTGAGTTTAAAACCCATTGCCCATTTAATATCTGTGTGGTGCCTATTTACTGTGTGAGTGGCGTTTACATGTTCTCTACATGTCTGCAGTTGTGAGGATAGCACGGGAGGGGTGGGCATCCATTTCCTTGGGGTCTCTAGGATTCTGCAAGTGTCTGATTTTATCTGTTATAACTGACTGTGGTCCCCCAGAGGTCTGCTTTTTGTAGGGATGCTGCCGACTGGAGTTTTTGTTCTTCTCTCCTCCATTGTAAATGATGATGTCAGTAGACATACTGTATATTGTTAGGTTCCAATTGTGTTAAACAGATTGGATCTGCTTTGTTTTACTGCAGTTAAACAGATATGTACATGTGTTTATGTGTATATCTTATGCAATTAATAATTTATAAAGTTTGTAATTGTATTCTGAGCACTCTGAGCCGGCAGTCAGTTAAGTGTGCTATACAAAACTCAACATAACTGAATTTTCCGCTGAAGAGCCCAATTTTCTTCCATCATCTCCTAAAATGTAATGTTTAGTTTGCTTGAAGTTCTATATCGGCCAAGGCTGAGTGTGGGTGCATGAGGATAAATGTATGTGTGTATTTAGGATGCCAACTACTGGCAAACTGAACATTAGTTTACAGAGTAAACAAAATGTACATATTTTAAATATTTAATAATAAGGCCAAAAGATTAAATCTAGCCTTCCAGCTAAAGTGCACTGTAAATACAAGGCTGTTAGTTCAAACCCCACCACTCACTTTGCCCTGAATCTGCTGTAATTCTAAATAACTATATATAAATTCCACTATGTTGTATCTTTGTGTTGTAAAGTGGCTTAAAATGATACTTGCTATGAAAAGGAACTATAAAAAGAAAGACTGTCTGCCATTTTTCTTGTTTCATTGTGTTGCAACATGGAATCTTAATGAACATAGCAGGGACTTTCTGCAGCGGTTTGCTGGCATTACACTTTAAACTACAAGGTTGACAATTAAGTGCCCACTGACGGTGAGTCAGTTTCTTTACTTTACTGTGCTATAACTGTTGAAAATAATTCTGTTTTAAATAAAGTGCCTTGGGATAATCCAATACAGAATGACACTATATAAGATAAATGTTTGTTTGTTTGTTTGTTAAAAAAAAACGATGTTATAGGACTTCAAATTCAGATTATGAGAAAGACCGTTTAAAGGATTATAAAGTAGGGCTATTCAGTCAAAAAATTATGAACAATATGACTTGTTTGGATACCATGATTTCAAATTTCCATTGAGCAGTAGCAGTGTAAGCCATGAATTATGATATTTTTAACAGAATTATAATCTGCCCATTCTTTTATTGTACAGCTTTTTCCCCAAAAACATAGTTTTCCCGCTATGCTTTGCTGCATCTTTACCACAATCCACATTATTTTAAAACAAATGAAGAGCCTGTTGTTCAAATATTCGGTGGAATTTCAGAAATACTTCAAGGCCTTAATTAGTATACGCTATAACTAAGAATAATGGTATAAAGTAATAGAATCTTCCTTTAATTAAGAGATAATATATTGATATGTTACTAAACGTGTAGTTGTGCTTATGGACTTTTCCAAAGGAATTTGTACACATTGTTGATAAACCCTCATTAATGTATACTTTATGAACCCAAAATGTATAGTTTATTATTAGTTTCTGTGATCTGATAATCAGTAAACTATGTTTAGAAGTAATCAGAATTGAAACATAAGCATTTTGTGCACAGATTTTGTTTTCTTGTTGATAGCAAATCTATTATAAGCTGCATTAGTGTGCGTTTTGCATGCAATGTCCCTAGAAATGGCATAAAAGTCTCACTGAAAGACAAAAGTAGCAGATTTATCGACCGCACTTTATATCTGTAGTGGCCGGTCCCTGTGGTTACTGTGTTTACACAGTACTGTAATATTCATATAATTTACAAATTCTTTAAAATATCACGTTTATTTACTTTTTAATTTAAACCATGCTAATTCTCAACAAAACCTTTATATTTCACTGCTAAATTGTTGCATACTAACAGTAAAACTAATGACCATAGTTGAATTGTGTGTGCTTTTAAAATGGAACAACTCAGTATAACACTGATTTGTCACCCAAAAGACACAAATAAATGTGCCATTGTTTATTATAAGTGTCTGCTTTCATTTCCTCCTGTAATCACCGTTTGGGGAAACTAAAGCTGAAGACGGATGCTTAATATGCTATATGATGAAAGCCACATAGCAATGTGAAAAGACTTTATTTCAACTTAGACTTGTCTGGTTAAGGCAGTAGACTGTAGGTGTTTATCGACAAAATCAAATTTTTTTCATTTATAAGGGCAACGCAAATGACATGAACTTTGTAATCCCATTGTCCTATACTCACAGCTACATTTATAAAATACACCTTTTTTGATTTATGAAATATTCAGTAGTGAGTGATTAAGTGAGGCCTTGTTTTAAGATAATGGACATTTTATGATTGTTTTTATTTTTCTGAATAGGAACTGCAATCTGTTAGTAATGGAGTGTAGCATGTATCAGTGTGTATATAACTCATGTCATTTTCACAGCTGATTGGAAATATTGATGTACCCAAGAACTACTCATAAGCTGAACCTTCTACCCACCACAGAGTCCGCTCCCCCAGCCCTCTCCCAGCACTGAACCAACACTTGAGGATGGCAGAGAGATATGCATTGATCATGACAGATGTGTCCAGCAGAACTTCGAGTCAGTGTCGGTCATAAGCCGTGGCAGTGGCTGCAGGTCCAGCTCCTCGTGTTGCTGAACTATAATAATAGGGAGATCCTGCAAAACAACAACACAAAATAGGAAATCAGCTCTTTATAAAGCACTTTTATGGTGAGTACCACTCAAAACCCTTTCATATGAACAGTACAACACACCGTGAAGTACAGTCAATTTAAATGAGTAGGTTGAGGTTGCACAGTGAAGATGACCCGAGTTTTAAGATTTCAAGCCCAATTTTTCAATCTCTATCTACTTGTTTATACTTTCAGAAATGGCCAATGTCACATTTCAGATTTCTGTGGAATAAAGGTGACATTTGATCACTTTGGGATCAGGAGACTTGTCTGCTCCTTTCCATTCTTGTATTGAGCAGTTGACCCTGTACAACACAGAAAATTTATTAAGAATAAGATGGCTAGCATTGAACAATACTGGAATTTGTTTAAATGTAAATGTAAAAAAAAGGTAAACACATGAAGACAAGAAAGGGAAAACAAAGAACAGTTCAAAAACTTGAAAAGAAACAATGTGGGTGTAAAATTACATAATAGTCAAAAACCCATGGAATATGCTGGACATTACATGAATTAGAATAAACAAAGAAAAACGTCTTGGCAAAAAAGAAAACACATAAAAGTACAATAGAGTGAAGAGTAAAAACTAAAGACGAGTAACAGAGAAAGTCTGTATTAATAAATTTTACAGTCAAACTCAAAAAGTCTCGGGTGAAGGCTGAATAATTGTCATTGCCAGGCAAGAGCAAGTCTGAGGTGTAGCCTAGGCCAGAGTCTAACAAAAGGCACAACACCATGAGAGATGTTCTATTCTTAGATCATATCTTAGATGAAAACTCACAGTCACAACATAAATTAGATGTTCTTTGCTCCACATGTATATTCTGCTCACCCTAGAGAGAAGGCAGATTGTTTTTATTCTTAGAGGGACTTGAAAATGAAATATAATTGATAGCTAAGTCTAATTCAAAAACCAAAACCAAATCATAATCCTGAATCATCATCGCAGTAATTACTGCAAAGGTTCAAAATAGTCTGAATTCACTGCTAAGCACCCACCAAACCCTCAGACTGATTTGTTTTAAATCCAATCACAGATAAAACAGAGATCCTCAGTCAGGACTGAGCTTTATGCAGTCACGTCAATGGCATTTTCAGTTGTGCTACCTGAGCTAGTTACCATCCCGAGCAGCATAACACATGGTGATGCCCATAAGGAAAATGCAGTCGAGAAAGTTGTGAAAAATATTTTTGTCTTCAAAAATAATTTGGCAAGTTTTAAAAACCCAATAGAAAGGTAACAATAATAGTAACAAGAAACATGCAAAATTATCAATATTAAAAAGCCAAATTAAATCTACTGTGACTCAGTGTTGTAGAACAGTAAAATATGAAAACTTCCAAGGGGGTGAAGACTTTTAATAAGCCCAGTAAATGCATGCATACAACTACAGTGAAGCAAAGAGTTACAAAAATTGAATTACAATCCATCCATCAATCCATCTTCTTAACCTGCTCATCCAGGACAAGTAACTCATTTGAACTGATCTGGTGTAGGTGATTATTTACACACTTTATACAATTTATACACAACTCATATAATATTTCCATGTATGAAATTTTTACCATAACAGTCGTCAGTATAATTGTCAGATAATTATACAGATTAAAATGATATAATCACCCTTTCTCTAACAGTTGTAGATAAATTTAGATTTAGATCCTGATCAACTGAAATATGGATTCAAAGTAACATCATAACTCTCTTTCTCCTCATTTTCTTTTAATTTCTTCTTTTCTTTTGGCTTCTCTGTAATGATTTTGAAGTAATTAGTTAAATCTATTATCAATCCATTATCCAACCTGCTATATCCTAACTATAGGGCCACATGGGTCTGCTGGAGCCAATCCCAGCCAACACAGGACGCAAGGCAGGGAACAAATCCCAGCACCTAACCTGCATGTCTTTGGACTGTAGGAGGAAACCAGAGCACCAGGAGGAAACCCACGCAGACACAGGGAGAACATGCAAACTCCACGCAGGGAGGACCCGGGAATCGAACCCAGGTCTCCTAACTGCGCTACCACTGCGCCACCATGCCCCCCTAAATCTATTATGTTATTATTATTTGTTTGAGTATTCTGCGATAGTAATATTCTGCTTTTTGAAAAAAACAACAAAAATGTATAAAATAAATAAAAACAAAGAAACACAATAACTATAATGTTACAAAGTGTTTTTTTCACAACAAAAATAATTTCCATCTTAATAACGAGGAGTTTGGAATCATAAATTTGTTTTGAATTGCAAAAAGTGACACTAATACAAATAATTGATTTAACTGAGTTTTATCAAGGTCATTGTTTTTTTTTTTAGATTTCAAGTATTTTAGGAGAAACAAATGCTAGTTTCTAGCATATTTATATATTATATTTTAATTCTTCCATTATCATAACATTGGTTAGCATTTATGCCCAAAGATCAGGAAAGAAGCACAGGTGTGATTTTTGTTTTATGTTTGAGTGTTGTTTAGATGCAGTGGTTAGTAGATGATGAGCTTTAAATTTAGAACCATGGCGGGGCTTTAAAGTCTTGTTTAATGTCCTTTTTGTTCTTTGTTGAGCCATTTATGTATGTTAATGTTACTTTTGTTATTTATCTGCTGTATTTTCTTTGCCTGTGTTATGTTCGATGTGTTTTGTTGGAAGTCCCACAAGAGGTGGGGGCCACATGCCAATTAATGCCAAGATCACCCAATAAATGCAAATGGCCTTCCACAGCTCCTGGCAGTTCATTTTAAATGCCCTTGGAAGTTTTGGTAAGTTTTTGAGTTTCTTCTGTGGTTATTATAAATTATTTGATTTTGGATCTGTTTGCTCTGCCTTTTGACTACTCTTTAGAGTCTCCTTTTGGGACTTTGTTTACACTGGATTGCCTTACTCTTTTAGGCAACTCCATTTCACATCTTTGTGCTCTATGGAGATTCAATGGTACTGAAGAACTCTTTTATATTATTAAGATTCTATTAGGTTCTTTATCTGTCTTGCTGGTGTTTTTGACAGGATTTCTCTCTCAAATGGGCATTTTTGGAACTGTTTTTTGACTTACATGCTTTGGGACTCCTAGTCCATGACACCTGAAGCAAGGCAGGAAAGAAGGGAAGTGCTGACTGGACTGTCACGTAGTTTATAACTCAAGACTGTACTTGACTCCTTATGACTCTCTCTTACAAAAAGTGTGCTATTCACTCCCTTTTATTGTATGCTTGTTTTCTTTAAAGTATAAAATAGTAAATACAACTTTGATAGCAAACAAACTTAATCAATAACATTTTTATGAAAGTGTTAATATACAGTTATGATTTATTTGATGAACTATTTTTTTTAAATAACAGCACCTTGGGCACAAATCACAGTTTTCAATAGTTTTCTGGAGCCAGCTATGAATCTGAGAATTCTTATTTTGTACGTGTGTCCCTCTTCTCCCTTGCAGATCACTATTATCTGTGGGATGTTCACGGGCTATCTTGTGTGCACAGCACACCGATTTTCAATGATGTTCAAGTCTGGAGACTGCCAGGTTCATTTCAAAACCTTCACCTTGTGTTTTCTGAGGTACTTCAGAGTAGATTTTAAAGTGTGTTTTGGATTGTTGTCTTGTTATTGAAGCCATCTTTATTTCAGCTTCAGTTTTCCTGTATGCAGTCCAACATTCTCCTTGATATTTAGAGGAATCCGTTCTTTGTATTATTTCAGTGTCACTAGAAGCCATACAACACTAAAGCATAACAGATCCAGTCCCATACTTAACAGTTTACAGGGTAAACTTCTCTTCAAATGTGGTCATTTTTTTCCATACAAAACCGTTTGTGGATGTAGCCAAAGAATTCAGTTTTAACTTCTGTCCACAGAACTTAATGCTTTCTTCTGTTTTATGCAGATTTTATTTTGCTTATTTGAAGATGTTATTTTTTGATGAGATCACAAGTAAGCTTTCCTTCTACTGGATCTTCCATGAAGGTCATGCTGCACAGTACAGATGTGCAAAACCTCTCCTTTCTCAGCAAAACCTCCCTGCAGGTCCCTTGCAGTCATATGGGAGGTTTTGCTTTGGCTTCCTGCTATTCTATCTGTCACTTTTCTTATTCTTCCAGAACATGTCCTGACCTCCATGGTCCCTCTTAATTTCCATTCTTAATAAAATTTAGGACTGTGAAAATTACTAGATGAAAGGACTTTGATGTAACCTTTTCCAGTTTTGTGGGCACCAATTACAGTAGTTTAATTCTCAGTTGCTTAGAAGAGCCCATAGTTGTTGGGTGTTGCACAATTTTGGAAGAGTCAAGTCATTTGTTAGGCTCTGGAATTGTCATCAGCAGATAGTTTCTAAAGACAATTCTTGACCAGACTATTATCATCTGACAAGCTATGCCAGACCAGATCAACAACTGAATGAGTTCTGAGACCTTACAGCTGAAGGGGTGTCCAAAATGTGTGCAAATGCCACATGTATTTCACTTTTTACTGTAAATTATAACTGTACATTAATATTTTCACAAAATATTTTAGTTTGTTTTCTGTTGATGTTGAGCCAGGGCTGTCCAGATGTTTGAATGTTACAGTATTTGCATGGTCCATTTTCCAGTTTTTTTTGGAAGCTGTTGTAAATGAAATATTATGACTGGCACAAAACATTCATAAAATGCATTTACAAGGTTTTTTTTAAAAATATTATAAAATATATAGTGCAGAAACTTGAAGAAAATTGTAACGTATGTTTTACTATCAGATATCACATAAAATATAATTCGGCCTTTGCTGTAAAACTTCTTTAACTGATAAGATTAGCACGACAGCCTTCACACTCATTCACTTTATTAAAGGAGCGGCTCAGTCATAAGCAGACAGGATAACCAGCCTGGCCTGCCATGCTGTCTGAGGCAGCTTTGGGAGCTGTGACTGAAAGGGTCACTGAAAAGTGACGATAACCATTTGATTCACCACTCTCAGTCATTCGTGATCCAACAAAAAGCCTGGGTTAAGCTGTCTGCTGTTTCTGCCCCCTTCCTTCCAAAGCAGCTCTTCTTAGCTTTCATGGAGATTGAACTTCTGATGGGCAATCATCATTTCTAGAAATAGACAGACTTCCTCTGTTCTCCTTAACTCCCACTCATAATATATCATGAAATCCTTTCGCTTCATTGGTTTCAAGCTTGACTATGGAATAGCTGGGGTCTAAACATTTTTTCTACTATGATGATCACATTCTGTCAACACAAAGCACATAAAGGAAGTTATAATAAGTATAATAGTTATTTGGTTTAGCTTATTTAGTTACGAGAAGTATAATAAGCAGGATTTTCATTTATATTTAACAGACAAGAAAGGTGCAATTTGTAATAAAGAATGTAAGCACAGACTCTGATAACAAAATAATAAAGTAAAAGTAGCACCTGGGGCCCTGACAACAAAACGACTTTGAATTGTAACCTACAAAACACTGCTGGTTCCATTCCTATCTATGAATGCCAAATCCTGAGAAGCACTGAGATGTCAATTAATCTGCCAGTGTGTGCTCTACATAAAAATATGTGCAAAATTGCAAGATATTTGGATATCATCATATCCAAAATGAAATGATCTCAAATGGACCTGTATTACTGTTTTCTGCCAATGAAATTGTTGTGGTTATTGACACCTACAATTTTAGATACACTCAAACTGAATCCCCAATCAAAGAGCCTTCAATTTAAAACATATCAACCTATTTAAATTGCTTTAATTGTTTTCTGGTCCATTATCTGTCTGTAATAATTTTGAATTTTATTTCAGCTTTCTATCCTTAGTAAAAAAAAAAAAAATCTTCAGGTTGACCCTCACAAGTTATATAAAATACCACAGTGAAAACATTCTTCTTACCGATGCAAGATCAGAGGCAGCTTCTTTAATCAACAGATTTCTTAAATAATAGTCTTAGTAGCCTCTGTTCATGGGACTCCAACTATGGGTAAGGACACATTAACTTGTCATTTTAAAAATTACAGAAGGGCAACCTGCTAAAATTAATCCATAAAATGTATGTTTATGTACTGGGTAATGATGTTTCGAACTCCAGTGTGGGAATCACATATTCAAAGAAGGAAAAAATTTGGCTTGAGGAATCATGCTCAGTGACAAATATGAATTCTGTCATGATGGGATTTTGTTTTTAATATTCTAGGTATCATTTAAGCTTAAAAATTCACATTTCAATGTATTTACAGAGAGGTTTTTGAGTATGGAGGTATCAAATATCCAAGTAAATATTGTGACAAAAATGTATATAAGGTTTTGGAAATGAATTGTGTGTTATCATTTTATTTTCAGTATGGACAAAGCCATTTTGTAAGCTTGTCGCTGTGATACGTGTCCCAGTAGTTGGGGGGCCTTGGTTATGAGGGTCACAGCATCTAATGTCAGTAGTGTGACGGCCTAAAAGTTCACCACTGATGTTCAATTACTGTCTGAGTTGGTGGATATTCCCTTAAAATATTTCATGTGCAAACTTAACTTTATTTTCTCTCTGGTTATTGAAACTTTTGCTTCATATTTGTATACTAAGATTATTGAGTTTTGACTTGGGTTTGGTGAAAGTACTATTAGATTTTTGTCTCTGAACTTAATGAATATTTTTGACCATGTCTTACTCTCCTGATCCTAAAATACTGTTTCTGTCACTGAGGAGAGAGGTTAAGAGCAGGCACTGAAACAGCGCATTTCTACACCCACCACATGACAAACCAACTCAGGATGCCAGATTAGGACCTGAGTGCAGACATGTATCGGGTGACATCTCATTTTATGGTGGCTGGAATGCTAATTCTGCCACCAACCCCCAGATTTTTCCTTGCAGGTTGGAGGGCCTATATGCAGGGCTGGATGCAGATTAACGTCATACCCAGGACGGAGCAATTACAGGTTAAGGGCCTTGCTTAAGGGCCCAGCAAAGTAGAGTCACTTTTCCCATTTACGGGATTCAAACTAGCAACCTTCCGATTGCCAGTACAGATTCCTAGCCTCAGAGCCACCACTATGAGCTGGTACAAATTCCTAATAAATAATTTGAGAATTACAGTCTCAGGCATTTTGCTCAACCACTTCCTTTGTTAATCTTGCTGGTATCAATGGTGCTGGCTGTTTCTTAGCAATAGCAATTACACTACAATTACTTGAGGTAATTTCTTCATTTTCATACCATAAAGATGTCTCAGATACAACTAATGATGAATTCCTATTAAAGTTCAACAAACTACAAGGTAGAAAGGTCAACACAAAAGTGATGTTGAAACAGAGACAGAACCTAATTTAAAGACAATTGTCTTTCCACTTAATGCAGTACTTATCACCCTCCAGCATCACTAGTAAAAGTTTTTCCACTTTCCCCTCCAATTGATGATGGTGGTTAACAACAATCTTATCTGAAGATAACCAACAAGAAAAGCTATAAAAGGAGTGGGAAGGAAGTGCAGAAGATATTGGGACCCGGTTTTCTTTAGGGCATGACCTGCTGTGAACATAGAAAATGAAAGATAAAAGGGTGGGGGGTCAAAAAACCTGGACCTCAGTAATTGAGTCCAGAGTCATCATAAATGTCACCAAGTGTCATGGTGCCTTGAACAGACTATGGTTGCGAAGCTATGGACTTCCTAACAATATACATAGCGGGATTCTGGAAGTGGTTGTGACAAATTAGAGATCTGAAAAAATGTGTCTCAACTTTCTGACAAATCTGAAAAGCATATTAGATTAAGTGACTTAAAGTATATGGGGTATGACTTTAATTTCAAGGCAGTGAAAGGAGAAAGGAGATACCATGTTTTGACCTTTAAATTTTGATAACATGTCTTCTCGCTTCCAGGTTCTGACCTGTGCCTGTTTATGATAATGCTTTGTTGTTTCCCTTAGAACTTGATACCTCCTTGTTTGTTCTCATATTTCAGTTGTTTTTAATCTTCATCAATATATGTTCCAGATATGAAGTAACTTTGTTTTCCTTCAATGTGGGCCAAGCGTTTTTAATCTTTCCCCTCTCCGTCTTGAAATTATTGTGAGGTTCATCCATTTATCCACTTTCCTTACCTTTTTATCCAGAGCAGAGTTGTGTTGTTTTGTGCATGCCAAAGGCTTACTTCTTAAATTTGGGCTGAAATGTGTTTGCTAGGCCTCATTTGGAGCCTGAAGCCTAGTTTTGGAGGGAAAGCTTCAGTTTTACATTTTGTGAGCCAGGAAGTTCATAACAAAAACAACTTTATTTTTCATTTATTTATATAAATAAATATGCTGTAGAAGATATATGTTTAATTTGACTATTCAAAAGTAAGGGCACACATTAAAGTTATCTTGTAGTGTGTAAATTATTGTTTAACTTTGCCTTGTAAGATGTGTGCTTCTACAGGCAATTAACTATAAACTCTTCAACATAAAATGAAAAATGTAAAATAAGTGCCTGTGCATTTGTGCTTGAAACCTTTAATAATTGCTGATAAACTGAGATTACCAGACCTTGGAATATGCTCCTTGTGGTTACAAGTTCTTCCACAGCATGTGTTGGAGTAAAATGATCTGAAAAAAGGCCACCTACGACTGGTATAGTGCATAAAATAAATACTTTAATCTGCTTATGTTAAGGACCAAATTGTTGTGCGAAGCTGACAAATGGCTTAATATCTTAATATTATTTTGTAGTGGGATATGAAAGCCTTTATATAGAGAAATCAAAAGAACAGTTGATTGTCACACAGGAATCTGTGATCCACAAGGCACAGAGAAATAAATTGACTATATGCAAAACAGAAACCAAAATTTGATTCGAAAAGCAAAGCCAAAAGTCCTGTAGCTACTTGGCTAGCCTTTCCCTCACTATACTCCATACAATTAGTTTGTTAATCTCAAGCTCCGACACAAATTACTGTATGTTTCTATCTTTTACAATGGCGGTGCTGTAATGTCACGCATAGTGACAATGGCATGGCAAATGACTATCAATGAGTGTAGCAACTTGAATATTTGTATTTATATTTTGTATTTGCACACTGCATTAATCCCCGAGGGGAAATTGTCTTTTCACATGATTTTTGGAATATGGTGGTGTCCATGAAAAAACGAAAAGACAAAGACATAATATATATATATATATATATATATATATATATATATATATATATATATATATATATAAAAAGTTATGAACATGAAAATAATAAACTCAGGAGAGCCAGAGATAATGAGAAATGGTTCAGGGGGCTCTCAAACAGGAGCAGTCATGGCATTTAAAAAACATGTTGAATTTTCTTGAACAGGT
The DNA here is from genome assembly GCF_016835505.1 of Polypterus senegalus. Classification (NCBI taxonomy): domain Eukaryota; kingdom Metazoa; phylum Chordata; class Cladistia; order Polypteriformes; family Polypteridae; genus Polypterus; species Polypterus senegalus. Next base: position 18,816,869 of record NC_053160.1, read on the forward strand.
CCATGTGGTTTTAAGGAAGTGGTTTATAAGACAATTTAAAAAATAAAACCTTTTCAGCAACTAACATCCAGCCTACAACATGAGACATTTTAACACTGAAAATATTATGTATACATCAACTATGTTTTTACAAGTAACCCTCTCTTGTTATTTTATTTATAGACATCAATATCCATGCATGTAAAATGAAGCATCACAAAAACAGTATAGCTTTAGCTTAAGGTTAATTTTTCACGTTAGGTAATTGACACACTTAATTAGGATTTCTACTACATATCAGCACAAAAACACAAATCAATTCATTTTTGTGTAGCACTGTTCACTAAGGAGTGGCTCAAATTATTATACCAGAAAACAAATACATACATATTCACAATAATTACATTTAACACAAAGTAAAACATTGCATTTTCAATAATAAACACATACAGATAAAGTCGATTAATAATATAATTTAGATATAGCCGGTCAGCTACAAAGGGGAGGAAGATAAAACCTCCACTAATAACAATCAATGTGAAAATGAAAACAAAATTAGACAGGTCACCTACGTTAATTGTAACTGGACAAGTTCTTACTTTGGCATATCAGATATGCTATAGGCAATTTATTTTCTTCATTTAGTCAATTAGTCAAAGAAAATTATGTTTTTTGCAGTCAATTTTGGGTTAAATAAAACTATAGCCCCTGACAAAAAATGCATTTTGAAGATTAAATTAAACTTAGGATAATTATTTGAAAAAAATAATCAGAGAAAACAAATGAAAACATATCCTAGGCAATGAAAATCCACCAACAATTAGCAAAATGAATTTCAAAGATACAGAGAAGTTTTGTGAAGTCTTAAAGCCACCAATGGCCAATGACATCTTCATCATGGTGTAAATGATCAGATGTACAACACGGTTGGATACTGTGTGATTTAACTTAAGGAAAGGAAACCTGAACTGGATAAGTGTGCTAGAAAATGAATCAACATTTCTCAGTTTTTTATTGACAGCAGTACCACTAACACCTAAGCATTTAAGTAAAATTTGTATGTGACAAATAAAATTTAATTTGATTTGAGATAGGCTCTTCTCGTAAGTCATCACCCACAGCTCAGTTTTGACAAAGGATGTGTTATGAACCATAACAAAGTGCTTCCAGTCATATCTGGGAGAGAGACAAGGCAGCTGAAGTCCATTTGTTCTATTTAAAAAAGACTTAAGTAGAAAGGATTAACTTAAGTTGTTTTTCTTATTATTGACTTTTTGACCAAGCTTTTGTTAATTATAGAACTGGATCCAAAAATAAGATATTATCAAATTAAAATCACAAAAGATAGCATTTTCATTTTTCAGATAGGTTGCTCTTATTCTCTCTAGCAAGTGGGAAAACTACTGATCAAGTTCTTTCAGTTATTTTAAGTTCTGTAAAATAAAAATTGTGCTGTTTACTTGAAGCCTAGAAAAATATATACTGTGAGCAATGTTGTATGTTGTAATGGTACAAGGTATATAGATTTTCATCCTATAGTCAAAAATCATATAAAATGATATAAATGTCAAGTTCAATGACTGAAGTGTTAGACAAAGTGAGTAATAAAAGAGAGTGAGGTTTTATTGATAATGGTTGATGAGGACACACCATGCTTTGTAAATATTACATTGCTCCTGGAGCACTGTATTAAATTGTGGAGGCTAACTGAATATTCTCATTCTTTCATTCATAAGTAAACAATTTGGCATACCATCTTGAATTCCTACAAAGCTCTTTGGAAAGCCATTTTCATTTTCGTCCACACTACTCTCAGGTTGTTCTTAATTGACCTGGTCAGAACTACAAAGTTAATTCATCCTCAAATAATTACAACAACTGAGTTGAGTTTGTGACTTCTCACTGTGACATGACCAATTTTGTATTTCACATCTATTCTAGTAATTCCATTTCTTGGCCACAAGGAGACAGATTTTGACAATTTACACTAAAAGAATATATTTGTACAGGCTCTTCGCTGCCTATGAAACTGTAGCGACAGTTGTTTTTAAAGGTATTGGGGAAACATGTCTACATTTTCATCTGTATTTTTAAGTGTCAACAAATAATGTTAAATAAAAAATTTATATTTTATTCATTGTGAATGACAATAATTTTTATTGCAAAAGGTGCAATCACATGTACACTACCAGTCAAAAGTTTGGAAACAACCAGAAATTCGGAGGTTTGTGATTTATTAAAATGCCATAAAACTGATTTTAAAATACTGTCAAGATATTGCTACAGTTTCTAATTGTTATTACTGCTTGAAACGGCTGATTTGTAATGTATTATTCACATATGACTACAAAGCCCAATTTTCAGCAGCCATTCCTTCAGTGTCCTAATGTTTGCTTAATCAGTCAAGTTTAAATTCTATTTGGTTATTAGAGAAACCTTTCTAATTTCATTCGCATTACTGAAGCCTGTTAATCTGTTTACTTGGGTTGCAAGATACTGGCATTCCTGAAGTTTATTTCTGGATTCAAAAATGGCCAAATTGAAACAGCAATCTCAAGAAACATGTCAGCATATTGTGTTTTTGGAGTTATTTCATGTGACTACCAAGAATTCATACTAAAGTGTCTAGTACTGTCTTAAGAAGAGAGGACAATCTGGATCTAACCAGGACAAAAAATAATCAGAAGGGCCAGATACACAACAAACCTCACTGTCTTCTGTAACGGAGAAAAGATAACTCCAGAGAGCTGATCATAACACACTTTTCCAGTCACTTTCTCTCTGTTGTCTGTATTCTTTGCCTATTTTAACCTTTTCTTTTTATTTGCCTATTTCACATGAGGCATTTTTTGCAACTGTTTCTCCAAGTCCAGCTTCTCAGAGACATCTTTTCTCTGTTGCAGATAAACATTGGTTTTTGGCATGTATTTAAGGAAGATCCCAGCTGAGGACTTGTGAGGCATTTGTTTCTTACACTACAGACTTTCATGCTCTTCTCCTCCTATGCAGTTGTGCATCTGAATACTTGCACTTCTTTTTCTGTTCTGTTTAGATTCAGTTTGCCCTTCTCTCTTAAGGCAGTAATAGACTAATATGTGTGAAATCTTCACATTCTTGGCAATCAGTCATATAGAATAATCTTCATTCTTCAAAACGACTATAGACTGACACATTTCTTAAGAAAGTCGTTTCATTTTTGGCCATTTTTGAACCCAGCACTGATTGGGAACTGAATGGGAATGCCAGTACCGTGCAGCTCAACTGAACAGAATAACAGGTTTCAGTGTTGCTAATACAATTACAAAGATTTCTCTACTAACTAATTAACATTTAAAATGTCTACTTAAAGATAAACTAAAGGAGTTGACCATTAGGACATTTTTTTTAAATTATGGTAAGATTTAATTAATGTTAATGTTAATAAAGTTTTAGAATAACATTTATATCTGGGAAAAGAACATTCTTCCTCTTTGTTGTTTTTAAATTAATTAATTAACCATAATTATCATTTTTGGTGGCTCCCAAATCTGTACTAACCCCTACTTTCTCTGCTGTTCGTTTTCTGGTTTTCTGTGTTGTTGCGATCTGCGCCACCACCACCTGATCAGGGCACCGTGCTCTCCCCACATTGATGGACTGAAAGCCAGAGGTCCACATGACCATCATCATCAAATTCTTCCATGTGAAGCCTGAAAGCCATGAGGACTTATTGAGATCATAGATAGATAGATAGATAGATAGATAGATAGATAGATAGATAGATAGATAGATAGATAGATAGATAGATAGATAGCCATCGGACCTTACTGTTTTTCTATGTTAACTAGTGTTGCCTAATTTTATTTTTATATTTTGTCTTTTTTCTCTTCCTTCATCCTGTAAAGCACTTTGAGCTACATCGTTTGTATACAAATGTGTTATATAAATAAATATTGTTGTTGTTGATGTTGTAAAGATTTGCACTAGCTGTTGGCTCTCCTCTCTTTCTCTCAGAAAGGGGGTTGAATTCTGTTTTGTTAAGTTCGACTTGATTGTATGTAACGTTACCTTCGTCATTGTATAAGTTAGACTTGATTGCATGGAATGTTATTTTCTTCAAATAAAAAGGATACTGAAGGAATGACTACAAGAAATGGGGCTCTACAGTCATATGTGAATAATAAATTAAAAATTAGTCTTTTCAAGCAGTAAGGGCCATTAGTAACACTAGTAATGTCTTGGCTGTACTTTCAAATCAATTTAATGGTATCTTCATAAAAAATAAGCTTCAATTTTTATTGAAAACAAGAACATTTCTGGGTATTTCCAAACTTTTGACTGGTAATGTATGTGACTATGGTCCAAACGCAAGCCAAAATACTGATGGCATTCATGCATGTCACATACCTGAGGAACAGATAATGGAAATATGATTAAAACAGAACACAGTACACACTCCCTAAATACCATTTAAGACATTGTTCATTGTAAATGTAAAGGCAATGTACAGGAAATTGTCAGTGTTACTAATTGTAGTCTGATGTAGAAACTACTATATAGTGAAACTATTTTTTTGTGTGAACATGAATGCTGATTATTGTATTTACATAACATAACATTCTTAATCCTGTTTAACACAATTCAGGGTCATTGGTACGTATCCCAGCAGCATTAAGCACAAGGCAAGAAATAGCCCTGGATAGTGTTTACTATTTTATATAACCCAAAGTATGGAAAACAAAATACTTTAGTTTAAATATCACAATATTGTAACTTAATTTTCTAAAAAAAAAATCTCAGCTGAAAGAAGATAATGACTGAAGTGGAAATTATAACAAACATTGTGTACTGTCTCTGCCAAAGAGGAGGTCAACTGTAGTTTGAGGAAAAAATTGGTTTGCATTTTATATGTATGTTTATGTACAAAATGGGCTGAGTGGATAGATGTACTTTGGTAGAATCGGAGAACTTAGATAGAAGGAGTGTGGAAAAAAAGCAGATGAGAATAGTGATGGATCACTTAAGGCAAAAGGACAGATGCTAAATATCGATGAGGACACACTAAATAATATTCTTGCAGCTCTGGGGGAACAGCTGCAACCTACAAGTATAAGGGATGGAAAAAAACAGTGTTATAAATGGTTTGCACTGTGAAGAATGCTTGTCAAATAGCCGATGTAGTGAGTTTTTAATCAGGAGTGTGTATTTGTCAGAGCACTCCAACAGGCATTTTTGTGATTTTTAGACTGAACCCAGACAAGTAAATATGAATCTCTGTGAGCCTTTTATATTTTATTATTATCAGTGGCCAGTACAAACCTTCCCGGACTAATTCTTTATGCTTGGTATGCATGGTATCTGTCACATCAATACAAACAACGCCTTCTCCATTGTATAGGGTACATGCAGTATAAAACGTGCTGGTTTTCTTTTTCTGAGTCAAAGCTTCTGTAAAGTATGCTAGTTTGATTTATAGATCTGGTATTAGTGATTTTCAGATGCATAAAGTAAAAGCATACCAGCCTCCTATGTGTACTGGTGAAGAATGGCCACCGCTGCACTATACAGTATATATATACAGTATAGTATATTATATATATTATATACAACTGGAGAAAATTGGGTCCACAGAGGTGATTCTATTATCTTTTTTTTCATTCTGACAGAACAGCTGAAAAAGCAGCCAAGACATTAAATATGTAGACAATGGATTTGACACCTCTTAGATTATACAACCTCTGATGCTAGACAGATTTATTTCTTACTGAGACTGAAGTGAGAAGTGGGATTAAGAAAAGCAAGAGGAGAGACTCTGTCTGCATCAATAACCGTTATAATCTCTAAATGCTGTAAAAAAGTAAGATAACAAAGGTAAAGCTGTCTCATCAAATTAAACATTCTTGAGCTAACAAGAATTATGCTAACCTGCATTATTTCCAACTAAATGAATTCATCTTGATCATCCTGTTAACTTGCAGGCTGATGAGCTAAATGATGAAGGGTTTATTAGAATTGAGCAACTACGTACAGTCAACTCGTTTTTCTTCATTACTTTACCCAGTCAAGTGAAAGGGGACTTCTTAGTAACTAACTTCTATGAATTTGAATAAACAAACACAAAAAGGGGTGTTTTTGACTGCATTGGTAATCTGCTGGACTTAAGGAGTCAGTAGGTGATGAACAATCACATTGATTATTACTAATATGAAGAAATAAATGTACATCTTTAGTCAAGTTGGGAAAAAATAAATGGATGTGCCATTATTATATATATAATAGATTTGTTTTTCTTTTGATATGTGACTATACATTAAATACTACTTTACTACTGATGAGCTTTATTTTTTCCTTGAAAAATATAACCATTTAAGAGTTTCTTTTTTTAAAACTATATTAAAACCTGGCTAGCCATCTCAACGGTGGGTTAAAGTCCACTGAGAGACGTTTATCAGAAAGAATCAAAGAGGCAACTTAAGAGACACTAACATGACATCATGAAGCAGAAAAAGGAAATAAAAATTATTATAAAGCTATTGCTCCTGCTAAGCTCTTTCATCACAATAGGTTAATGTCAGATGAATATTACTGATAGACCCCAAAATTGTTCTTCCATTTTTTTTGTTTTTTTTTTCTTTTAAATTTTATGGTTATCAGTTGGTAGCCTGGGTTGGCGAGGCATTACAATAGTTTTTAGTTCTTGCTTTGTAGCTTAATTCTTATTTGTGTTTTTTTTTTAATTATAAAAGTAAATTATAGCCGGATGAAAAGAAAAAGAAAAGAACAATTCACAAACAACACACGGATCAAATATATACAGTGTGTGGAAGGGCAAGGCCAGTAGTTTTTCTATCAGGCCACATCAACATACCTTGTATCTGACTTGACTGGCCAGGAAAAAATCGCGATGTGCATCCAATTTCTGTACCAAGTCGTGCACCGTAGTCTTGCTGGAACACTGAGGGAGTAAAGAAGACTAGATGGATAACAACGTGGGCTGAGGAGGATTTTTTCTTCAACACAAAGCTGAAGCAATTTCCAGTGTTTTAATGCAAGTTTTGGCAACTAGCCTTTGCAGAAATGTGCATTTCATGCTGAACAAGAGAGTCTAGTAGACCATTTCCTTAACTTGTTGCTTCATTCATGCGAATATACTCTAATTGGAGACCAATTTAAGTTTTTCATTCAATTTTTCAGCACATTATAATATTTCTTACAATATATCACATACTGTAAATGAGCTTTTTCTGTAACAATCCTTTCAATAATAAGCAAGCATTCCTAAAATGGAAGTGCCTACAGAGTCTAGCATATCTTAAAATTACCTTAATATTACAATAATTCACTTCAGTAGTGTTATAAACTACAGGAGCTGTCTATTGAGCATTTTTCAAACTTATTTGCTCAACAGCCTGACAATTTTAGCCATTAAAAACTAAATTTTACATCTACTATATTCCAAGAGTTATAGAGTGGGCCCGTTATAAAATCAGTGTCACCACCCTTCACTAAAGCAGACATCTTTAGCTCACTGAACCATGTTGCTCATTTTTCCTCTCAGGCTAGGACAGCACAAGGTGGCAGCATCAAGATTAGGAAGGACCAATCAACAGATGGAAATGGTGTAAAATTACAGTACTATAGTACATTTCATATATAGAATTTCACTGTATACAAAATAAAGGGACTTCCACTATGATTTTTGTTAATGTCATGGTGAATGAACATGAATTTAGAGGTCTAAATACACTCATTGTACAATAGATCTGAAACAAGACAAGTTACTCCAGATAATATTAATAATATCCAAAGCAGGTTGTGAAATATGTATGTAAAGGTAAAGGAAACTTAATTTATTAAAAGTTGTTAAAGTTAAACATTTAAGAATTTATATTCATTAATGGGAAACATAGGTGGAAATGTAAAGGTCAGATGTTCTAATGTTTGTATCCAACAACCTATGACTTTGCAGTAATCAGAGACCATAAAAGATTACAAAAAGTATAATATTGATATATATACCTCAAGGTAACTCATTCATCAGTGAGATCTACAGAAATACACAATAATATTTAGATTGTTTTCATTCCAGTTTTCAAAGATGTGCAATCTGGTTGACTGGTCACATTCAGGAAGTGAGCTTCTGTGGTTTTGTGTGAACATGTAGCTCTAAACACGAGTGTCATCTAGGGAGGTTACTGTCTTGTGCTTACTGCTGCCAGATAGATTCTGTCTCCCTGTGATAATGAATCAGACTAACTAGTTTAGAAAATAAATTGATGGGATGAATACTAAATATGTGTATTTTGTATATACCCTTAAATTCAAATTACCAAAAAGTTGAGATCTCACTTTAGGAAGAAATGTGTGTGTTTTTCATCTGGACAGAGTAAAGAGAATTCTGTTTCTGGCTACATAAAGGTTTTAGCAATATAAGTAAAAAAAAGTCAGCATGTTTAGCTAAAACTAGACCAATGTGAACGAGTCAAGTGAATCAGGCTGTGTGGTCTAGAGGTTAAGGACCTGAACTAAAAACATCTTGACTGCGGCTTCAGCCCTATAAGGACCTGGGCAAAACACTTTATCCCCTTAATCTACAACTTAAAGAATATGCTTTTTGTAGAAGGTGTAATGTATATACAGTACAAAGCTCTCTTGGATGAGAGCTCAATGCAAAAGATTCTGTATCAAAAACACAAGGAATGGTCAAACTGACATATTAAGTGGAAGCAGTAAGCCATTTCTAGAGTATGTATCTTTTCTGGGTGCAGGATTTTCTTATATCTCATATTGTTATGGCTGGAAATCAGTAAGGAAGATAACATCCCTAATTAAAAAAAAAGAAGCAAGCGAAAATTTCAGTTGCATACATATCTTCTTTGTTTAGACATTAAACCCCCGTCAATCTACATACATTTTTCTAGTGATTTTCAATTGTCATCTTTGTCATGACTTTTAGCGAGTCATGGACAGTCAATGTGTGCATCCCTGACTGCCATACTTACAATTTGGTATCCCCAGCAACTCAGTCACAGTAGACTCACCATGACAAAATCAAACATGCACCACAAGAGAATGGAAAAATTAAAAGTTAAGCTAAGACTGTAGCTGAACTCAACACACCTAAAAATGTCGCCAGCACATGAATTAGTTATGAAAATGCAGCAAGTCCGCAATGTCTTGGAAACTGGAAACTGCGCTGGAAGTCATATAACATGTCCTTCCCTGATATTGTTAGTTGTATAATCTGATGAGATCCAGCAACTACTTGGCATACTCTCCAACTAAAAGTCACATAAGGTGGTGCCGGCTTTACTCACAGGGCAATCAGCTAAATCAGCTACCCAACCTTTTCACCTGGCAACATAGTCACCCAAAATAAATTTGCTTGCCTCCTCTTCTTCCTTCTCCAAGTCTTTTCAAACAAAAACAGGAACTAACGTTTGTAAATTTTACATGCAACATGATACAAATGCATTTTTCTAAATGCAGGTATTCTGGGCAAGAAAGAATTTGAATGGATGCCATGGTAGTATAATTAATTTTTTAAGATGATTGCTAAGTCTTCTATTCAGGACATATACAACACTTGCTGTCTTCAAAAGGCAATCAGTGCAATTAAAGACCTCAGCCAACCTGCACAGCCGCTGTTATTACACCTTCCTTCTGGTGGACGGTACAGGGCCATTGTCACTCACACCAGTAGATTCAGTGGCAGTTTCTACCTACAGGTTGTAAAGCTGCTAAATAGTCAATCATAAGGACCAGTATTGTATACAGATTGCAAGCTGCATATACTTTTCATTTATTTTTTTGTTATTGTATTTTTAACATGCAAGTACGAATTTTATTTTACTGTGTACGTGACTTTCAATGCATTTAGAGTTAATTTCAATGCTCTACTTTGCCCAACATCAAAATTTCATAATTGAGACTTATTCATGGTGTCACCCTACTACAATATCTTCTCCTTAGGTTTGTCTTAAACACACGTTACTAGAATGAGATGGAGGCTCTGCACAAGAGGTAATGCAGTGGCCGTGTCTGGACAAGATGTACTCACTTCCATTTCCTCTTCCATTTCCTACCCTGAGCGGAATAAACGCCCACAGAAGACGAGAAGACCCAACGATATGAAAGAACCGAGCAGGATGGATGATGGCATTCATTTTTGGTACTACAACTGCCAGTACAGCATTAGTCCACAGGAGCAATAACTTCAGGGAACTGCTCCTCAACTGACTATTATTCAAAATCTTTTATGGTTCCTTAGCTATAGCTTTAGCATTGTGGGGTTCCCTGGCAGGTCTCAGTACTTTACATTGTCCTGGCTCATTCAGTATTGCTGGTTGTATAGTATTTTAACGTTATAAAGCTGAGATGCAGCCAAAAATATGATTGGTTCATGAAAAGGATTCATACATTTTGGATATGTGGAATCATATTTAAGAAATGCTTTCGCCTTTCATTTTTGTATCTAGTTTATTGGGCAAAAATGAATAATAATTACTCGATTTTGTTACACATCCTGAAAGGACCTAACAGTCTATCTAAGGCCATAAAGCATAACACAGAAAAGCATTCAAAATGCTAGAAACCATTCAGTAATTGCAGTCATCCTAAGATATATTAAAATAAATTATACAGCATATATCAAGAGACATATTGGAGATACACAGATGGATTTTGATAGAGGTACAAACCAGACTGATGTTGTTATCAAAAAGTTAATCACCCTAAGACACCAATTACTTGCCTTGCCTTGATATCAAAACAACCTCATAGAGAATTAAGAAGAGAACTTCACCACTTACCTAATAAACTCGGATTTGGAAATCTCCACGAGTCATTGTATGTTGAATACTGGGCATGTGTATACGGACTTCCTGAAAACTCACTCCCTGAAACAACAATATGCAGAACAGGATTAGACCATCCAAAAATGTTGATTAAACAAAGATTTACTAGCTTGTTATTCTCAAATTCCAAGTTTGTGATGACAAAATAAAATACATTGTAACTGGTGTAATCCTTTTTCTGGAAAATTGTATAGCCTTTTATAAGGTTAAGTATGGTTAATAAAGTGTCAGTGTCTCACAATGTGTCACACCTGCTAATGGTTTGTGAACACACTCTGGACCCCCTGGATGTCGTAGCAAAGGAGAGAATGAAAACAAAACAGAGTGCCATTATGAGCAATGCCTCACGTCTTCTCCCTGAGAGATTAGCACTGAGAACCTTCAGCTAACGAATCATTCAGCAGACGTGTGTCAAGAAATGCTATGGGGGCTCCTTTTATACCAACAGCAATACATCTGCATAGTCCATCACAGGGACTGGGGCTGCCAGTTTAGAAGGTTTCTTTTCTTTCTTTTTAATTTTTTCTTCCTTTTTAGTTCTAGTGTGTATTCAGACAATACGTTGTTTATATTTATTTATTTATTGAGCTTCAGTAAAAAGCCAGATTTCACCTTCTAGAGAAATAAAGTTCTATCTATCCATCTATCTATCTATCTATCTATCTATCTATCTATCTATCTATCTATCTATCTATCTATGTAACCAACAATTGTCTTAAAGTCTTCAAACATTGTGACATTGTCATTTCAAATCATACTCTACTGTGCATTTTTATCAGTTCAAGTAGTAATATGAATCAGTACTTTTGTTTGAAAATGCATTTTACATAAGCAGATTGACTTAAGTCATAGAAATACATTCTGGAAGTTCCAAACAAAATATAAGATGAAGACATGAAGAGAACCAAAGAAGAGCTGCAACCACCAGTTGTGAAGGGTAAACAAATGTGTTACTCATGAACATGGGAAGCTGTTTAAAAGGTGGGAGGTAAAATCATACTCCTAAAATGTAAAGAAAAACTATCATGTCCAGATGCGTCTTGACAGTAGCTTATACTGAGTTTGTATTTTACAATCATGATTCCATTCCACTTTCTATTAGGACCTTATTATATGACATGCTGTAATCAAATCTTTTTGTCATAAGGTAGTACACCCTTCCATATTCACAGAAGAATGTTATTATAAAATGCAAAATTTCTCATTACTCACAGTGGAAAGTTGTAAACTTTTTAGCAAATTTTATCCAATTCATTTACTGCTTTGGCAATGCTGAATACAAAAAAAACACATTTGTGAATGTTTCTGCTGTTTTCTTATGGTGAGATTACATTTCTTTTTATTCATTTAATATAATGTAAATAAAATGGAATATAACATATATTTCTTAGATGAAGGACATTGTTAAATGGGGTCACTTAATATGCCTCCCCAGAGACTGGCTTTTCCTCACTCATTTATGATTACTGCCAAAACACTTGTTTTTAAAAGTTGTATTTACCAGAAGTAAAATAAAAAAAAAATAACTATGACTAAACTCAGAATTAGGCAATATTTTTCAGCCACTCCTTCAATTAGTGGGTCTTAACATAATTGCTCTCTCCCTTCCTCTTTCTCCCTCCCCCTCTTACAGTATGTCCTTTTTCTCTCTTGGGAATGCTCCAAGGCTGACAAGCTCAGGCATTTCGTTCTCTGTTTGTTATGCCTGAGTGCTCGAGATGTCAAGACCCTGCTGCATGGAGCAACCAAAAGTAGTGCAAGCAGTCACTGATGCACCATCAGTACAGTGACAGAACCAACTTACAGCCCTCCACTACGCCCTACCCACATGTGCCCCCAGCCCCCACTTTTGCCACGAGATGAACTCCTTGGAAGTGCATGTGTTATCGGTAAAGAAGCAGAAATTGTAAAAGGGCTGGGAGACCAAAAAAAAAATCAATCAAACAAGCAAAGAAAAAGTCTCATAAACGCTGAATGATGAGAAGCACAATTCATTGTGAGTTACTTCTGACAGCTCAGCATAGGTAGGAGTCTGTAAAACACACAATGGACACCTTACAGAAGACGGTGCATATAAAGATACTGTAAGTTAGGTTTGAAGCAGCAAAAGCCATGTCAAAAGGAAGGCTTTGTGTGGTTGTAAAATGTTTCATCTAACTTATGAAAAGTCTTTAAAAGTGGGATCTCTTTTTAGTGTCAGATTAGTGAGGCACACACTAGTTTAGTCTTCTCACATGGCCTTTGGAATTTTCCAGTCGTGTTTTTTTAATGTTTACCCAGCAGCAACTGAGACCCTTATATGGTTTTGAGACACTCTGACATTGTAGTTTTCTTTTTTTAGTGAAAGCACTAGCCATTCTTAGTGTTTTGCTTCATTAAACATTTTATAAGAGAAAGCAGACAATGTGAATAACTGTACAAATTCTAAAAGATGAGGGAATTAATAATAAAGAATTAAATAAATCAATGGTGTAACCTCCAATTATGAATGATAGGTAGCTTATTCTCCCATATGCTTTACTTTATTGCAAAACTATGGTCTCACAGTTCAGTAGTTAAGTAAAATACTGTGACTATAAAGGTTATTCACTTACCTTGGACTTTTGTTCATGTTTAAATATCTTAGAGTATGGAATCTTTTAATGTGGGATTTTTAATGCCATAGATCAACACATGAATTAATTTAATTTCTTTCATCTTTCTCTTCATTAGCAATTTGGTATTCATGTATCACAGGTTTACTCATGATGGAGTTTTTCTTTGAAACACTAGTTGGGCTTTCCAGTGATAGATGCATTTAACTCAAATTGAAGGGAAGCACCTTAAAAGAATACTCCACCTGAAAATGATTTATTTATTTTTATATATGCATGGACTACATTCATTTTCTGAAGCCATCACTGAATACAAAGATCTTGGAATGGCTGATTGTTCTTGCACAACAACCCCAGATGCACATCCACAAAGACAAGCAGATCAATTAGGCTAAGTGACAATTCCATTTTAGTCCTGTGTTGGTGTGTCCTTTTCAGGGTTGTTTCCTGCCTTGTGACCAGTGCTGTTGGCTCCACATAATCCTGAATTGGATTAAGCAGGTTTGATCATGTGATGTTAAGATTTGCATTGTGTGTAACGAGGATGGACAGGATCAGAAATGAGAGAAGCTGGGTTTATTGGGAAAAGGATGTTAACAATAGAGCTGCCAGGGAAGAGGAAAAGAGGAAGGCTTAAGAGAAGGTTTATGGATGTGGTGAGAGAGGACATGCAAGTGATGGGTGTGACAGAGCAAGATGCAGAAGACAGGAAGATATGGAAGAAGGTGATCCACTGTGGCAACCCCTAACAAGAGCAGCCAAAACAATAATAAGAAGAAGATCATGTGATGTTAAGATCTTGGAAGGTTGCTTGGTGGATGGATCCTATTCCTGTAGTGCAGGACCCAGCAGTACATGGGACACGATTCAATCAAGAGACACATTGGCATGCATTTCCTGTTAATCTAACCTAACGAATATGGGAGTAAAAACTGTATTGTCAAAGAAGATCCATGTGGTCAGAGGACTCTGCAGAGACAGTGATTTGGGGGCTGAGAATCAAATGTCCATTTGTGGAGCTGTGAAGAAACAACACTAACCACTTCTCAACCATGTCACTCACCACTACAGTGTAAAAACAAGAAAAATGGTTTTATTCATACAGTATAGCATAGTATCCTTTTGTATTTTACATATTAGTTAGTGTACATTGTTCTGTATTACGCAGAGGCTATTACTGGAGTACTGAAAATGTATTCAAAGAATAAGTCACCCAGAAATGTTATTTTGTTTTAAATGTTACTTACCCTGCGTGGTTTGTAGTGATGGTCAAGAAAAAGTTTTAATTTCATGTTTTTATGGAGAACAGAGACAACAAATTTGCATATAAAATGGGAGCCTATGGTCACTAAAGCCAGACAAAAGCAAACGATATCCATCCATTATCCAACCCGCTATATCCTAACTATAGGTTCACGGGGGTCTGCTGGAGCCAATCCCAGCTAACACAGGGCGCAAGGCAGGAAACATACCCGGGGCATTGCGCCAGCCCACCGCAGGGCACACACACACACCCACCAAGCAATTTACAATCGCCAATGCACCTAACCTGCAAACAATATCAAAATGAAAACTGTCACATTACTCATGTCACACGATCCACTTGTCAAGTCAGCCAGTTGTACGCTTACAGTGTGCAACACATTGGAACACAGATTAAGAGGTGATATGATCAAAGTGTTTAAAATTATAAATGAAATTAGTTCAAAATAAATTCTTCACCAAGAAGCACAGGGACAGGGAAATTTGTTAAAGGAAGAATTTAAACAAATGTTAGAAAGTATTTCTTCAAGCAAAGAATCATAGACACATGGAATAAATTAATAAGTAGTGTGTTAGAGAGAGCAGGACTTCAGGGACCTTCAGATCTTGGGATTTTAGAGATTTTTAGAGAGATTCTTAGGGATCTTAGAGAGTTTTGGTGAATTTATGTATGTGCTTGTTGGGTTGCATGGCTTTCTGTCATCACAATGGTTGTAAACTTGTAAAGATCTAACTGTAAACTGCTTAATTAAATCCTTATTAATCATGCACCTCCTCTACAACAGGGATTCCCAAACTCGGCACTGTGGCAGCAGGTTTTTGTTCCAACCAGATTCATAATCAGTGACAACAACTGATAACACTAACCAAATTTAATTAGCTGGTATTTATTTCCTCTTCTCTTATTCTAAATTTAGAAAAGCATGATTTTTACATTTATAACACATTTAGAAATATTTCTGTTTTTGCTATAGAACTCTCTTTTGTTGATTTCATAATATCTAAACCTTTCTCTGTGCAGTTTGCTCCCTTCATTGTGTCTTAGTAATGAAATTAAAAAGTAGCAGAGCAGACACGCAGGCAAACAGCACTGAATCAAGAAAAGCTGCAACTATGTTAGTGTCAGCTCCACTAATGAGTAAATAATGAATCAATTAAACAATTAGAGCATGTGGAAAAATAGAATGAAAATCAAGATGAAAATGTTAAAAAGAAAGAAAAACAAAATTTTCCCATATAACTGCATTGCTAGTACATTTTTTCTTTACCACAAATTGAACCACATACAGTACTGTGGGTGAACAAACTTAACTCAACATAATAAGCTTTTAGATTTAAATATAAATCATTTAACTAAGTCATTTAACTTTATAAATCTCAATAATCTTGTAAATGTGTCCTCAGTGAAGCTTAGACATGCGATTGATGATCTGGGGGTTGGGGTATCCCACAAAGCATCAAGCACCAGGAGGAAATGACACATGATCAGCGATCGAGGGTTCTGGAGGATTGGAGACCCCTGTAAATCAACAGGTGCTGGTGTGCCGCAAAGCAATGAAACACAATTGACGGACTGTTTCCCGCGATAATGTAGTTCAACCCCCACATTAGGAATCCTGGCTTTAGAGGCCTGAACTTGCCTAAACCACAAGCAAACAGGTTTACATTTGTATTTTAGGTACAGTTGCTATAAATACAACTGAAATCTGACAAAGTATACTGCAAATGAAATCCTTGCTTATTATTTTTTGCAAACACTAGGGGGCTATGCCCCCTGCTCGCTTCACTCACCAACCCCCTGACAGGCGCTATGCGTTAGCCACTTCACAACTCTGCCGCTCGCGTATGGGAAAGCAGATGTACAATTTAAACAGATTGTTATTTTCATTGGAATTGTTACATATGCATAATAGACCTAACTATTTTACATTACAGCGAGTAATTAACCATAGTAGAGGTATTGATTGCGTTATACGTTTTCGTTCTGTTTGGCTTTGAAATTAACACGCAAATACTTGTTAAACTTACACTTTTACTGTAAAACTTCTGTGTTTGAAGTTGCATATAACTGCCTGTTAGAGAATATCGCTTCTTTCTCTCTAATATATAAACCGACTTTTTCTAATGTTTGTCCATGTGATTTGTTAATTGTCATAGCAAAATCTATTCTAATGGGAAACCGTAAACATTTTAATATGAGTGGCATATAAAGATCTCCTTTGGTGTCTAGTGTTTCCCATGGAAGATGTACTACATTACCTTTCTTGTCACCTGTTAAAATTTTACATGTCAGAATTGTTTGACCAATTTTGAATACAACTAATCTTGTCATATTGCATAGCCCATCACTCATACATAAATTACGCAATAACATTACGATACATCCTTCTTTCAACAGTAATTCAGCCGGTGGAAGACCGGATGGTTTTAACAGTTATAGATATTCTACGGGATATTGTAAGTTTGTTTTCATCTTCCACACCATCACCACCAACTGTTTCAGCATAGTCTATTGATACGCATTTAACCAAATTGCCGTGTAACAGAACAACAATTTTCGCGTTAATTCGTTTGACTTCATCGTTTCTCTGTGCTAGGATTGCCTGTGTACTCATTTCTTCTGTTGATATCCCTTCGGGATGAAATTTTTCAATAAGATTTGGTCATAATAAGTCTTCTGTTATTGGGAACTTAAAGTGAGGAAAACGTAAAAATTTATAAGAGCTGAGAGGGCAGGAATTGTGTCTGACAAAAGCATACACACGAATGAGAGGTGAGAGGACCGTGGGTGTGGGCCGTTAACTGTACATGGTTTAGAGGTGGGCGGGACTTGAAAAAATCTCTTGGAAATTGTCTTGTCTCGTCTCATCTTTTTTTTATAGTACATTGTTCAAAAAACACAAACGGAGAAATACAAAATAATTTATTTTTTTTTTGTTAAATTACAGAGTATTAAATATTTTTTCATTCATTTATTTTCTAAACCTTCATGTTGCAGTACAGAAGCATAGGAGGCCAATGTTAGTTCTGGCAGCAATGGAGATGTGGCATGATCCATCCCGGACTCTATTGTACAGTAGTAAGGCTAATTTCATAAAAACTGAAATGAGGATCCATAATTTTTAAATTGTCATGCCTGTCTGACGCCTGTCAGGTAAAACTTACCAAAATAATAATTTTGATCCAGTAGGCTACAATGCATACTGTATGCTGCATGCACTGCATATTTACATTTGGACACAAATATATTTTTATGATATAGTCAACCCACTGGGCGAATTTGGAACTCACTGATTCTGAGTCCACTCCACAACAGTCAGGATTTGTATGAGCAAGGAAGAAGGATTCCTATAATTGCCTTGAATCACTAACAAGATAGATTGCTTTGCTTTGGAGAATGTATGTCTGTTTAGGTGGAGATGCTCTGCAGCAGCCAGTTTTGAATTGATGCTACTATTGGTGTCAAAAGCAGGTCCAGCGAGGACTTAAGAATTTCAAAAGTGTGTATGTGTGTATTACAAGCGCTTTTGGGAGTAAAGGGGATCCTTTCCACATCTAATTGCATGTAGTCAGAATAATAGAGGTAGAAGTTGCTTGTGGAAGGTCTTTGTGGAGGAAATTAGACTAATTTACTACTATTAATGATATAAACCAACAAAGAGAAACAATAAGAATAGGCTGTAACATCGAATATCACCTTATATGATCATTTACACAATAAAAGCTTCTCTTTATCACATATTTTAAGTAAATATTGCATCAAAGCTTTATGTATGTAAAACATATGAAGGGTTAAAACTGCAAGGCCCTGCTGTATTTTAGCACACACAGCAGGACTCCCACACAGGACAAATCTGACATCACCCATCCAGTTAAGATGCAACGCCACAGCACTGTGGCACCAGGAGGCAAATATGCTTGCAATTATAACCTTCAGGATTTGGCGGTTATGCAGAAATCTTAAGATGTTTAATAGATATTGACTTGTCACCTTGAAATAAGCCAATATGACAGGCAAAGTGTGGCACTTCATTGTGAAAAATATGTACACTTCTGGGACATTTGCTATTGTTTAAACTTTTCAAAATGCTTCATGACAAAACACTGAATTATTCCAAAGTACAAAGAGATTTTAGTTCCAGTTGAAGTTAACCTGGAAATGTACAGGATAGCTAAATTTAGCCGGTGCTGATTTCTGTCCACATAATAAGCAAATTGGAGTAAAGATGCTACAAATCTAAAACATCAAAAGGAATGTGATACAAAGATACAAAGACTAATTGAAGAAACTACACATGAAGTATTCTGGGTTCTTAATTTGTTGTAACTTAAATCATCGTCCCAGCCTTTCTAAAAGAATTTGAGCAGCTCACTAGAATAAATGACAGTATGTGCTGCAATCTGAACACTGGATGACAGGAATCAGGTGAAGGTAAATAGTCACAAGTGACACACTTTCACTTGACTGTCGTAGACAAGGCATTGAGGGATCAAATAATTAAATATAAAGCTTCAAAACATAATTACCAGCTAGTCAATTAATCACATAATAACAATGGAGTGACTTGGCTGTCAGCAATAAGTGATATAGAAGAAATTGAAAAATGTAATATTTTAAAAGATAGCATTGGATGTTTGTTTTAAGCAGATTTAGAAGATAATCGATAGACAGACAGACAGAAGTTTTTCCCTGACCAAAATATCAAAAAGTAAGCTAGACACACATTTTGTCTGTTTAACTCTCATGTATGATGTGCAGTATGGTATAGTGATCAGTGTTTCTACTTCAGAGCCATAGGATTTTGTCTGTGACAATCAAATACCATCCATTTATCCATTTTCTTAACCCACATCTAGAGCAGGGTCATTGAGAAGATGGAGTCCATTCAAACAATCATTGGGTGCAAGAAGAGAAGAGGATGCTAGTCCATTGCAGAGTAACACACACACACACACTAGGGCCAGTTTGAACAACACCAGTTCAGCTTTCAAGTCAGCAGCACTATCACTAAACCTCCATGCCACCCATTCATCAGATACCCACCCTCTTATTCTCCTTTGTCTACATGATTTTTCGTATTTACTTCCAAATTCTAACCACATACTTGTTAGGTTAACTGATGTTCCCCTACTGGCCTGATAGGAGTGTGTGTTTGTGAGTGAGTGTGCCTTGTGATTGACTGCAATCCCAAGCTCCCAGTACTCTCAGGATTAGATCTTCTTCTTCAAATGCCTGTATTATATACTGCTCAAAAAATTAAAGGAAAACTTTTTAATCCAAGTATAGCATCAAGTCAATGAAACTTGTGGGCTATTGATCTGGTCAGTTAAGTAGCAGAGGGGCTTGTTAATCAGTTTCAGCTGCTTTGATGTTCATGAAATTAACAACAGGGGCACAAGAGGGGCAACAATGGGACAAACCCAAAAACAGCAATGAATGGTTTAACAGGTGGCAGCAACTTTTTCCCTCCTCATCTGTTTTGTCACTAGTTTTGCATTTGGCTATGGTTAGTGTCACTACTGGTAGCATGAGGCCATGCCTGGACCCTACAGAGGTGGCACAGCAAGTCCAGCTTCTCCAGGATGGCATATCAATACGTGCCATTGCCAGAAGGTTTGCTACGTCTCCCAGCACAGGCTCAAGAGCATGGAGGAGATTCCAGGAGACAGGCAGTTATTCTAGGAGAGCTTAACAGGGCAGTAGAAGGTCCTTAACCCATCAGCAGGATTGACCGGTATCTGCTCCTTTGGGCAAGGAGGACTAGGATGAGCACTACCAGAGCCTACAAAATCACCTCCAGTTGGCCACCGGTGTGAATGTCTCTGACCAAACAATCAGAAACAGACTTCATGAGGATAGCCTGACGGTCCGACGCCCTTTAGTGGGCCCTGTGTTCACTGCCTGGCACCGTGGAGCTCGATTGGCATTTTACATAAAATACCAGGATTGGCAGGTCCACCACTGGTACACTGTGCTTTTCACAGATGAGAGCAGGTTCACCCTGAGCAAATGTGACAGACGTGAAAGAGTCTGGAGAAGCCGTGGAGAATATTATGCTGCCTGTAACATCGTTCAGCATGGCCAGTTTGGTGGTGGGTCAGTGATGGTCTGGGGAGGCATATCCATGGAGGGACACACAGACCTCTACAGGCTAGACAATGGAACCTTGACTGCCATTAGGTATCGGGCTGAAATCCTTGGACCCATTGTCAGACCCTATGCTGGTGCACTGGGTCCTGGGTTCCTCCTGGTGCACGACAATGTCTGGTCTCATGTGGCGAGAGTATGCAGGCAGTTCCTGGACGATGAGGGAATTGATACCATTGACTGGCCCCCACACTCACTCACCTGGTCTCAATCCAATAGAACACCTCTGGGTGGTACATTATGGTTCAGTCCATCTGACGCTGGCAGGTTGCACCTCATACTGTCAAGGAGGTCAGTAATGCCCTGGTCCAGATCTGGCCCATCTGTCATCTCATTAGGACCATAATTCTCCCCCTTTGTTTTCAAAGTGTTCATTTAATATTTTTGAGTAGTTTATAACATACTGTTTTAGAAAATGGATGGATGACTATAGATACAGTATTTATTTAAAGATTATGGCTATAGGAGAATTATTCTGATGTGAAGGTGAAATGTACAGGTATCTTAAACAGTAAACAGGAAGCTTTAAGTAAATCATAAAATTAACTTTAACGTTTGCAAAGCTACAGACCAAATAACAATCTCATTAAAGAATTACATTAAATTGATGATTATACAATATCAGTTTAACCTAAAGTAATAGCCAGAGAGACATATGGATTGAGAGCATTGTGTATACCGGTCCCTTCCCATTACAGGTACACCAGTTGGGTTACTGTTGGCCAGTTGTGATTGCCAATTTTTGTTTTTTTCTAATGAAAATTGGAAAATTCAAACCCAAAAGCCAGTTCAAGTACACAGCCATTCTTTTTATCTCATGGTCTGTTCAAATGTAACCTCTAAGGATTAAGGGAGTACTGTATAATTCAGTTTACTGAGCAATTATTGAAACATATTTTGACAGTTATGAGCACTCCTTAATTAACACATGAACTTTAAAGTGCAATACTGTTATTTTCAAAAGACATACAGTAAGTTGCTAGGGATACACTTTTCATTTTATTAATATTCTCTGAATGCGATTCACTTCAGCAATGTGTTTTTTTTTATAATCTTGCTTCCATGCAGTACTTCGCACCAGCAAATTAAATTAAATTGCTTAAATAAGACTGGCCTACCAGGACTAACTTCCATCCGCCGTCCCCTAAATCCAATAAATTGAAATGGTTTTCCTACTACGCACAATGCAGGGCAGGAAGCGGCTTCCACAGTGCAGGTACCCTGCAAAGCACTGCTGTGCAAAATGAATTCACATCAAAACAGTTTACATGTTTGTAAATTACTTCAACAACAGAGAAGAAATCTACAAAAATAATTTTTTCCACACAATAACATAGCACAGTCATCCCCCACTCTTCACGGAGAACAGGCTCTAATATCTCCCATGACAAAGTAAAATCCACGAATATCAGACAATTCCCTCTCACTACCTGCAGGTACAAAAGCCCCTCCATATAATCAAACCAACTTGTCATGTTGTTTGCCAATCTGCTTAATCCAGTCCAGGGTCACGGGGGGGGTGCTGGAGCCCTCCCAGCCAACACAGGGCACAGGGAAGAAATAAACTGTGAATAGGGTGACATTCCATTACAGGGCAAACACACACACACACCAAACACACCCTAGAGCCAACTTAGCAGTCCCAGTCCACCTAACTTGCATGACTTTGGAAAAACACTGGAGCACCCAGAAAAAATACACACATACATGGAGAGAACCGGGGACACAAACTGTGGTATTTTTACTGCGAGGCAGCAGCATAACCATGGCACCACTCTGCTGCCCATCAAACCAACATGTAATATCCACTGCAGCTCTGCGGCTAGCATTGCCATTCACCCCTTTTAGGCACACTTAATAAATGTAGTAACAATTGAAATAACAAAAGAAGGCCTTAGGCCTACTTATTAAAAGTCTTACTTAGTAAAATATCACAGACATGCTTTGCAAAAGTCTTACTTAATAAAACATTACAGGCATAGTTATTATAAGCCTTACTTAATGAAAAAAAACTCACAGACATTCTTTGTGAAAATTTCCAAACTGTACAACTCCAGAATCTTACCAGGTATCTAGAGTGTTGGTCAGTGGTTAACTTTGCAATTTACCACAAAAGCAATCAGTTCTCTTTGTGTCTACATGGGTTTTGATTGTTTCTGATTTCTAGATCTTGCATTTGTGTAATTTTCAACGTGCTCAAATGCTATTTGATCACACATTTTAGAACCTGTATTCACAACTGAAGTGGCAGGTGGCTGGGAGCTGTGCCCAGCCGGGACGCCTAGAAGGATCGGGAGAGGGACTACGCCTCCCCCAGACAATGAGAGGGTAGCCACTCTGGTTTGTGTGAGGGCCATGGGAACTGAACATGGAAGCTCAACCCTATAGGGGCCCGTGGTCACCGCCAAGGGGGCACCCAGAAGACTGTAAAGCCCTGGACGTCACAAGTATTACCAGGGACATCCAGAGTGCTTCCAGGTGCTCATGTGGCATTTCCGCCACACCAGGAAGTGCCGCAGTAAGTTCATCAGGAGGCACCTGGAGCACATCCCGGTGGAAATAAAAGGGGCCGCCTCCCTCCAGTCATTAGCCAGAGTCAGTAGGAAGTGGACAGAGCTCGGAGGAGAGGAGTGGAGGCGGTGAAGGAAGGCATTGGAAGCCCGGACTTATGGGTGATTGGTGCTGGGGCACTGTATGCTGTGCGGGATTTGGCAAGTGTAAATACTGTAAATAAACATGCATATTGGACTTATTGGTGTATGTCTGTCTGTGTACGGACTGAACTTCCACACTGAATAGAAACTTTGACTTGAAATAGTATATTGTGGATCCAAGTATTGAATTAAACAACTTTCTACAATGGAGAGGTTTGGTCCTTTAATATAATTATCTTTTTTTGTGAGACCCTTTGATTTTTGACTATCATGGTCAAATGTCTTGCTCAGTTGAAATATTGTTGTTACTGATGGTTAAAATGATTGATCATTCATTCATCACAGTAAGATGCTGCAGATGTTCTACCAGACGGTTGTGGCGAGTGCCCTCTTCTACACGGTGGTGTGCTGGGGTGGCAGCATAAAGATGAAAGATGCCTCACGCCTGGACAAACTTGTTAAGAAGGCAGCCTCTATTGTAGGATTAAAGTTGGACAGTTTAACATCTGTGGCAGAGCGACGGGCACTAAGCAAACTCCTGTCAATCATGAATAATCCACTGCATCCACTTAACAGTGTCATTTCCAGGCAGAGGAGTAGCTTCAGTGACAGACTTTTGTCACTGTCCTGCTCCACTGACAGACTGAAGAGATCGTTCCTCCCCCACACTATGCGACTCTTCAATTCCACCCGGGGTAGTAAATGCTAACATTAATTTTATTTTAATTTTTTTCATTTTTATTACTATTTAATTTAATATTGTTTCTTTGTATCAGTATACTGCTGCTGGATTATGTGAATTTCCCCTTGGGATTAATAAAGTATCTATCTATCTATCTATCTATCTATCTATCTATCTATCTATCTATCTATCTATCTATCTATCTATCTATTCCAATGGAATAGAATAAAAATGGTGTGAAAGTAAATAACCTGTTTAATTCATTTCTGACCTTTTTTCCGTAGACTAAATATGGTTACCTTTAATCTAAATGTCAAACACTTACCATGCATGCCTGTCCTCCTTCAAACTGTTTCAAAGCACTTTGAATAACCTCATTAGCTTATGTGGATTATAAACTTTACTTTTCATATACTCAACTACCATATATACTAGCGTATAAGTAAGGTCTTGAAACCCAAAAAATCTATCATAAAATCAGACCCCGACTTATACGCCATTCAAAAATACCGACACTTAATTTAATTTTATTTTTTTTTACATCTACTTGCTTCCTTCAATCTCGCACCAGTTTCTCAGACACATTGAACTTTGTTGTAGCAGCACAGTTACCAATTATTTCACTAATTCAACAACTTTTCATTTAAAATCAGCTTCATATTTTCTTCTGATCGAACACATCGTAGATAAGGGATGCTCTTACAATAAAGGTGTATGAGGGTGTGAGATACAAAAAAACACAAAACAGTGCAAACGTTGCTTTGGAATAGTTTGGGTATTACCGTGTGATTACGTAGAAAAAAGCATACATAGAAAAAAAAGCTGTGTGCTCAGTGAATACTCTCATATCATATCTCTTCGCATATCATAATCTCTTCGACCAATAGCGTGGGTTTTCCGCATTCAACTTATATGACCAATGTTTTAAAATTCCGGAAATTATACGGTAAAGTCAAGGTGCCGTTGTCTAGCCTGTAGAGGTCTGTGTGTCCCTCCAAGGATATACCTCCCCACACCATCACTGACCCACCACCAAACCAGTCAAGTCCTGACTTATCCACGGTAGAACTTAAACTCCAGTATATACAATATACTACTTATCAAATTGGGGGGATTTTCAAATGATTAATGCAGAGAATTATAAACAACGTATTTCAGAACAGTCAGAGATAAGTATCAAACAACTGATGCTAGGTTCAATCAAATTACTCTTTTACTGAGAATTCATAAGGAGAATTAGCCACACAAGTTCTTTCTTACTATTCATTATCACCTTCCCAGAGGTATCTGCATTTGCCCAAAAACAACATTTGCTAACTATTATTTCCACAGAATCTGAAGTCAGTGTAGAATGTGCAGTTATAGAATCCTGAATAGACTCATAACAGAAACAGAATGAAACACATTTTATGACTAGAGCCAATTAATCTCCACTTGCTTTTTTATATGCATGTCTCCGCTGTTTATGTGAAAGGTTTATATCTTTTTTCCTCCAACATTGATGTAACACATTTTTCTCTGTCAGTCTAGGTGCAGAACGAGTTTCAGCCTAGAAAAGAACAAACTAATTACATATTTTTTTCATGCCTGGAAATATCTTACCACTGTCCATAGTTACTCAAGCAAAAAAATGTAACCGCAAGGCAGGGCAATAGCAATATATCTGGCACTACACTGTGAGTTTGAACAAAGCAGGCACCACTGGAAAAGTACAGCCAAGACCACATAATTTTTGCACTAAAATAAAAATTGAATACCAACACTAGAAACATTTTTCTGCTATAAATCCATTCACTGAATAAGGTTATCTATGCTGCTAGACTAATGTTCAACAAAAGGGCAGTATATAGAGATGCAGATTGAATAGTCTGCATGTGGGTGACTTTACGTGAACTTATTTACATACATTTAATTTTCAAATCAGCGCATGGGGTCAGGGCATATGTTGGTCTCATATAAATGTAACTCTCACTGCACTGTGGTAAATACGCACACATTATCATTCAATAAATACTCAACTAAAACAGGCAAGTTTACATTCAGGAATCAAATAGTAAACAACAGGAGGAAGTTAAGTGGTATAAATCTACCATTGTGCATCCATCCACTTATTCATTTATTCTCTGAGATCCTTCTGTTTCCAGTCATGGGGATCTTGACAGTGTCAGACATTGGCATTAAGACTGGGACATCAAAGCATCGCACAGCACACTCATCGACACTGAAACGTATTCATACTAAGCCAGTTATCCTAACACACACATTATTGAGCTGGGAGAGGAAACCACAGTTTACTTGGATAAAAAGCTTGAAATGTAAAGTGCTGCCTTTTATAAGCAGGGATTCAAGTCTTACTCTTAGATGATTCA
Organism: Polypterus senegalus; assembly: GCF_016835505.1. Classification (NCBI taxonomy): domain Eukaryota; kingdom Metazoa; phylum Chordata; class Cladistia; order Polypteriformes; family Polypteridae; genus Polypterus; species Polypterus senegalus. Next base: position 18,843,393 of record NC_053160.1, read on the forward strand.
AGATCTATTTGGATTTTGCAAGTCCTCCCCATAATCTGTGTAAGTTTAACTCTGGATTCTTGTATTTTCCTCCACTCCACAATAGACGTGCATGTTAAGCCAATGTCATATTACACAGCTATTCAGAGGGTTTGTCAAACTTGACGTCTACAGCTGCTGATCTCATCACCTGATTATGTCAAATTATACAACCAGAAATTGCTGGGGATGTTAAATTACCTGACTGACAATGACTTTCCAGCGCATTTTCATACTTCCAAAGAATCACGTGATCACCCCTATTTTTGACAGCCAGAGCCGGTGCTGTACAAAGGGTTTACAGGTAGAGTGAGTTCAGTTCAATTCAATTTAGTTATTTTTGTACATTGAGTGCAGGTACAGAGTTCAGCCACAATCTCTTTTCTATTTTTTCATTCTGTCAAACTGAAAGCATCTCTTCTGTTTACATGGTACAAAACACCAGCATCCTTTGTTCCTCATCACTGCATTATATACATTGTGCTTCCTGGTGGGTGCCCAATACTTGTCACCTCTCATGCACACAGAGCCTGGCCCTACAACTTAAGGCAAAAATTTTGTTAGGCAAGGTCATAGACTAATAGGACTGAATTGATGGGTATTTCACATGCCATGACTGTCACACCACATGGGAGCATGCCACTGAATGCCTGTGACTCGCTAAGGTTAGGTAAATGAAGGCTACAACTGAACACTGATGAAAAGGTCATGTACTGTGATGTGGGCCTTAGGATAATTAATGACTCTAGATGAGCTTAGTACAAGCAAATCTAATTGTGGGTATCAGTTTATCCTTTAGCAGACTGGCATCTTGTGCAGCCATGACTGCTGACTGAGGCACAATGTTGTAAGAATATACCTGTACTTCCTGGAACTTTATTATGAAACAATCTGGTTGAGAAAAAAGAAGAACAGAAGGACTTTATTCTTTCATGCAGTCTTATGAACACCTCTTTCAGCTTGCAATTTGTGTATATCTCCCCATCACTGCCAAAAGAGATCCTACTCTGCTGGGCCCTTGAGCAAGACACATAACCTGTAATTACTCCAGGGGTGCTGTACAATGGCTGACCCTGCGCTCTGACCCCAAGGGGTATGCGAAAACTAACAAATTCCTAATATGAGAAATTGTATAAGGCGAAAGAACAAAAAAAAATAATGATGACTGGAAATCTGGTTCTGTTGCATTTTGTCTTTTGATTACTGATTATTTTCTTCACTATAAACATCGATATTATCAACTTGCTTTTCTTTTTTTGGTTTATTTAATTTTAATGCATAGCACAATAAGAGCACTCTATAGTGGTATTATAAATAAGAAAGAGCCCTTTCACTCTCATATGTGCATGATAAAGTGTAAAGATTTCAGGCAGAATTTGGTCCTTATATATAGGGTGGTCCAGATCTAATTATGCAATTTTCATTACGCTATAATTTATTAAGTTTATTACATAGAAAATCCCCTGGAAAATCCCGGACCATCGAGAAGTGTGCGAACTGATGACATGAAGAATCGTCTATGCGCCGAACTGGAATCGTCCCCGCATAAATCAAAGTCATCCAGATGATCTGAATCTGCATAATTAGATCTGGACCACACTGTATATTGTGAAGGACAGTGCACGTGGGAGGACATCCCAGCTGGGGAAAAAGAAGACAAGGATCATCCTGTCTTGGCCAGGAGACAGGCACAAGCTGCCAAAAGGGAAGTGAGTATTTCGGGGGAGACAACATATTAGGAATACATACGCTGTATACGCTAGGTGGCGGCATCCCTGGGTGATGCTACCAATACGGACACCTGCAAGGCATGTTGGGGACTATAGTCCCATGGGGCAGTCTTGTCAGGTTCCATGGGCGCTGTCAAGGAGTGCTGCAAGAATCCTTGATCCCTACTTTGTGGTTGACCCATAAGTACTCCCTGAAGTGCTTTCAGGTCTAAGATAAAAGAAGCTCCTTGACCTCATTCAGATGAGTCAGGTGGAAGAGAGACAAAGCTCACCAGGAGGTGTCAAAGGAGAGAGAAAAAGAAAAGGAGAACAACTGTGTTGTGTTTATAACACTGTCAAAGCTTTTTGTAAGTTATTTGTGGAAATAAAACCTATTTTATTGTACCAGGCTTGAGTTTGTGCAGATGTGTCTGGGGTTTGGGGTGCTGCTACATCCCCTAGTGGTCACAATGTGTATGTGTAATTGCATACATTCATTCATCTTCCACACCCACCTAAAGGGAGCAGAATCACAAGAGAGCCGGTGCCTTTCGGGTGCAAGGCATGAAGAATTCCTGGGCAGGATGCCATTCTTAACTGCTGTGACAGATGGCCGGAATACCCCTGCACCATATATACCAGAGGGACAAGGGTGGGAAACCCAGTATCTACCCTGGACGCTAGATGGCAGCCTCCCTGGGTTGCAGTGGTGTCTCAGACACCCCAGGGCTTCATGGGGGTTGGAGTTCTGTGAAGCCCTGTTGGGTTCCACTGGAGCCACCAGGGGGTGCTGCAGCAGGATGTCGGCAATCAAGCACCTGGAGCACTGTTGGATATCCAATAAAGGGAGCCAGTGACCACCACTCATCGGCCAGAATCGGGATTAAGAGGACAAGGTTGCCAGGGAGGAGTGGTGGTGGAAGAAGAGAGTGTTTTGTGGTGATTTCTTAGTGTACTGTGAATGGGACTGTGTTGTGGCTGGAGGGATTACGGGGAAGACGTGCCCTCCAGCTGAAGAAAAATAAATAGTTTATTTTTATACGTGCCTCCTTGTGAATCTGTGTTAGGTCAGACGCAATATAGCAATAGTTGTGTAATGGGGGCTGTAGCCTATCTGAACTGCACTGGACTTGAGAGAAACCAGTTCCTGAATTGGGTGCTAGTCAATTGTAGGGTACACTCGCACACACAGGGCCAATTTGAATTCACTAATTTACTAAGTCTGCATGTATTTGGGGTTTTGGAGGTAAAATCCATGCTGACACTCAAATATGCAAATTCCACAAAGACAATGACAGGTCATGGGATTCAAAACCAAGAGATATTTTAAATGCAGTTGGAAGAACAAAAGATAATCAATCCTCAAATGTTGAAACCCATGTCCACTTGTGTCCACTTGCAATTCATGAAAGCTATTCAATGGCCCCCCCTCCCCATAGACAAAAGCTATCCTTATTAAAGCCCAAGTCACATTAAACAACTTTCACACAAGAGATATATCAGATTTTCCCACCGCAGTTGCTGATCTCATCACCTGACCATGACAGTTTTAGTGAATGAAAATTGCTGGGCATGTCATGTTTACAGATTGAGAGTCATCCTTTCAGCTGAGTTGTGCTTGCCCTTTTTTCTGACAACCTGTAACAAAATGGCCCTGGTGCTAGACAAAGGGTTAACACCTTGTTGTGTTTTTACACTTATACCAACAGTATACTTGTACTAGTATTTTAATAAAGACAGACGCAAATGGAGCAATTACCAAACTTCCATCATTTTATGTGTGTAACAAGTTCCAGCAGTAACGTGCGCCTTAATACCAAGGTGCAGGCACATCACAGATTCAATGCAATTATTTGTAACATTAAATAGACCTTATATTTAGTCTTAAATTCTTACATATACATAACATTTCCTCCCACCCAGCTTGGGACAAATCTATCTTTGAAAAGTACTTGCCACCAGCAAGTGAGGCAAAGATACCCTCTATGCGTAGTAAAGGATATTGGTCAACATGTAGTACAGGATTTATTGGGACTTTAAAGTCACCACAGATGCGTACAGCACCATTTTTCTTGATCACGGGCACAATGTGCGTTGCCCACTCAGACCAATTGACTTTGGAGAGGACACCCTGCCCTTCTAAACGCTTGAGCTCTGCCTTAACCTTAGGGTGAACAGCATATGGTACAGGGCGAGCCTTATGGAACTTTGGCTGCGCATCCTCTTCCACAGCAATGTGTGCCTTGACATGTCTGAGAGTCCCAATTCCGACTTGGAACACCTGTGCATAGTGAACCAATGGTGAATTAATCTTTTCTTGCTTATGACATGTGCTCAGTCCTGAGGTGGCCTGCATTTGTTTTATGGACTGCCAGTTAAGCTGGATACTTTTTAGCCATTCACGTCCAAATAAGGGAACACCTCCTCTTGATAGCACATATATATCCAGCAGATGTCTCTGGCTTTCATACACAACTGTCACCTTAAGCTTACCAATGGGAGAAATCTTTTCACCTGTGTATGTTTTCAGTATTACTGAAGTGCCTTTCAGTTTCACATTTGAAAATTTTTCTTTATAATCTTTTTCTGAAATAACTGACAGGGCTGATCTGGTGTGTAACTCCATTTTTAATGTCACTTCTTCCACTTTGGGTGCCACCCATATTATTCTGCGGTCAGTGTGTGTAATAGAATGGAGCTCTAGACAAGACAAATGTTCAGTTTCAGAGTCACTGGAGCTGGCTTCATCAATTTCATGCACCTTTTTGCTTTTATTACCCATTTTATGTGGCTCCCCTTTATTTCCGTTCATTCTGCACATTTTCTGGATGTGCCCTTTTTTATTACATTGGCTGCACTCTTTATCTTTAAACCAACAACATTCAGTCGGAACGTGCGATTTTTTTCCACATCTAAAACAGGATGGCATTTTCTCAGCGTGCTTTGCTACGACCTTATTGAGGCTGCACTGTGGAGTCACTTTTCTCTGAAATCCTAAGGTGTCTTTTGCCGCCGTTTCCATTGAAATCGTTATCTCTTGTGCGCACTGTAATGTTAAATCTCTTTCTGTGAGGAGCCGTTTCTGTTTGCTCTCGATGTGAAGCCCTCGTACGACTCGATCTCTTAGCGCGTCGGACAAGCCCTCGCCAAAATGACAGGGCTCTGCAAGCCGCCTTAGCTCAGCAGTATAGTCCGCAATTGACTCGTGTTTCTGCTGGTCCCGTTTATGAAAGCGAAACCGCTCGGCAATAATCATCGGCTTTGGGTTCAAATGTGCTTGCCATACATCCACAATATCTTTAAATGATTTTTCTGCGTGTTTCAACGGTGCCACTAGACTGCGCAACAGATTATAAGTTTTCGCACCCATTACACTTAAAAGCAGGGCCACCTTCCTCTCATTCCCGATATCGTTTGCGAGGCAGTACTGCTCAAGTATCTCAATGTAAGTAGCCCATTCCTCCTCAGTGCTGTCAAAAGCAGCCATTTGTCCTACACATCCATACATCTTGTTTCAAATTCTTACGATTTTCTTTATTCACGTCTCTGTTTTATGCGTGTCTCTTCGCGCAGGCACAGGGTGCGCTCTTCAGTACGCCACGCAGCTCATAAAACACATGGAAATTCACTCAATGTAAAGCGGAGAAGCTCAGTTTGTTTTTGAACATTCAGCATGCGGCAGTTTTTTTTTCTTTTGTCGTCGCCAATTCTGTTGTGTTTTTACAATCAAACCAACAGTATACTAGTATATTAATAAAGACAGAAATAAAAGCAGCAATTATCAAACTTCCATCATTTTATGCGTGTAACAAGTTCCAGCAGTAACGTGCGCCTTAATACCAAGGTGCAGGCACATCACACATTCAATGCAATTATTTGTAACATTAAATAGACCTTATATTTAGTCTTAAATTCTTACATATACATAACACAGCTATGGCAAGTTCTGCCACAGTTTCTGCCCTTTCATTTTTTTTTCCATTCTGTCACTGCATATAAAACAAGAGACATCAGTCACTCGAGCTTCTCTTCGGTTTGTGATGCCCAAAACACTGGCATTCCCTGTTCCTCGTTGCTGCATTGTATGCATTGTACTTTCAGGTGAGCATTCATTAGTTGTCAGCTCTCATGCAGACGCAGTCCATACATAAGACTAAAGACAAAATTTAATTATTTTAGATTAGATTGCATTTAGAATTATTTTAGATTAGATTACATTTATTTGTTACATATACACAACACAGCAGTATATAGTGAAATGCAGCTGAGTAAGCAGCCTTTACTGTGCTGTTAAATTAAAAAGTATGTATTAAAAATAGACATTAAATATTACAAGGTGCAGATTATAAAAATGTTCAAGGAATTAAAAACATACACACATTAGATGCACACCAATCAGCCACAACATTAAAACCACCTGTCTAATATTGCGTAGGTACTCCTTGTGCTCCCAAAACAGCTCTGATGCATCGTGGCATGTAGTCCACAAGACCTTTGAAGGTATCCTTTGGTACCTGGTACTAAGACCAGCAGCAGGTCCTTTAAGTCCTGTAAGTTGTGAGGTGGGCCCTCCATAGATCAGACTTGTTTTCAAACACATCCTACAGATGTTTGAGCGAATTGAGATCTGGGTAATTTGGAGGCCAAGTCAGCACCTTCAACTGTTTGTCATGTTCCTCAAACCATTCCTGAACAATTTTTACAATGTGACAGGGCACATCATCCTGCTACAAGAGGACACAGCCATCAGAGAATATCGTTGCCATAAAGGGGTTACATTGTCTGTAATGGTCTTTAGGCACGCAATATGTGTCAAAGTAACATTCACATGCTTGCTCATCCTTCTTCCCATAGTGCATCCTGCTGCCATCTCTTTCCCAGGTAAACAAAACATATGCACCCAGCCATCAACATGATCCAAAAGGAAACACAATTCATCAGTCCTGACTACCTTCTTTCATTGCTCCATGGTCAGATTCTGATACTCACATGCAGATTGTAGGCACTTTCTGGGGTGGGCAGGGGTCAGCCTGGGCACTGTGAAGTTCTGCAGCTAGGAAGCCCCATACACAACAAGCTGCAATAAACTGTTCATTTTGATGCCTTTCTTTCATTTCCATCATTACGTTTTTCAACAATTTCCGCTATAGTAACTCTTCTGTGGGATCAGACCAGCTGGGCTAGTCTTCGCTGCCCATGCATATCAATGACCCTTAGGTGCCCATGACCCTGTCATTGGTTCACTGGTTGTCCTTCCTTGGATTACTTTTGGTAGGTACCAAATATTGCATACCAGGAACACCCCACAACACCTGCCGATTTGGAGATTCTCTGGCCCAGTCATCTAGCCATCAAAACTTAGCCCTTGTCATAGTTGCCCAGATCCTTATGGTTGCCCATTTTCCCTGTTTCCAACACGTCACCTTCAAGGACTGACTGTTCACTTTCTGCCTAAAACAGTATATTTCACCCCTTGACTGGTGCCATTGTAATGAGATAATCAAAGTGACAACTTCAGCTGTCAGTGACTTTAATGTTGTGGCTGATCAGTGTATAATATCTGTTTGATTTTGTTGGAACGAGTTGCAAACTAGTTGGATTAAGTGACTGGGCATTTCACCTTAGGTGACCGGTTTCACAACAATGATTGCCTCCAACTCCCTAAGAGTCACAACAATGATTGCCTCCAACTCCCTAAGAGTAAGTAGATAAAGGTAATGACAGAATATCACTGGAAGAGTCATGTAATGCGACATAGCTTTAAACTAGATTTCTGTTAACCTTAAAACACTTTATACATTTCCATTTCAATTTCTAAATATACACAGAGTATATTATGGCATTCTCTTCTGGGTTTCATTTATTTTAATTTTGTGATATATACTGATGTGCGAAAATCTTCTTAAGATAACATTCTCATTAATTGAATTCAAAGTTACTCAGGGCCGGAGCATATCCCAGTAATCCAAGGTACATGGCAGGAAAAAGTGATGGACAGAGTTTCCACTTATCTCAAAGCTCACTCATACATATATCTAAACTCCCACTTGGGCCAATTTAGAGTTGCCAGTCCACCTACCATGCATATCTTTGATGATGTGGAAGGAAAACCGGAGTAAAACGCACACAGAAATGGAATGTGTGCACTTTACAAAGAGAAAGGCACCAGGCAGGGAATTCGAATCCATGAAGCACCAGCACTAATTCATTGCTATCAAGCTGCCTGAAAAACATATTATCAGTTTTGCCAAATGTAGCAATGCATTATTCTCTGTAATAAAAAAAAGCTGTTAATTGCTCACTTCTTCTCTACCCTTGAAGCAACTACATGCTTGTATACAGAAATATACTTGATTATTGATTTGTTTAGTTTGTGATTACATGCATGTGTGACAGTTGCTGCTTACGAAAAAATTAACAAAACTTAATTGCTGCTTTGGTCGTGAATTTATACTTCCCAATTAAAAGTGAAAAGCTTGGTATTAAAGGAAAGTTAAAGGAAACAATTTGTATTGTTATGGTCTTTCTGGAGGGCGTGTACTAATTCTACAGTAATTTGCAGCAATTTCTGCAAAACGGGAACAATTCTTAACAAGACACCAGTTCATCACAGTTCATCACATATCCAAGCGCATACTGAGACAGTTTAGAGATGCCAGTTAATCTAACATGTATATGGTTTGGGTAAACTCGAGCACGTAGAAAAAATGGATAGAAGAGGAATCAGATCAGGGACTCCCAAGTCTTGTAGTAATAGTTGTATGTAAGAGACAATACAGATTGGCTGGCATCCTGGTCGGGATGGCCTCTTTAATGGAAGATTGTGGGTGGACGGCTATCCTGACCAGGTTGACCAGTGGTACCTTTCCTGGTTGAGAAGTCATTATAATGGAGGGACAGCAAGAGACTGCTTCCCAGGGCCATGTGGTTCCAAAGTACACTGGGTGGCGATATCCCTCTGACATGAATCCCGTCTGGACACCCGCAGGGCTGTAAGGGAATTATAGTTTTGGTGGGCAGCCTTGTTTGGGTCCTTGGGTGCCATTAGTGGGAGTTGCTGAAGGCAGAATCTGCAATCAAGGGAAGGTTCCACCTGACCCGGAAGTGCTTTCAGGATGCAATGTGATAGTGCCAGAAGTACTCCAGGGTCTGATTTAAAGAACCTGCTCAGCTTCACCCTACAGTTGGAGTTGGGAGAGGAGTCAGACTAAGCTCACCTGGGTGGAGTGGAGAAGCGGAGAGTCATATTGCTGGAACTGTGGAGTAAATTAAGGCATTTGTGGCAATAAATCTCTTTCTTGCCATCTCAGACTTTGTCTGTGCTGTTGTGTCTGGGGTTTGGGTTGCTGCAACACCCCCTGGTTGTTCACACATAACAATTAATCCCCTCTATGTCACCATGCTGTTCACAAAATACTAAGCAGAAAACAACTGTATGAAGTTTAACAAAACTGTAATAACCTATAGACAAGGCTACATAATGTATTTAGGAGGGAGAAGAATATTTAACTCATAAAAGTTAATTCAAATATATCCAGATGGGGCTACTGCAAGGATGTAAAATAGAGAAAAAAACTCCATAGGTGTTGTGCAAATAAGGCTCTGGCAACATTTGACTAATTATTTAACAACTTACCTGAGGAAAAACCTGTCCTAATGGTGTGGAAGCTTTCAAGAAGACTGTAGTTTTTGGAATCAGAGATGTCAAGTATTTGAACAATATTTAAATCATTTCAATTTTACATTTTTTTCTGTCTCAAGCTTTCCACTGCTTGTGAAGAATTTACTGCAAGTGTAATATTTAATAAAAGGAATCGTAACAGTATTTCACATATTTTGAATATTCTCTAGAGGGCATATATCTCATTTTCCCTTTTTTTACCACTTTAGAGGCCTATAATATAAAGGTATTTTTTCTTCTAATGTCTGTAGATTATTTTACATATATCACGCTGTGCTGTATTAGTCATTTTAAAGTTGGCCTTTAGACAGAAGGTGCCCAGTAAGAACATCTGGAATGTCAAACCTAATGCTGTGCAATTCATAAATCGATATCTGAATATTAAAGTCCCCTGTCTGCCCTCATCTTTACGAGCAAGACGGAATCCAACAGTGCATAGGAGGGTACTTAGACTGAGGAGGTTCAAGTGAAAGATGCTTTAAGGTTGTTGAGAGAATGAACCCCCCCAACCACCACTGCCTTCTCAGAGGCAGTGCACTACTACAAGTTGATGAGCCTGATTTTTTTGACTGAGACTTACCAGACTGTCACTCACGAATTGCCCCTTTGCAGCCTGTGCTCGCTGGAGCTTCCTGCGGGTGGGATGCTGGCGGCCGCTCCTGTCAACATTCTCAAATGAAGCAAGCGGCTGGATACAAGCCTGACAGCTCAGCTGCCGAATTAGGAGAATTTGCATGCTAATTTCTTTGACCTGGCTTAGCTCACCAGAAAGCCCGTTGTGAGCTGCGGCAGTTTATGTTTGAAACAGTGCTTAGGCTGATCTTGCATCCTCGGCAAGCAAATTGTGGAGACACATCAAACAATGTGTAATTTTGATAAACTCTGACCCTTATATTTTCATGCATTCTGAGTATGTTTTGGTTTGCTTGAGTTCTATTCTTCTGTTTTATCATTTTACTATTATTTTCAAAACTGCAGAGAACATTTTCAAACCTCATGCAGCCTATCAATTTAAATTGTGAGAAACATTCATTTTTTTAGCTTGTGACTTCTTGAAATTCTAATAAATAAAGTGCATGACTACTATACAAAATAAATAAGCTTTTCCCCCCTTTCATTCTGTATAAAATAATACAGTATGAGAACATGTACGGAGTATCATCTGCATAATGACCAAAAATAAACCGAGTGAATTTGTAAAATTTGCTCTGCTTTTGTCCAGAAACCCTAATCCTATTATAGAAACAAATGCATCACAGAGTTTTTTGACTAAACAAACACAAATAAAATTTATTTCATTGAGCACCTTCAGAAAAAAAGATGAACTTTCATGACCCAGTGCTGCTAACTGTAACCAACAGCTGTCTGCAGCCATGAACTAGGTATGCAGATTAGGAAAACAGAGAAATGAATCTTTCAAAAGAGAAACACCAACACGTTGGCCTTTTTCAATACATAACTGGAATATAACATTTTAAGTATATTTTATAGGCATGCTATGTGTATTACTTAAGGAAACACAGTCAGTGAGGCAAGAAATAATCATGGGGTTTCAACACATTGTGCTAACCACAAGGCCACGTTGCCTGCAAAAAGAAAAAGATCACATTTTTCAATGAGGATTTGCAACAATGATGTGGAAGTTAGCACTTCTGGCTCCAGGCTCTGGGACCCTAGATTTAAACTTTGTTTGTGTGAAGTCTGCATGCTTCCCAGTGTTTAGTTAATTAGTAATTCTAAATTACCCTTATGTGTGGGTGCAATAGATAGGCTCTGATTTCACAAGTCAGAGTGGTATTAATGGGCTTTGAGAATGTGATGACTGCAGTTTGTGAGACTCAATGACTGCGTCTCTGATGTGAACGTAAATTACACTGGATCACCATAAGGAGCAGCCCTGTGTTCTTCTCTCTTCTCAGATGTTTCTGCACTAATGGGGTGTATTAGCAAGAGTGATAAGACAGAGTAGAGGAGTCAGAGGGAGAAGTTTGTTTCTTGGTGCAAAGTGAGTTTTCTCCATCTTAACATCCCCAAAACCAATTAAACTGGTTATTTCTCATACGTTCACCTCACCAAACAGATTCTATCTCCAGTCACTATTCAGGGAGTGAATGTAGAGGTGGTGTACTTGTACAAGTACTTGCGGGTCCATATCGATAACAGGTTGGACTGGTGTCAGAACACACTTCTTTAAGAGACTGTGCTTCTTTAATGTGGGTAATGACATCCTTCACATCTTCTAAAACTCTCTGATGGCTAGTGTGATTTCCATCACTCAGTTATGGGGCACATTCTGGACTCCTGGAGGTATTAAAGGCAGACAGAATGAAGACATAACTGAGTGCCATTATGAACAATGCTGCACATCCTCTAACACTGAAGAGTTTCATCCAATGAATCATTCAGCAGAATAGCATCAAGAAACACTACAGGGAGCTCCTTTATACCAACAGCAATGTGCATGCATAATGCTTCACTGGGAGTGGGACTGAGACTGCATTTTTATCTTTAGCCAAATCAAAATTTGTATTTATTTTTAGTAATTCTGGTGTGTATTTGAGGGGGTTTGTAGTTTCTATATTTTTGTATTTGTGTATTGAGCTTCTGTATCTATCTATCTATCTATCTATCTATCTATCTATCTATCTATCTATCTATCTATCTATCTATCTATCTATCTTATGTTTCAGCTGCTCAAATTAAATTTTACATAGTATCCTTTGTGACAGAAAGTTTAAAAGGTGCCTAGGTAAGCAATTATAAATACTGTTTTGAATCACCAGTAGTACAATACAAAAGGACAGCTGCACCAGAAAATATGAATAATGGTAAAAATGTAGTTTTCTTTAAGTAAGGTGGGAGAACTGCCTGCAAAAATGTACATAAAGTGTTTTGAAGACAAAAACTAAATGAGTATCACTGAGATGCATGCAGCCAGGCTTTAGAGAAGGTAAAGGGCCAGCTTCAGAGGATTTCATTTCTCAGTGCTCATCATAGACAGGTACTTTGTCATGTCTGGTGTTTTTTAGCTTTCATGCTATCCTCAACTCAGCTTTCTTTATGTAAATGTTTTATTATTGTATCTTTCTGCAGTTATGCCCAGCAAATAACTTCATGTCATACTATCTTAGGAAATTATATTATTAAATAACATAACATTCACCAAACCACCTAATCCAATTTGTCATCGTGGGGGGCCTGAGCCTAAGGGGCTAAGTATGAAGTAATCCATTGAGTTTACTGAATAAAAATTAAGATTCTTATGTTTGCAAGTTTAATAGGTACTATTATTACATGTCCATAAAATTCATTTGAGTAAAAAAGTCTTAATATCTTGTCAAAGACAAGATACTGTAGCTTGTTTCCTACATACTCTTTCTTAAAGGCAATTTTCAGATTCCACAAAATGTTTCCTACCTATGATGTAAAAATATGGATTTTGACCTGTTTAACAATTTTCCAATATTTTGGATGCTGTTGATGATGTTGTTGGAACAATCTATGGTCCCATTTTAACACTGGAATCTTTACACAGAACGTTTCAGTTTCACTTTAACTCCATTTATCCTGGTGAAGGTTGCAGTGCTAACATATTGTGGAGACCTAACTAAACCACTCTGTCCTCAGCAATGTCTTCCACCTCCTTCTGAGGAATTTCCAAACCTTCTCAGGCCAGTAAAGAAATTCAGTCCCATCAGGGTTTCCTGGGTCTTCTCCCAGAAGGCTGTGCATGGTCCACATCCCAAGGCAGATACCCAGCAGCATTCTAACTACACATCCAATGCACCTCAGCTGGCTCATCCCAATCTGTCAGGGCAGCACTTCTACTCTGAGGTCCTCCTGTTTTGCCAAAATCCTCACCCTATTCACAGTGCAGAGTTTGCCAGCCATGCTTAGGAACTTACATTCTGCTTCCTGTACTTTTAATTTCATTCTTTTAGTTGCTACCTAAAGCTCGGGGAACAATGAAGTAAAAAATTCAAACACAGCATAGTTAAAAAAAAAATAAAACTCTAATATTTTTTGATTTTAAAAATGCATTTAAGGTGCAATGACATCTTCCCTCTATGAAATCCTACATCTCAAATAAGGGAAAAGATGCTGTTTGTGGCAGGCATGTTCAGAAACAGCACTAACTAAGCGGCTCCTCACAAACCAAAGTATTGCAGAAAAGGTTTTTTTCATTTTCAAAATAAACTCATTTGTAAACTCAATTTTGCTTTAGGAAACTGTGAGCAAAATGAAAAAACTAACTAACACCATGTAAATTGCCAGTATTGTTTTACAAAATTTTGCCTGACATCCATGATTAATTGTTCTTTCACACTTATGCCCTAACATGACTTGGCACTTGTCCACCCATTTTCAGAATTCACTTTTTCCCCTATTGATAGGCACAGAGTTGAAGGCTGTCTCAATAGCACTGGATGTATTAAATCCACATCACATAACCTAACACAAGGGTCTAAAAGAAACTGAGGCAAATGACAAAAGGCTGTGTGTATGCAGGAACAAAATAATCAGACCTCACACACAATGGCCAAATTGAGAATCAAGCCCAAGCTGCTGGTGTTGTGAGTTAAGGGAGCTAACCACCATCCAGAATTGTCACAAGAAAATTAAATTCTGATTTGCTTGAGTTTTCACCACAAAACTATCAGTAGCAGTAATATTATCCTAAAAACATGTGGTGCATGCCTCTGACAGTTTTTATTTTTAAATATGCCCAATTAAATTAGCTAAAAGAATTTTTTAAAAAGTAACATCTTGACAAGTTTCTATAAAATAGTGTTGAATAACAGAAAGTAATGTTATAAGTAGCAATAAACACTTAATACAAACAGTAACATAATAGCAATAAAATATGCCAGGTCAAATGAAGGTTCTTCATTTACAAATGTCTATATTTCACTCCATCTTGTGAAATGCAACTGAATGGTTTTTATTGAAACTTTCTACTTACTAATATAAATAATATGAGGTATAGTCACCATTAAGGCAAATTAGGCATTTGCTTGGGTGCAGATCCTAAGGGGGGGTTAGCTACTGAGCAGTCAGTTGGCGCAACAATAAGCTTGGCCTAGGCCACAAAATAACCTAGTGCTGGCACTGGATATACTACCTATCTAATGATACACTAAAAATGAACAAAAAGATCACCCTGCTTGTTTCATTAACTAACAGATGACCCACATATTTAACCCAATAACTTCTCTATATATATATATATATATAAAATATATAAAAATAATAAATATAGATTTATTTATTTATTTTCATTTATTTTTTTATTCAAAGCAAATAACATTCCATACAATCAAGTCAAACTTAAACCAAAATTCAAAAAAGAGAAAGGAGAGCCAACAACCAGCAAGGAAGGAAGAGTATCCTTTTCCTCGATATAGAAGTTTATTCTGAAATGTTATTGATTAGATACTACCATATTGTAAAAAAGTTATGAACAGCTCTACTAAGTGAGAATTAGATTTTTTCCAATTTCATATAGCACTGGACATCAGTTACCACTGACATAAAAGAAGTAGTGTGGGATTCTTCCAGTTGAGCAAGATAAATCTGGATAACTAAATAACTTCTTCAAAGATGCCTAAATATTTACTTTTATATCACCATCAACAACATCAATGTATTTCAACAATGTGTACTCATGGAATGCCTCAATGGGCTTTAACAGGCATTGTTTCTTGACAGCCTCCCAGCCTTGACTCTCTAAGAAGACAAAAAGAAAAATTCCCAAAAAAAAATCCATGTAGGGAAAAAATGGAAGAAATGCTGGGAAAGGCAATTCAGAGAAAGACCCCTTCTAGGTAGGCTGGGCATCCAATGGGTATCGGAAAAATGGAATAAAAACAACACACAAAAAAGAACACAAGTAATCCTCTTCATGGAGCTAGACGACCGGTCTATCATGGTCACCTCAGAAGTACAATACATCAGGACTTTGTTGTAGCATAGCCCTCCTCACCCAGCCGCAACTTTCAAAAATAAAACAATGCAAGAACACATTATAATACTCACTAAATACACTACCATTACATATAAAATTTCAGGCATGTTCAAATACACCAAAAACAAAGCAGATACTAACTAAAATAGATGGTGTGGACTGTGACCCGGACACAGGCAGATGGACAACATGGTTCCACCACACACCGTTTATTTACAATAATATTTACAATTTTAACGTGCACTACAAACCCCAGTGCCTCCAGCACTGATTTCCCCAAAGTCCAGGCCACACAGTTTCTCTGCCTTTCTCCTGGCCGCCTCCAGTCCTCTCTCCAGCTCCGTCTCTCTTCCACCCGACTTCCGCTGATGACTGGAGGGAGGCGGCCCCTTAAGTAGGAACCCGGATGGGCTCCAGCTGCTTCCCGGCACTCCCCTTTGGACACACCCCTGTGTGGTGAAAGTGCCGGCTGTGCACCCGGAAGCCGTCCGGGTGTCTCCTGTCTTCTTCCCCCCCAGCACTTCCTGGTGTGGCGGAAGTGCTGGGCTCCAGGGTTCCTCAGGCACCGGGGCGCCGCCTGGCGGTGGCCACGGGCCCCTACAGGGTTGGGCTTCCAAGCCCTGTACCCGAGGCCCCCAACATAACCAGGACGGACGCCCCCTCGCGGTCTGGAGGAGGCACAATAGATAGATAGATAGATAGATAGATAGATAGATAGATAGATAGATAGATAGATAGATAGATAGATAGATAGATAGATAGATAGATAGATTTCTCTGATTTCAACACTGGTCAGAAACAATAAAAAGGGTGGAATTCTCATCCATTGATGAAACAGAAAGTTTGAAAATAATGATTATTGCTGCATTTAGGCAGAGCTCTGAGTAAGTTTCATTGGAACCGAATTTAAGAAGTCCCAGTTTCTAAAAACTGTTTTTGTTGATCTTATATTTTTAATTTCTAACTAGCTGTGCTACCTGTCTGGTTGAAATCTAAATAATCAACATGGGCCTCAGTGTTAACGTTTGCAGTGCAGTGCGTCATGTATGTATGTCATTTGGTATGGGATTCATAAAGCAGTTGTAACAAAAACTACATTGTGTGGTACAAGTACATACACATTAAACAGGGTGTTTCATATGCATCTGTTTCTGACATGTTTCTTTTTCTTTTTCAGTGTAATTAAAGAATAAACTTGTACTTTTGAGGTCACAGTAGAAAGGCAATACAGGAAGCAATATTTAAAGCAGAGGCGCCAAAGGTTGTGAAAATAAGGAAGGTGTACCTGGTAGTGGTAATACAAGGTTATTCTTTTGGAGGACTTAACTCCACAGGAAGAGAACAAAAAGGACAGAGAAGTTGGATTTAGGAGCGTTGAGAAGAGCCGTTTTCTACGTGGCTGAGTACCCAGGTCAATGCCAGGATTACTTAGATTTCATGCTGAATTTAAGCTTCCAAATGGATGGATACGTTTAACAAGTTTGTTGCAGTGACTCTTCAAAACTGGGACAGTGTTTTATGTCATCTGTGTTTTGATTCTTTGCAAATTTGTTTCTGTGTCCTGATGATTTGATACATCATATGAAAATTAAAAGAGCCATGCTAGCGTGTTTTATTTCAAGTGTGGAGTTTATAACAGGTGCCAATGTTACACGGTTTAAAGTCAGCTCCTTATTTTTTCTTATTTATTAGACACTCATTTTAGGAGTCCTTTTATGTAGCAATTGGGTTCAGGATAGCATTACACAGTGGTAACATTTGTGATGCACCATCTATTGGAATGACAGATGCAATGCGTTTTATTCCTAAAAATGTTTGGGTTGCGCCATCTTTTAGAATGACAGAGACATAGCAACCGGACAGACCGAACGGACACGTATCCTTTTATTAAGGTGGGAGTCACTAAACAACAGCACAGGGCAAATTTTATATCTTTTTTCATCAGTTTTTAAATTTCAACTAAGTAGCATGTCATTTTTTCCCTAATATGACTCCTGTTTCCCCATAGAATATGAACAACAAGCACCATGCAGTAAAAAATAATTGAGGTGCCATTTAGCAACTTAGGACAGCCAGCTAATCAAGAGATGTCCCATAACTCCTTGATATGAAGCCATCCAAAAATCAACTTGAAAAAAAAGTCAACCAGAGCAAATAACTGCACACATCCAGATACAACATTTGTAAACAGAGGATGAATGCTGCTACTGTTTGGCTCATCCAAGAAGGAATTGTTCTGCTCAATGCTTAATTAATAGAAATAAGACATTTCCTTCTGTTTCATTTTTTTGTATAATTGGTTTGAGACATTTTAGTCAATAATTTCATTTTGATTTCATTGTTTCACCAACATTGAAATGAAATTCTGAAGGCAACAACAATCTATTTATAAATTTACATTACTACCAAATTATTTAAAGCTCTGTTTTTAAATATTATCATTCCTTGATGTGATTAAAATGACGTAATCTATGTTTGGAAAATGCTACATTTATGCCACATATTCTATAGTTATAGAAGAAATTCAAATTTTAAAAATTATATGTATTCACATGATTTTGACACCCTTCTTGGTATTTAAATATGATCACTTGAATTTCTGAGTGTAAATAATTTAAAGTTTAAATGATGGACACTTGACAGCAAACAGTTGTCTCATGTCTGCATTTGACACTTCAGTGAACGGAAGGTTTTTTTGTACAGCAATTGTATATCATTTAAAAATCAATACATGAATATTAAATGCATTTGAAACCACTTTCTGCTCTGCCTCTAAAATGTCTCTCAAAAATATTGGAAGTCCACAAGCAAAGAAATATGCTTAAATAAAATACATATATAGTTAGAGGGAGATTTTGACATGTTTGTTGAAAATAATCTTATTGTATTTGTAGCCCATGGAAATCAAAATCAATTTTCCTCCATGGGGCAGATGTATATTTCATGTAAACATATTAACACATATATAGAGTTAAAATATGTACTGTTTAATAAATGCAGTACACATGCTACACAATATTTTTTCCAGCAGTTTTTTAGGAGTTTTAGGCACATTGATGACGCCGCACCCACAGACAACTGTGTGGTTGACTAACCATTGTTTGCTCTAAAATCAAATATAGTTTCAGTGATGATGATGATGCCTAAAAGCAGAATCCTTTTCTTGAAAAATTAATTTAACATGAAAATAATTGTAACAGTTCAAAGCTGTGCAAATCTGCTAATTGTGCAGTGACAACCAATTAGATCCCTAGTGTGTTCAGTTCTATGACAGGGAGCAAAACTCAATCTTTGCTGCAATATTTATATACATATGCAAAATGTAGTCTTCTTAAATGTGTCCAATTATTAATTTTCTTATTTTTTTCCTGAGGAATGTAAGGTAAGGAATTAAAAACATAAGTGTGGCCTAGCAAAATACAGTGTACAATTGAAACAATGGGTAAAGAACATGTAAGCAAATGCAAATGTATTGGCTGTTATGCCAGCATGTGGTTTCAGTCTTTAAATATTACGCATTTCTGTCTATAAAGTCCTATATGTGGTTACTGTACTGGTATTTGGAAATTAACTGCAAAACTTTTTAACAATTTTAAGATTTTTCCAACAGGGTGGCACAGCTGGTGGGTTGCTGCCTCACATCTCCTGAAGTTTCTAACCTGGTCACAGTCCAGGTAAGCTTGCATAATCACCGTGTGCCTTGTGTCCATGTGTGTTTTCCATTCAAATCCCAAAGATATGCATGTTAAGTTACCACTGACCCTAATTGGCTATATATATATACAAGGGATGTTCAAAAAGTTTCCACACTTTTTTTTAATTCTATTTAATTTCAAAAACAAATTACATCAGTTGTCTACATAGTTAGCATCCTTTGCAATGCAATTTTCTCAGCATTATATCAACTTTTCATTGCCCAATAACTACTCCTCCCACCTTCCAACAAAAATATAAAAGTGCAGAAACTTTTTGAATGTGCCTCATATATATATAATATATATAAAATCTATATTGGCTATATATATATATACTAGGGGGCAAGCCCCCCGGCGGCCTTTGGCGCCCAACCCTCAGTTGCGGACAGAATATTAGTAAAATTTGTAAATGTACAAAAGAAAAATTATTGTTTCTTGGAGTCAAAAATCACAAAATTAAATAATATATAAAAGAAAAATTAATTATTTTACGGAGTAAAAATCATGAAATGAGAATGAAATATTTACTTTTTTACTGATTGGGGTATTCCCGTTAAAATTGAGATCCACTATGCTCGATGAGTATTTATAAGAGAGTCAATAAACGATCCATTCGTTTTAACTGACATTTTTATAGATAGAAAAACTTTTTTTAAAAAAATGACTCATTTAAATAACAAAAAAAATCACATGAATACTAAAGTGGTATGCAATGGGTCATCGTAACTCGACCTTCAGCTAACTAAATCACCTAAATACAAACATTGGTCTTATGAATAGATATTTTTTTAATAGTTTGTTCCTGTGAAAGAACGTTTACTCGATCAAAAATAAAAACCAGACTTTCTTGATATTTTAGTTTATAATTTAAAAATGGAATAAGAATCTGAAAATCTAACAACATTACATTAAAGTTCGTTAAATTCTGAAAAGAATGATACCAAACATATATATGTAGGTTTTAAAATAAGCCCGATTTAAAGTGTGACAAAAAACATCACATAAAATCGGTGCACAAAATTGTTGCACTTTTAGGCTTAGGATTTATATAGAGAGATACAGATATATATATATATATATATATATATATATATATATATATATATATATATATATATATATATATATATATATGTGTGTGTGTGTGTGTGTGTGTAACTTCTCTTTATCCACTTTGTCAAGATGCTCTGGAGTCTGAATCATAATTTATATTATTGGTTCAGGGCTTTCATTTAGTATTTGTATTTTGTATGTTATTCTTGTTTATTATCTCTTACTCTGTTTCAATGCCTTGTATAATCTGTATTAATCTTAAGTGTTTCATACAAGTATTATTGTTGTATGTGTCCTATTGTTCTTTCTAACTTTCTTGCTTTGAGCACAGAAAAGGTATTAAATACATAAGTCTGGTTGTGTGTAAGCAAGCTTGTGCTGTGACAGAATGTCATGCCATTGAGTCTTGGATCCTACTTTGTGTCAAATTTTTCCTATAACAATGGATGACCCCGAATTGAATTTAATGAGTTTTAATAGTAAATTAATTATTCCCTAAAATGTTTTACTGTTTTTTAGATACAGTAAAATTCTCTTTCTTTATATAATCATTCAGTAAGCACAGGACAATTTACACCACATTCTTCCCAATGATAACTGCTCATTACTACTATGTGTGTGTTAAGTATGGAGTTGTCTCTGTATTGCCTTTTAAATTTAACTGTATTTTCACAGAAACTATATTTATTTAGTGCATGTCTGTAATATTGAACAATTCAAAGAATTCATAATTAAACTGATAAATTATTGAAAAGTCACCGATACGTAATGCATGATTTTATGCAAAGAGGACTTCACTGTCATGTGTTACTTTTCATTCCTCAGCTACTCTGTTTTCTTTGCCAGGAAGAAGGCTTTGTTTTCATAAGCAGGTGGTAGAAAGCAGTAGTACCACACAAGGATCTCTGCCCAATCGGCTGAAATGAAAGCAGCTTGCTTTTTCTTCTTGATCTAATTCAGCGTTACATTGTGTCCAGATGTAATTCCCTGCTGGAATTCTTAAATGATTTCTTTAGTATGTTGGTGCCTATAAAATGGCAGCCTTTAAATCTCAGCTCAAATCTATCTAATGATAACATGCATGACGGGGGCTTTCACCATCAGCGCTAACAAATGACAATTAAAGGCCATTCACCTTGTAGATAATTGCTTTAAAAGGAAGCCATGATAGTTTTGACATCTGTCTGCAGTTTCTTACAACAGATATTTTCAGCTGTTTTCAAAATGAGTTTTCCCACAAACATAAAATCCATTTCTTTGATGACTCTGTGTATCTATTTCTTTGCAACATGTACTGCAGTTGGGTATAGGGATTAGAAAATAGGTTCATTTAAAGTAGCACAATAACAGATTTAAATTATATAAACATGCATTAAAGTAAAGAGAGTTTGCAGTTAATTATGCGTTTCAGTTCGAAATAATAAAAGCTTTATGCACATGTAAAAGAACATTTTTCTTTTAAGTGCAATAATTACAAAGGAAAGGTGACTAAATGTAAAGAAAACAGATTATGTTTAAAATTTAAATTAATTTCATTGGATTAATTTGTTGCTTTATTTATGTTATTCAAATTCAGCAATAAGTTTGTATATAAGTAAAATATTTTTTATATCTTGAAAGGCCAGCTATAAAATATGTTGAAAATGAAACTCATGTGATCAGATATTTATTCATGTGATTGTAACAGTAATAAAATAACACAAACTCTACGTGTTCACTGATGTGTATGTAAAAAGCAAGCTCAGGTCTTTAGAAATGAAACCTTACCCATTCTTCTCAGAGGATGAATTAGCAGAGCCTGTCCCAATGACAAAGAGACTGTAAAATATTCTTTAAAGTAATTTTTTTTAATTCTAGTGGCATTTTTCTTTGGGCTATTAGCTTCCACACTGTTTTGGTCATTATAAACAGCCTGTGTGAGAATGAATTCATTTGTTAGGGGTCATTGCATGTTTTTCATTAAAAACAAATTACCAGTGTTCAGAGAGGACAGCTGGGTTTCCAAGTACTGTTAATGACTACATTTTCATGATTTCACTTATGGAAAATCTCATCCTCTTTTTCCTCTGCCCCCATATTTCAGTCCAATGCCAAGCCCTGGTCTCTCAAGAGACAGCAAAAACTGTCAGGCAAGTGGAAGAAAGAAACGCCAAAGACATGTTGGCCCTCTGGGACTTTTGAAGAAATGAAGAAAGGGTAACAGGGCCATTGTTGGTCCATTTCTAATACAGCAGTGGCAAGAGTTGTATAAATCAATGAGCAGTGTTTAAACATCTCCTTATTTGAATTTAATGACAGCTAAGCCACTTTACTGCAGGAACCATTTGAATATATTTCTGAGGTCACTCACACTTGATGTTGACATAAGGAAAAGTATGGACATTTGAACCATGCTCCTAATGGCTCAACCCCAGGAAAAACACTCCTCTCCAGGATATTGCAGCCTGTACAATTTTTCATTAACTCTCCTGTATTGAGGAGGCAAGCTTTCTTTAAAAGATTTAGCTTCAAAATATTGAATTTAACTAATAAGAAACACTTAAAAATGGTGAAATTACATAGCAATTAAAGGATATATTTGGTATTTTTCAAGAAAAAACTTATTTCTTCACAAACATGGTATATACGCATTTGTGATATGAAATTGCATGTTGTACAAATTTTAAAAAAGGAAATATTTTATTAAAATTTTAAAATGTAACTAATGGGGCATGGAGCTGCCCTGGGAAATAAAAGCCTAAAAACTTAGCCTAAAAAACGGATTACCGATTTATGTTTGTGACAACAAAAGAGATCTGGAAATAATCCCTTTATCGTATACTCCTGGTACTATTTTTCTTAAGGTAAGGATACGTCTTCCTATTCACTTGTGTGATAGGAATGGCCTTCCCTGGAGAAGTTCTCAAGTAAATATGGAAGTGAATCAACACAATACCAACCGTATGGCACAAACAGTTTATTGTGACTTTGTCTTTAAAAAGAAAACACACACCTGGGGGGTGAAAAGTTGTTAAGGAAAAGATAAGCACCGAGTTACCATGCACAGCTGGCCTTCTTTTAAAATGGTGGAATCTCATAATTTTGGTGTTAGTTTCCTTGAAAATGACATGTATAAGCTATTTTACAATGTGTGTGTAATCTCAAGATGGAGATTAATGCTCAACAACTTTCTTGTCTTGAAAAATGGAAGTATTTGATTCGTTTTTAGGCTTTTGTTGCATCATAAAACACCTGTGACTATGCATTTTACAAAATGTATAGAAAATGCTTAACTTTAGAACATAGTTTTATGTGGCAAATGCATATATACAATGTTCGTGAAGAAGTAACGCCAACTTGAAAAATACCGGACTTATGCATAGGCCTCCTTATCATTATATTTACCACAGTAAAAACGAGCCAAAAATATTGAATTTTTGCAACAAGAAAAAGGGTTACTACGTATAACAGAAACATATTGATAACAAAACGTCAAAATATGTAAAGTAGAAAAGGTATGCCTAGTGTCCACTTCTGTACTGATGAAGATTTAGTACGCGTCCTTTGTGTTATATATTGTGAGACAGTCACTAATACACAGCCCAATGTTGCAATCAGGACATTAGAAGTGGGTTTCTTTGTGCACTTTTCTTATATTTTTTTCTGTTAACTTAAACACTAAAGAGTTGAATATTTATGTGCACAATCGATGCACCCCTTATGTTATTGCGGGCGACCACAGTGCAAGGCTTAGCAACACAAATATTTCCCTGACACAAATATTGACAGTTGTTGCATTGTGACCAGTGCTTAGGGAGCTAACATCTTGTTTGTCCTTGCAATTGATCACAATTATTTTGCCTTTCTGTCCCACCATGCTGAAGCTTCATGCAACAGAATTGACCAGGCATATCATGGCAGTTCAGAGGTACGGTTCCATATCATGCATTAGTTTCAATTTCTGTGTCATCATTTGATGACCAATTCACATCATCATCACTATCACTCAATTTGATTAATGGTTCAGTTTCAGTTCATTTTAAAACTGACTTTTACGGCTTTTCCTTTGCCACTGTGCTTTTCATTGGATGGATGGTTGAACTCATGAATATTGATAAAGTTACCTTAGACTTGCCATAAAGTGGCAAAAAGTATAGAAATATTCTTTTTGTGTGTGTGCACTATAAACCAAATCATTACACGTCACCTGGAGTCTGACTCGGGTTTAACCGTGATTGCACAGAATTCCGAGCCCTAGTTATATTTGGGGTTAATCCAAAGGAGGTTAATATTGCCTTCCCCGTACTAAGAAAGCAAATATGTTACTGTTTTATTTTTAGTTGTATTTTATATGGTGACTTTTCATAGTATAATCTGCACCAGTGATACCTCAAATGTACATTACAATGATTTTTAAATTTCTCCAGCCCAAGTGGTGGTGTCTTGGGTGACACTTCAATCAATCAATCAACATTTATTTATATAGCACATATTCATACAAAAAATGTAGCTCAATGTGCTTTACAAAATGAATAGAAAAATAGAAGACACAATAAAAAATAAACATAAGTCAACATTAATTAACATAGAATAAGAGTAAGGTCCGATGGCCAGGGTGGACAGAAAAAACAAAAAAAAAAACTCAGCTTAAGGATTCACAATAAGCAAGAGGCGTAGACTATACCAGCCTTCCTTGTCATTTACAGTTTAGCACCTTAGACACTAGCACACTCTATTAAATACATACAATTTCACAATATTATTTATAGATATTTCTTTTTGTTATTGTATTATATTTTTTTTATTTATTTAAAGAACCCATCTGCCCATTTTAGCACCCGCTTTTTGATATTTTGTCATCACTAGGACCTTAAGCATATTCTAAAAGATTAACTGATTTTTAAATGGCCAAAATAAAAAATTAACATCTACGGATACACAAAATGTACACTGTTGAATTACATGTAAAACAACATTGCCTGGGGACGGTGTTTGCATTGGTGCATTTACAGTGGCAGTAAGCTTGTCAAAGTTGGTGATTTGTTTATTTTTTTGTCTTTTTTGCCATATTCTTCTACAGCAGCTATATGAGTATTGCAAGGTAAGTCCATTAAGGTATCATGGAGACTGAGAGAGCAACCTTGTTCTTTAGAGGTTATCACCTTATCTGCCAAGCCACAATAGATAGATCAGATTACTTAGAATTTTAAAACAACCAAAATCAGTGTCCACTTGTATGTGATCATTTAGTTTGCATTACCAATCAACACTGTGTGTTCCACACTTATCTGTGGTGTGGCATGTCCAAAAATGATTAGAAAAACACTGAGGACTTATAAAAAATGCAGATTATGCCATGCAACTAAGCCATGAGGAAACAGAATGAAGTGTCACAAATCAATAGCCCATTTTTTTATAGTGCATGATGAGTTGCTCTTCTTGATAACATGGTAGAGAAAAAGAGACAATTGAAGACACTGGGTTTGGGTGAGTAAAAGTAATGAATAACTTTTGTACTTTGTGGCTGGTAGAGATTATTCCAGTTCATAATACATATAATAATGGATTTCTGTTTTTAGGCTTTGATGTCAATGTAGAGTTGTTATTTATAGCAATTTTGAATAAATTCCATCCATCCATCTATTTTCCAACCCGCTGAATCCAAACACAGGGTCACGGGGGTCTGCTGGAGCCAATCCCAGCCAACACAGGGCACAAGGCAGGAACCAATCCCGGGCAGGGTGCCAACCCACCGCAGGACACACACAAACACACCCACTAGGGCCAATTTAGAATCGCCAATCCACCTATCCTGCATGTCTTTGGACTGTGGGAGGAAACCGGAGCGCCCGGAGGAAACCCACACAGACACAGGGAGAACATGCAAACTCCACGCAGGGAGGACCCAGGAAGCGAACCTGGGCCACCTAACTGCGAGGCAGCAGTGCTACCACTGCGCCACCGTGCCGCCCTTTTGAATATTTTCATTTGTGTAAATGATTTTTAACGATCTTTATAACATTACCAAGTACTGCTTGGAAATCTTGCAACAATGCAGCAGAGCCCTCTTCACCTCCGTCCCCTTCTCACCACCCCTTAGGTAACCAATATAAACCCCCCCAACAAAACCTCACCCATGTTATGTAGGATTTCCACAGTTCTTGGTTGGATGGATGGATGGATGGATAAATGGACAGACAGACAGACAGACAGACAGACAGACAGACAGACAGACAGATAGATAGATAGATAGATAGATAGATAGATAGATAGATAGATAGATAGATAGATAGATAGATATTGCTCTTCTGGAATGAGGCAAAAATGTTCCCAAATAGTGTGCTTAATAAAAAAATAAAGCATGCAAGAGAGTGATAAAACAATAATAACATACATGAATCCTGAAGGCTTGGCTTTCATTTAGGGCTGCTTAGCCACATGTCCACCTCTTTTGAAAGACAAAATCATTTATTTTTTGTTTTTCCATACACTGCTGGCCTCTACATTTGCCACTGAACCAGTGTCTCATCTCAGCCCTCAGTCCTCAATGAGCACTCTGGTTTCAGACAGCTTTAAATACCCTGCTCCAGTCACTTATACTGTAACCCTTCTCCATGCATTAGGCATTTGGAGTGTTCCTTTTTTTCTTATGAAGCATTAGGCTATAACTGGTGTTCCTGCATTCCAGGTTTTTCAGTAGCCCTTAAAGAGTTCTTTAATGGCAGTTTGCTGTCTGCCTTCTTTAAAAAGGCAACATGTCCACACTCCTTTCATTTAGGGACCATATCTTGCCACTTAATGGTCTGAAGAGTTATAACTATCCTCCTGGACCTTACATTTCAGCCCTTCTCACTTTATGTAAAAGATCAGCTCTCTGTAATGCCTTTTTGTGTCATTTACTTTCAGGCATCCTGAGGGAATAGAATGTGCTTCCTTCTTGGTCCCAGAACGCTTTCACCCACATTGCTGCCTACCTATTGATCTATCTTTTCCAAAGTACTTTGCATTTGTTTCTTTCTTGTACCACACTTGCTAATCAGGTAACCCAGTACTTTAATAGAATTCTCAGGAAGTCTCTAATATGTATAAATGTGTAGATCAACTGGAAAACACTACATAGACTGGAAGGATAATCCGTTAGTATACATACACAGAGATCACAATGCTAACTTCATAAAACTTAAATGTTAAAAAATAAGAACATGTATTTACCCTTAGTTCATGAAATTAAAAACACCATGCCAATTTAGTACGTTCAAGTAGGGAGGTCCCCTGCATGGTATTTATTTTGTCTTTAATTGTGTACAATTAGTGAATCCTGTAGCATGTGAAAGAAGCAATTAAGTGGACAAAACTTATTTAAAAAAAATAATCTGGAAATTAAATACAAAGTTCAACATCTCTTCCAAGTCATACAATTATAAGGCTGCACAATTTAAAATATTCTAAATAAATTGCACAAAAATACACAAACAGGTACACATGCTGCATGTATAGTAAATTCAGTTCACCAGCTAGTCAAAAGAAAGGCATAGCAATTTGATTAAATTTTGTAACCCATTTTGAAATTTTCTTTGACATATTCATATTGTGAGTCTTGCCCTAACATTTATGTAGTACATCTTTGCTTTTTGTTTACAATTTGCTAACTAAATGCACATGAGAATCTGGAAGCTCTATGTTTAAATGGTTATGTCTGTGTCTCCATTTTATATTAGCAGATTTCTCTAAATATTTATAGCACAGGTTGGATTTTAGAACCATGTGCTATGAGCCCTAGAAGGACTCTAACAGACAGTGAAAAGGCTGCCACTCACACATACCATTGGGATATCAATTATCTCCCTGTTATCAATGGATGTGAATTTTTCCTTTCCTTATAACTCTCTAACTAGTTTGAGGAGTGAACTGTAACAGTGAGACGAGGCTTCCCTTTTCTGTACTCTTGCACTGGCTTCAAACCCTGGAATTATTATGATTTTGCCTGCCTTTCAGAATTCATCTGTCTAGGGGCCGAACTGAAACAAGCAGCACATTTTTTCTTATCTGAAATGTGGCGGGTGACCATGCAGACTCACCAGGCACCATGCCTGTCAGCGCTGGAGCAGAATAGCTTCCTTGTCCGGCTGGAGGGACATGAGGAGGGTATCCTGGGAGGGTTGTGTTTGCCAAATCGCGACCTGATGAATAAAATGACAAATCACATTTTTTATACATCTCCCCAAACACTTCACAAACACTGTCCAGACATTTGTCAAAAACAAATGTGTTTTTTTCCACTGTTCTGATTGGAGCGTAGGGCACACATTTGCTGGAAGACTCCTTCTAAAATTTCACTGATTTCAATGACATTAGAGTCACCCAGAAGGACAGGTTTTACCAGTTTGATTAACAACTCTTTTTCCAAATCCCCTTATGTGATATAACAGTACATTTATCTTAGAAAATTTGATTAGAAGACCTGTGTAGTTATTTTGTAGTCCATAAACAGCCATAAAAACAAAATGACAAAGGAATTTCTCCAAACAAGACAGGAGTGATGAAAAGAAACTTCACCAAATGCTGCCAACATAATACTAATCATTCTTAAGAGAATTAACTGTAAAAAATGTAGATAGTTTTCTTCTCCATGAAATATGGAACCAATTATACAGTCTATAACATTTTATTAGCTTGCTTTTTCCATTACAGGATCACAGAAAACTGAGAAATCAGACCCCATACCTACAGTACATTATAGTAAATAAACTTATTGCGTTTGATGCCTTGTCTTGGCATTTTTCTTGGTTTGGGGAAAATCTGAGAAAGTCCTATATCTTCTACATACAGTTTACCAATAAGATGACACTATAGTGTTCAGAGATTAGAAAAAAGTAATGCACAGTAGGTGGGCAAAGGGTGTGAAACCTATTGAAATTCACCAAAGGATGTTGCCGTGTGCAGATCAGTAAGCTGTTTTGGTTCCCATCTTGAGAAAACTTTATGGTACCCCAGTGCATCATGCACTCTGATGTGTGCAGATCTATAGCTGAAATCCAAATGTGCAGCAACAGCGTATAACATAATCCATCAGTCTGCTCTGATGAAGGCATTCGTCATGTCGATGTGGGCTTCTATGCGTGATGTTGATGGTCGACCAGATCGATCTTTGTCAGTTACACTTGTTATTCCCACTTTAAAACTTTCTACCCATTCATAAACTTTTCTTTGTGTCATGCTGTTTTCACTTGCCTACTGAGCCATCCTTTTTCGGTGAACTTCAGCAGGTTTCACTCCCACTGCCCAAAGAAATCTCACTATGGCGCATTGTTCAAAAATGGTGCAATCCCACAGCATGTTCATTTGACCTTGGCTTCAGTTAGGCTAATGTTAAGGTGATGTGCTGTGTGTGTTCATACTACCTATAATCCATTGTGAACATGTCTTATTGCGGTAGCTTCTATCCATTGCAGTTACTGCAAAAGTTTCTAATTTGCTTTTACTTTTTGATTTACCTTCATTTTTGAAATGTTTTATTCTATACAACTTCATTTACTTATCATCTGAACACATTATCTTCTGACTTATTAACATACATGCAGAATGAACATCTCAGTAATGGTTAAAAAAATGTGCCTAGAGGGTGTGCCATAATGTAGCTCTTGTAATGTGACAGTGATGTGTCAAGATACAATGAGTTTGTATCCTAATCTGGCCATTTTAGAGCCACTATTGCACTGTTATTCAACTGTCTGTGACCTGTTAGATGTTTCCCAACATTTTCCAGCTTATTTTATGGATGACCTGTTTCTAAACACATGACTGTAGTTAGTTGGTCAGTCATTTTCCAACCCACCATATCCTAACACAGGGTCACGGGGGTCTGCTGGAGCCAATCCCAGCCAGCACAGGGTGCAAGGCAGGAACAAATCCCAGGCAGGGCACCAACCCACCGCAGTAGTTAGTTGGTATTCTTATTTATTTATTTTTGGCTGGTGGTCAAATTCCACTAAACCATTGATAAGTTGTATATACAGTATAATACTAAATAATCAAATGAGAAAATGATTAACTTGAAAGGTCAGACAAATGTATTAAGTGGCTATTTATAAGCACTCACAGCTATACTACATTTTTGTATCCTGAATACTGTCCAACTAATAAAGATGGTTGATTAAAAATGGCTCTGTTTCACATTACTGTTTATTTAGCAGCAACGCTTAACAAAAAAGCAAACATGCACTTCAAGTGCCACAGGGGGCCAAAACAGTTGGGGACATGCCCTCAATTGAAATGTCTCACCTTCTCAGTTTTGGACCAAAGTAGCTTTAAACTCTTTTGCTTTGAAAACTTGTGCTCTAAAGAATAGTCGTACTTTGTTAGTGGTCAGACATTACACTAAACACTAACCCTTAATTCACATAAAAAGCAGCACATCAGCAGAAAATAAGCAATCTGTCATCCAATTCACATTGACTTTGTTACACAAATATACGCAACTAGTGGAAATAAAAACAGCTGCATTCGTACTTTTCAAACAATCTCTAATCCCTCAATGTTCATGTTTCAGTTAAGAAGTTAAGTACATTACTGGTGATTTTTGTTTCGCTTTGTGTGGTTAGCAAGTGAATTGAGGTTCCTAATTACAATAGTCTGTGGTGGGCTGGCGCCCTGCCCAGGATTTGTTCCTGCCTTGCGCCCTGTGCTGGGATTGGCTCCAGCAGACCCCCGTGACCCTGTGTTACGTTATAGCGGGTTTGGAAATGACTGTCTGAATTATGATAGTTGTGGATGTTCAATGTGTAGTATTTTTATCTTGCATTAACATTTATACAAACATTGTCTTAAATATTTCTTGATTGAGCAGATTATTAATAGGATAATGATATATTAATGAAATTAATTATTTTTTTGATTTATACCATCCATCAAATTAAATCAGTCTGATTTTATAATATAATATTTTAGTAGCAAGTATTGATTGTTACTTAACTGCTTATTTAAACCATAACTGAAGTTTCTCTGCTCAAGCAAAAAATGTTTAAAACAATGTATGTATAAATGTTAATGCAAAATAAAAATATTTTACATTGAATATCCACAACTATCATAATTAGGAACCTTAATTCACTTGCTAACCACACAACTTGTGTAGTTGTAACAGGTCAATTTCAACTGAAACACCCCCTCAGAATTTTAGATGCCCCTCTACAGATTTTTCCAGGCACCAGCACTTATGGTACACAACTCCATAATGTATGTCCTGCCTTGTTTGGCATTCCTACTTTTTTCCTGACCTAATTCTGTTATAAAGGGAAAGAAGAAGGAGAAACATAATGAATAGGGTGTGATGGGTTGGATGAGATGTTACTGAATTTTTCTGTCTGTAAAAGTAGAGTGAATTCAAAGCTGAATGGTGGCAACCAAAGATTTAGAAGTGTTAGACATTACTATTTATACTTTTGTCAGCAGAGAGACTGCCATACCAAATTGATGCTGAGAATGTAAGGACCTACCCAAAGACTGACCTTTAGAAAATGATCATTACTTCTGGTGACACACCAAATGTCTTTAAATGCTTTTTGTGACCACTATAAATGCTCTGACCTCCCATGCTAGGGTGCTGCAAATGGTAGTGCCCAGGAACTTCAAATTATTTTTAATATTTGCTACTAAAATTGTAAGAGTTACAGAGATAATAAATAATTCAAGGTCATATTTTCTGTTCCTGTTGTCTAATTAAACAATCTTCCTACAATAGATGAACTTAATGTATTTTTAGTGATCTGGGCTAATTTGTGGTGTAATAAATTCTTTTTTAAAAGAGAATATTATTTCGCAGCCTTAAGATAAATTAATAGACACACAAAATAACTGGAGGACAGATAAATATTGCACCATGAAAAAAGGAAAACCTACTAAACTGTAAGTAATGCATTTTAAATGCTTGATTTAAAAAATGCACTTAATTTATTATAATGTTTTGTGTTGCTTTACTCATTTAAGTAGCTTGTATTTTAAGCATAATGACTATTTTTTTTTAAACCACTCTTGAATGTGTTGTTTTGCAACTTTTTAATTTGGGCATGAATACAATAGCTTTTTAAATGGGGCTTTTTAGTATTTTTACTGAGTGGACAATTTTGAATCACAATTCCATTGTCATTGTGACATACAGCAAGTAAAAATAAAACTTACAATATGAAGAACAGTTTTTCGAATTGACAAAAAACACAATACTTGGTAATGAAACACAAGAATATAGTTTTAGAACTTTATATATATATACTTTGCTATATCACCACAAACAGCATTTTGTTATTTCAGCTGTATTTGTGTAGTTTTATGTAATGTAAGTGTTACAGTCAGTCAGTAATTTTGTAACCTGCTTAGTCACAGGGGTGCTGGAGCCTGTCCCAGCTGGCTTAGGGCGCAAGGCAGGAACAAACCAAGAACAATGTGCCAGTCTACTGCAGGGCAAACACACACACACACACACCAACCATACAGTATTTAGAGTCACCACTCCACCTAACCTGCGTGTCTTTGGACACTGCTATCGTGGGCTGCATCATGAGTGGGCAGGAGGAGGAGTATAGGAACCTAATCAAGGACTTTGTTAAATGGTGTAACTCAAACCACCTACAACTGAACACCAGCAAAACCAAGGAGCTGGTGGTGGATTTTAGGAGGCCCAGGCCCCTCATGGACCCCGTGATCATCAGAGGCGACTGTGTGAAGAGGGTACAGAACTATAAATACCTGGGAGTGCAGCTGGATGATAAATTGGACTGGACTGCCAATACTGATATTCTGTGTAAGAAAAGACAGAGCCGACTAAACTTCCTTAGAAGACTTGCGTCCTTCAACATCTGCAATAAGATGCTGCAGATGTTCTATCAGACAGTTGTGGCGAGCGCCCTCTTCTACGCGGTGGTGTGCTGGGGAAGCAGCATAAAGAAGAGGGACGCCTCACGCCTGGATAAACTGGTGAGGAAGACAGGCTCTATTGTAGGTACGGAGCTGGACAGTTTGACATCTGTGGCAGAGCGACGGGCGCTGAGCAGGCTCCTGTCAATCATGGAGAATCCACTGCATCCACTGAACAGGATCATCTCCAGACAGAATAGCAGCTTCAGTGACAGACTGCTGTCACCGTCCTGCTCCACTGACAGACTGAGGAGACCCCACATTATGCGACTTTTCAATTCTACCTGGGCGGGTAAACGTTAACATTAGACAAAGTTATTGTCTGTTATACCTGCATTGTTATCACTCTTTAATTTAATATTGTTTTATATCAGTATGCTGCTGCTGGAGTATGTCTATCTATCTATCTATCTATCTATCTATCTATCTATCTATCTATCTATCTATCTATCTATCTGTCTGTCTGTGGGAGGAAACCCACACAGACACAAGGAGAACCCAGGAAGCAAACCCCGGCCTCCTTACTGCAAGGCAGCAGAGCTAACACTGAGCCATCGTGCAGCCCGAGAGTGTTACATTAAATAAGAAATACATTTTTTATTTATACATTTCTTAAAATACCTTGAAAGAACAGATCTCTTTATAAACTGAAAAATATCTGTGTTATATTTATTTAATCAGAATGATTTTCCACTTTTCTCTGTCAAAACAGACTCAAGGAAAAAAAAATCAATTGTCATTTTTCTTTTTTCTCTTTCGGTTTGTCTTATATCCTTATGGCTTTGTAACATCCTCTTTGAACCTTGGGGTCAACAGTGCTTGGAAATTTCCCTCTCCTCCTTACTTGCTCACCATTCTTCATCAATTTTCACATTCATAGCCCTCTCTCCTGCACATACCTGCCTATCAGTATTGTCAGGATTTATAACTGTATTAAACTACATGACACACTGTCATTATAAATCATTTACCTTTCTTTACATATCACAGACAATAAAAGCTTTGAGAGTGAAAGCCATTCATCATCATAAACACCAAAGACAACTCGGTCATCAATTTTACTCACCTTCTTAATTTAATGGCAGGGGGCTTTTTAAGCAAAATACCACCAGCAAAAAGTGGCCTGCAAGGAGTGGATAATTATTATCTAAGGTCAAATAAAGAATTTCTTTCTATGGTTAATCTCCTCGCTAAATGTCTAAGAAAACAGTATAATGATAATTATGGTGACATTAAAAGAGTAACAACCTGAAGATAGTATTTTAAAAATCGAAAATTATTTGGGTTTTCATTTTGCAGGAAAAAAAGCATGGTTCCCTAACAAATGTCTTCCTTTAAGGCTTTTATGATGAAATGTGTTTGCTGCTATAATGAAGCTCCAGCACTTAGGTTGAAATAATTGTGCACATTCTGGGTTCACAGATGATGCTAATTTGTGTGGAAGTTGGTACATATGTGAGGCAACCCTGTAGTGGACTTGAGTCCTGTCCAAGGGTGTTTAATATCTGGTGTCAAGTTGATATTGTTCAGCCCCCCACATCCTTGAATTGGATTAAGTTTTTTAAATGGGGTTAAACTACTGTATCATTTATCCATGCTTATATTCAAAAGTCTACTATATGTCCAAAAGTATAGGGCCACAGCTCCAAATTACAGATGTATCATTGTTAAAAATACTTTAGACCAGGGGTCCTCATTCACGGTCCTGAAGGGCCACAGTGGCTGCAGGTTTTTGCTCCAACCCAATTGCTTAATAAGAAGCACTCATTGCTCAAGTAACTGTTCTGCTTCACTTTAGTTGTCTCAGTCGTTAAGATTTTGAACCTTTATTGCTTATTTTAGTCTTAAACAGCTGTATTCTTGGTTTTTAATTACTCCTAATTAGCAATAACATGCAAATGACAAAATAGGCTAGCATTTCTCCATTTAGCTTTTTACCATTTACACCCGTGTGTATTTATCATGCACTATTGGGTTTAATTAAATACTTGGAAGGAAAGTGAAGAGAAAAAAGTGAAGGACTGAGAATTACTCCTCCGTTTTAGCCTTCAAATCATTTGGAAGGGGAAGAAAATCTAGGATATGAGAATGACCTCACATAGCAGAGTTAAAGCACTAACAACCCACGAAATTAAATTATTGGGAAGAATTGCTTTCTAATTAAGCAACCAGGTTCGAACAAAAACCTGCAGCCACTGCGGCCCTTCAGGACTGTGACTGAGGACCCCTGCATTAGATCAAGCACATGGCCATGCAATCATCATTGACAAACATGTGTAGAGCTCTGCAGATTTAAATGTGGCATCATCATAGGATGCCACGTTTACCACAAATTAGTACATAAAGTTTTTCTCTGCTATATCAGCTCCAGTCAATTGTAAGAGCTATTATTGTGAAGTGGAAGCTTGTAGGGGCAACAACAGCTCAGCCCTTAAATGGTATACCACACAAACTGACAGAGCAGGACCGCCAAATGCTGAAGTGCATAGTGCGTAAAGATCACCTATCCTCTGTTGCATCACTCACAACAGAGTGCCAGACTGCCTCTGGAGCTGTAAGCCAAGGGTTTTGTGAAATGGGTTTCCATGGCCAAGCAGCTGCACACAAGCCTAAGAACACTATGTGCAATGGTAAGTGTTGGCTGAAGTTGTGTAAAGCATTGGACTCTGGAGCAGTGGAAACACATTCTCTGTAGTGATTTATAATACTTCACTACCTGAAGTATGAAGGATGCCAGGAGAACATTAGCTCCTGGACTGCATAGTGCCTACAGTAAAGTTTGTTGGAGGAAGGATAATGGT
Source organism: Polypterus senegalus (assembly GCF_016835505.1). NCBI lineage: Eukaryota > Metazoa > Chordata > Cladistia > Polypteriformes > Polypteridae > Polypterus > Polypterus senegalus. Next base: position 18,879,203 of record NC_053160.1, read on the forward strand.
CTGGAGCCGTTTCCAGTGTTTGGGATAAACTCCTTGGTTCCATTGAAGGCTACTGTTAATGCCACAGCATACAGTACAAAGACACCTTAGACAATTGTGCATTTTCAATTCAGTGGCAGTAAGGGGTCAATGAGAGGTGACTGCAGCCACTATATAAGTCTACTGGATGGAGATTCACTTTATCTTCAGGAAGGCAACCTGCAATGAACATGCCATGTTTCTACATGAAAAAAACAACATGAATCATACAAGATGTCATTATATGCCACCACATTTATGCAATTAACTGCAAACTATATTCTCCACTGAAAAGATTTCTAGTTAAAATCTATAATGCTAGTACAATGCTTTGCACCATCAGTTTTCTGATTTTTTTTCTTTTACTAGAAGCCCTATTGGCATTTGTACCAGCACCACACCGCTAACAGGGAATTTCCCGTTTGTGATTTTCAACTTCAGTATGGGTGTCTCTTTTCAATTCTGGCGATCCCCAATGTTCCCAATTAGTGTGCACCACCTTAATCTCCATAACAGTTGTTAAATCACTGTGGCCATGAGCATTCCACCCCTGCTGCTCACTGGTATTTTAAAAATGAAAATTGTTTCTAAGATAAAACTTTTGTACTGCAGACCTGAAATCTTATTGATACATTGCTGGCCCAATAAACCTGTATGTAGTAACAAAATTCATTGTTGCCCCCTGGGTAATGCTAGCAGAAGACACAGGTCAATTCCAGTCTGTAAGAAAAAAAAACCTCCATATCTTCCGGTGGTTCAAAACTCATACTGGCTGATACAACAGAGTCACAGTCTGATTTGGATTCTTGATCAGATGGTAAGGTAGATGTGGATTTGTTATTAAGGTAATTATATATAATTTATATTTAAAGTAACTGTCAATTTAAGCTTTAGTTTTTGAAGGGCATGAGCCTATTTAAACCACAGTTGAGTATGTTCAACTCCAAACTGCTAAACGAAAGTGGGGCAGATGATTAGAATAAGACTTATTTGTATAGTTTGCATAAACTGCAAAAACTAAAATCCTACCTTCTGTCCTTTTGGGAAGTCTCTTAAAAATAGGATTTTTACAGGATTTACCACTAAAGCCTTGTAAATCTTACTCTAATGCCTCCTAAGCTGTGCAAAGAACAAACAGTGTGCCCTGCAGTTTAACAGCGTGAGATTTTAAAAGCTTATGAGGGTCATCTTTGACCTTAAAGCAATGTGTAAGGAGTAAGTAGCATTGTGGTTCAGCACAACCTTGCAGCCTTCTACTTCAGAGTGCTACACTGTTTAGGGCTGCCCTGAGCTAACGCTTCATAATTAATTCCCTGTAAACACGATTGCTTATATTCTGCCAGACAAAAACACCTATGTATTCATTATATTATGGTTAGCCTGACAATAGTAATGCTATGATTCACCACTTAAGAGAGAGAGACTATTAGGAATCTTCCTTTGTTTGAAGCAATTTGGTACAAAACCATGGAATAGTAATTAAGCTGAGAATTCACCAGCAATAGAAATGGACTTTCTTCTTCTTTCTGTTTCTCTCTCTCATGCACACACACACACACACACACACACACACACACACACACACACAGATTGGACTAAAAAGATGTGAATTGCACTGGTTAGGCAGATGGATGATAAACTCCCACAGAAGCATGTTTATGGCATGGGGTCCATGTAATGAACTCTCTTGCAGTCATGGAGTGTTAAGTATTACATTGTCTTTCTATAATCATTCAGCAGAGCATGGCTCTGGGAGCTCAGCTGACAAGACAGCAGTAATGAGCATCAGAGTTCCCGGACCATTTTGTATAGAATCATCAAAATGTTAATCCTTTGTTTTTACCACTTGTCCAAAATGTTACACAAACAGAAGGAAGTAAAAATTACTTCTGTTTTTTCCTTTTTTTGCTATGGTTGGTTGTTTATTTCGCAATAAAGAAAAAAAAATATTTACTCCAGACAGGCAGCACAATAAAAAGGCACTTCTTTCCTTTTTACAAACCTTGTGTTTTACATTTGACAATACAGAGGGGCATTAGCAATGACTGGTTGATAATCTGGAGTAGGTCACGATACAGGTCAAATGGAGAGTTATTGCTAAAAGATAGATGGGCTCATCGTCGTCAGTCTGGCACAAATCCCAGAAGGAGAAAGGTCAGAGCGCATAGCTCCGCCATGGGGATTTTAGCACTTTCTTAGCTTTCCTTACAGCCTGTCACAATGGTCACATCTCAGAGAACTCAAGGTTTCTTATTTTTTATGCTCTTTAGACAGAAAACTGCAGAAAAATAAATCTGAGTGTTGCTGTCAGTTGTAGTATATTTAACAATATGTTATCACAGACACAGAGGCTACATGGCAAAAATAAAAAAAAAAAGATTATATTTGTATTTTTCATTTTGTTGTCATAAAATGCTGGAAGCTTTTGTGATGCAGGAAAATTTTTTGTAAATTTTAGTATTTTCACATTTAAATATAATTCATTGTTTACAGAAGAGAGAGTAATAATATAATAATTAGATTAATATATATTAATAATGTTATTTGCACCTGAACCAAGCTGGCAGCACTGTGAGGATTATATTTTTGATTTCTCCAGTGCCTTCAATACCATCCAGCCATCACTGTTAAGAAGTAACCTCCATGATATGCAGGTGAATAAGTCTATGGTGTCCTGGATGATGGACTATCTGTTGGGCAGAGTTTAAGACACTCAAGGAGTGTGTGAGCAACAGTGGAGCCCCACAAGAAAAAGGCCTGTGTGTTTTAATCTTTACTCTGTACACCTCTGACTATAAATATAAGAACAGGTCATGTCACTTGCAGAAATCCTCTGATGATTCTGCACTTGCAGGGTGAAATGATAAGGGGAATGAAACAGAGGAGGAGACAGGTGGAGAATTTGTTTCTTGGTGCAAAGAGAATTGTCAGTAAAACCAAGAAACTGGTTATTGAATTTCACCGTACCAAAGAGCCTCTATGACTGGTCATTATTCAAGGAGTGGATATAGACTTGGTCCACTCCCACAAGTACTTGGGGGTCTATATCAAAGACAGATTAGACTGGTCTCGTAACACACAGGAGCTGTGGAAGAAAGGACAGAACAGGCTCTTTTTTCTTTGGAGACCATGTTCCTTTAATGTTGGTAGTGACATCCTTCAAATCTTCTACAACTCTGTGATGGCCAGTGCATAATTCTACACTGTGGTGTGCTGAACTAGCAACATCACTTCAAGAGAGGTCCACCAAATCAACAAGCTAATATAAAGGACAGGTTCAGTTATGGGATACACTCTAGAACCCCTGGAGGTTGTAGGAAAGGAGAGAATTAAGCAATTATGCTACATATTCTCTCTTTGGTACAACACTGAAGACTTTCAGCCATCGAATCATTCAGCAGAAGAATGTCAGAAAACACGACTAGGGCTCCTAGGACGCCTGCATAATGCCTCACTGTGACTAATAGCCAAGTCAGATGTTTTCTTTTCTTTTTTTAAATTTTCTTCTTTTTTGTGTTCAGACCAGAATATGTGTATGTTTGTGTGTGTATGCATATTTATTTATCAATTTGTATATTTAGCGTTTCAGTTAAATGCAGTATTTTACCCAGGGGACAAACAGAATTCTATCTATCTAATAAAGTTGTTAAATATAGCTAAACTCCCCATATTTCTCCTATTGAGAAGTTTCAGGTTTGAAAAGGGGTATAATATGAATTTCCCTGAACTCATACATATGTCTTATTTTATTTATTATTATAGTACTCTATAGTACTCTTGCGTTACTCTGTAAATAAACATGTGGTATCCCATACAAGATAGGCTGACATTTGCTGCTGGGACTGGCACAATCCCTTAGCCACTGACACAAAAAAGATGGACATGATACACATAAATATTTAAGAAATTCTGTATAATTATTATGAAGCTTATGTGAACACTACGTTAATTACCTGTGTCACATCCTTTCATCCAGGTTCAGAACCATTTGCCACAATCATATTTGGGCTCAAGGAAGGATGGAGTCAGTACAGCTGATATTGGGTGTAAATTAGGAACCATCACTGGATGGGTTTGTAGTTCATCACTAGGTACACATACAAGTACAAATTCAAATAGTCTCACGACAGGTTTATAAGGTTTGAAACTTAAAAGCACCCCTTATGAAGAGGATCTAGGAGCCATTGTGGACTTATCACTATCTAAATCAAGGCGGTGTGCAGAAGAGATCAAGAAGGATAAAAGGATGTTAGGTTATATGACGTCTGATGTGTGGGGTGCAAAGCAAGGAAAGTTCTGCTTAAGCTTTATAACTCACTGGTGAGGCCCTACCTGGAGTACAGTATACAATTCTGGTCTCCATATTCTAAAAAAGATATAGCAGTGCCAGAGGAGAGGAACTAGGCTGATTCCAAGACTAAAAGCTATGAAACAGAGGACGGAATGAAGGAGCTGAACCTTTTTAATTTAAGCAAACGGAGGTTATGAGCTAACTTGATTGAAGTGTTTATAAATTAGCACAGTGGATCTCAGGTGTTACTTTAAAATAAATTGTTCAGGAAGAATACTGGAACATGGTTTAAAATATAAGGGAAGGTTTTTCACAAATGTTAGAAAGTTTTTGTTCATGCAAAGAATCATAGACACATGGAATAAATTACCAAGTTGTGTGGAGACACTTTAGTGAACTTCAGATCTCAACTTGATGCTACTTTAAACAGCCTATGTGAATGCCATGGATGAGCTTATTGGGCTGAAAACAAGGTGTAAAAAGGTTGTGTTGCTTTATAAGTTTAATTATTTTATGGCATACTATTATTCTTCAAAATTAAGATGGACTTGGCTAAAAGTGGATTTGAAGTGTAAAATAATCTTTGAACGTATATCTGAGATTGTAGATAGATAGATAGATAGACACACAATATGATCTGAACACACACCAGAATGACTGAAAGGGAAGAAAATTAGAAATAAAGAATACTTCTAAGTTGCCAGTCCCAGTCACAGTGATGCATTATGCAAATGCATTGCTGTTGGTATAAACGTGCCCCTATAGCGTTTCTTGACACACTTCTGCTAAATGATTTGTTGGTTGAAATTCCTCTGTGTTGCTGTGTCAGAGAGAGGATTACAACATTGTTCATAATAGCACTCAGTTTTGTTTTAACCATCCATCCATTATCCAACCCGCTATATCCTAACACAGGGTCATATCCCAGCCAACACAGGGCACGAGGCAGGAACAAACCCCAGGCAGGGCGTCAGCCCACCACAGGGCAAGTTTTGTTTTAATTCTCTCTTTTGCTAAAACCTTCATAGGGTCCAGAGTGTGTCCTATAACTGAGCTTTTCCTTATAATTAGTTGGTTGATTTGGTTAGTCTCTCTTGAAATGATGTTACCAGCCCAGCATACAACTGAATGTTCAAAAATATCTAAAAGACTGGTTTGGTAGTACATTCCTCTCATAAATCCATTCTGGCTGTTATTTAGTATTTAATTTTCAGATATCATTTATTTCTTATTATAGTTTATATAATTTTGTAGAAGTAAACGTATTCTCCTGCAATTAAAAAAAACTGTTTTGTCTCCTTTCCTGAAGACTGGAGTTACATCTGTAACTTTCCAGTCCACTAGTAATTCTCCTTTCTTAAGTGACTGCTCAAATATGCCTAATAAAGGTTTATAAATTATTAAATCCCACTACTGACACAATGTAACCATGAGTAAGTCACTTAATCTGCCTGTGTGCCAATTGGAAAAATAAAAAAATATAACCAGTGTAAGTCACCTTGGATAAAGGCATGAGTCCAGAAATAAGTAAAAAATATGAATTCTTCAGAGAGATTAAAACAAGACTAGGAGGAGATTTCAGAAAACAAAACATGCTTTTCAAACCAAATTCTCAATTTTTGATTCCTTTCACCTCAGTTGTATCTCATGTCTCTGTTTTTATCTAAAGATATTTCTCCTAAGGAGAAACATTTGTAACAAAGTTAGTTCTTAAATGAAACATAAATGAGAATCTCAAGAATCCCATGAGCCATCAAAGATTAGCAACCTTTGAGCATTAAAATTTTCTTACGGTAACCGATCAGTTCCTGGGGTTTTATTAGTCTTCAATGAGGGCTTGGAGCACATCTGACTCTTCAACATATAAAACGTAACAGTTGAGAGGTGGCAAAAGGTTAAACAACCTCTTTGCTGTATGAGAGCACATAGTTCCAAATGGGTCCAGGTGTTAAATTATAGACCGTACTGCCCCTTTAACAGAGTGGAGGGCTCTTGTGATGCTGCTCATGGGATCTGGCATTTTAGGGACAAATGAAGATTCAAGGAGACTTGCACACCAGGATGCACTACAGGGAATTCTAACAAAGTGCCCTTGTAGTAAAACTAGGGAAAGTTCTGATACATAAAATGATTCTGGTACTTAGAAGTGACAATAGCATGTAGTTTAAAGTCATTTCAAGGCAGAGGAGTATCTGAACTGAATAGTTGGCACAGTCGGAAGTGGCCAGAGTAGAGAAGGATAGAGTCAACAGGTGAGAAAATTAATATCCAGTGGTACTACAGGGTACAGGTAAAGTGATAAGCCTTCCGCAGTGGCCAAAACTCATATTGACTAGGCTCAGAGAGCCTGCAGGTTATACACTTCTGGCCATGCTGTGATAAGACTTGCCTTTTAACATTAGAATCAATAACTTACATCACGAAAAAAACAATCAAGGCACCAAAGCTAATTCTCCAGGAGTGGTCTGAAGTTATTAATATACTGTAGGTTAGTTGTCTCAGTAGACATTGCACATGTAACAATACTTAAAACAGTAAAAGTTCAATACATATCATATTAGACTTCTTAACATCTGACTTCTTGTAGTACTTTCTTATCCAGTTCTGTATGTAATTTAGGTATATTTTATTATAAGCAGTGATCCTAATTCCTTCAAAAGAGTAAACTATTAAAGAAGCCCAGTTTTGTTTAATATGTTACTAAGAGCTATAAATCGATTTCAGCGTTTTCCTTTTCTTTCTTCTGTTTTAGAGAAAATTATAATTTTGTAACTCATACCTAATCTCAGAAATAATATGTATGAGGAAATTTTAGTCTGACTGTCACTAGTGTTATGAAAAGCATGACATTCTTCAGCCTGCTTAGTTCAGCTTAGGGTAACCAGTGGCAGGAATCTATTGTGGCAGAATCAGGCACAAGGCCAGATCCATCAATGAAAAGGATGCATGGCCCATTTACACACACACTCAGTCTTACATATGGCCAACCAGGAGTAGAATTCAAGCCCATATTGCTTATTCTGTGAGGAAGCAGAACTAACCACTATGCCACCATACCACCTACACATAGCATTGATACTGAAAATGGAATTTACATAATGTGCTCAGCTAAATATAAAGAATTGTCCTTGGCTGCAAGTCAAGAGAAGACGTTACAGTCTGTGAGGTCCTACATTGCAAATACCTTTTTTGAAACAATATGTTTCTTTCCAATGAACTTTACATCAATGCAAACATACAAAATACTGCAATAGTAGAGTTATTAAAAGGTTACGCTTAGAAGCTAAATAATGCATTGAGCTGAGATGGAAATAAAGAATGCATGAAGCCATCCACAATCACAGGATTACTGAAACATCATGTAATTCTTTTAATCTCACGTTCATTTTAGTATACATTAAAAGACATGTCTAAAATCAGGAAAACGATATAGTTTCTTTATTGCCCAATAAATGAATTGTTACAGATAAAGGATAACTGTTCTCAAAGCCACCAGAGGGTGGACTTGAGCTGACAGAAGATGTCATTTAGTCTTGCAGCTGGCAGTAATGATTTGCTAGTCAGCAGACGTTTGCCACATTTGAAAAATATCATTTAGTACAATAAAATGGACTACAAAATGGCAATCATATGAGTAAGAAAGTAATCCTGTGAGTTCAAATGATGTAAATGCATAAAAAAGCAACATTCCTAGTTTAGCACTAGTGAAATCTCTTACATCCTTTGGAATTCAGTCACTTAAATTAGTTTTTAGTGTGATCATTTAAAAAACAATCCATAGCCTTTTCATTGAAATGGCTTTAATATGATTCTTTAGAGCATTTTCATACACTTGCTCTTTTTAATTTTCGGGATTATAATCTTTCAGTGTTACTGCTATGTATGTATTTTTGGAGGAGGTTACCACTGCTACATTACTTTGAGTTTGGGCTCAATTACCAGACAAGTCACTTTATTTGCAGATTTTGCATGTTTTGTTGTAGTCTCTACATATTTTCTCCTGGTATACCTTATTTTTCACCTAAAAGAGAAGTATGTCAGGTTAGTTTGCAAATCTAAGATGTCTCAGAGTGAGTATGGGAATGAGAATGGATGCAAACTAGGGTGGGCCAACGTCTGTCCAGGGCTGGTTCCTGCAGAGACAGTTTACGGTAATTTGTAATTAAAAAAAGAAGATACGTGAAAAGGATGAATTAAGGAATAATACATTGATAATAAAAGGGTAACATTATAGTTTAGACACTGTAAAAATGCATCTATTACTAATTTACTCTTATGTAACAAAACCTAGTTTAAGGCTTCTTTTGGTATTAATTATACTTACAGTGCATTAATAAAGTAGCCATTCATCATTGTTCAGTGTGGCATATTAAAAGCTTTTAATAGGCTGGTTAATATTACTTACTGTATGAATATACTGAAATATGCAACATCAAGAGAAATACAGTATGTATCACTTGAGAAACATCTGACCATTTCAAAGTGAAGTTATTTTAGTAGACCATGTTACACAAATATATAACCATTTTACTGATGCTTTGTGTAATTAACACCAAACAAAGTGTTTGTTAAGATCTTGGTATTTTAGAGTAAATGAGTCAAAGAGGTATTCTTGCAGTACCTGCACTAAAGTTTTACCAACAAAAGTGTAATAAAAGTGAAACATCTTATATTATAAGACAGATGTATACATAGACAGATGTATAAATAAAATACAACCTATCCTTTGCGATTGCCATGGAGGACAGATGGGCATCCCAGCTATACAATGACATGACCTCTTGACAAGATGGAAGATGCCAGATAAACAGAAGCCAGAGGCCAGGAGCAGTTCCATCCCTCATATGTTAGGTAGCACTGGTCTGCTGGAGGCCTCCCAGCTTGGATACATGCAGGGGTTCATGGGAATTGGAGTCCAGAAATGAAACCCTGCCGGGGTCCCTGGGTGCTGCAAGAAGGCACTGTAGGGGGAGGATTGCCCAGATCCAGTATAAAAGGAGGAAATAATTTAACATTTTGGATGGTTATTGGCTGAGCTTCATTGTAGAAATGATTGGTGGATTAAAAATCTATTATTTGAACCCGTGATTGGGCTGGGGATTGGGGCTCAGTGGCAACCCCTACTGGATACATCTTACTAAAACTTAATTAGCTGCTGTGTAACAAAAAAAAGGGAAATGATAAATGAAACTACTAATAATGTTACTACAGCCATTTGTGCATCTCTTTTTCAATCATAGTGCATCTTTCGTGACTGAAAAATTGCAAAAGTGTGCAGAACTAAAAGAATGATTAAAAATAACTGATTAACATAATGTCAGAAAAAATATAATCACACAGATTGACATTGCACAATGTATGTTTTCCATTCTAGTGATTCAGCATACTATAACAGAATGTATGATTCTTTAAAGCACTCCTCCAGACAGGTATCAATTAGCACTTATATTTTGATAAGTAGGATTATTAAACAATTATAAGCTTTACTTTTTGTTGCCTTTACATTGTTAACAACACATTTTCTGTATGTAATTTGTTGTGATTTGTGTTTCTTTCAAAACATCTATGCATTATTTATTACTTTTAAGAATCTATTTTTGAATATCTCATGCAGCTCAGTTAAATGAATGCTAAACTAAAAAGTAAAATAAAAGTAGAAAATTAAGATAAACATGGCTGAGTCTCCTAGCTTTTTTGCAGTTAAGCATAGATTTCTCAAATTACACAAGTATTATAGAAAACATTTTTTCTCTAAACTTTAGTATTTGTGTTCCTGGGTGTAAAATCCGCCTTCTGCACTACAAATCTCCAGGAAATTACACTTGAAGGTTGGCAAGGAAGGGTAAAGAAGTGAAGAACAAGGCTAATCCCACTTTTGAAAAGGTATGAATTATGATGATAGACTTAGCAGTATAAACTCAGGAAAGACTTGGTAATCTTTTTGAATTTGAAGAGCTTTAGACTAAGACATGTTGACTCAACATAGCGGAGGACAGATTGAATGAGAGAGACAGGGACAAAGAGCTTTGAGATGATTTTACCGAAAATGACAGACAAAGTTAAATTTGTCACTATGCTATATATCATAATATGTTTCCTTGCTTTTGAGATACTGTTGAGTTAGGAAACGTTTACACTAAACTTTCAGGATTTAGTGATTTAGTACAGGACAGCTAAACAGTTCTATTATACTATAATACAACATTGTCAGGCCCATTTAGTACAATTCATTGGCCAGAGGTTATCCCAGCAGCAGACATTTACAGGATGGCATTTCACCACAGAGCCCACTGATGCACTGACCCACACAGATGCCAAAATGAAAGTTCCTAGTAACCTAACTAGCACATCTCAGTGGATGTGGGTAAAAAAACTGGGGAATCCAGAGAAAACCCACCCAGACATAAAAAGTTCATGCAGACTTTATGAAGAAAACAACTGGGCACAGGATTCAAACCCTGAACATCCATCCATCCATTTTCTAACCCGCTGAATCCGAATACAGGGTCACGGGAGCCAACACAGGGCACAAGGCAGGAACCAATCCTGGGCAGGGTGCCAACCCACCGCAGGACACACACAAACACCAAGCACACACTAGGGCCAATTTAGAATCGCCAATCCACCTAACCTGCATGTCTTTGGATTGTGGGAGGAAACCAGAGCACCCGAAGGTAACCCACGCAGACACAGGGAGAACATGCAAACTCCACGCAGGGAGGACCCGGGAAGCGAACCCAGGTCTCCTAACTGCAAGGCAGCAGCGCTACCACTGCGCCACCCATATTATATTATATTATATTATATTATATTATATTATATTATATTATATTATATTATATTATATTATATTATTTTATATTACACAGTATTTATCCCTTGCAACCCTTAACTGGATATGTGACAGAAGATGGATGGACGGATGGACAGGCAGATACATGGCTTAATGGATTTATTATATTATACACTTACAGAACTTTATAAATCCAATTTCATAGTCCCTGGGAGAGACAAGCAATTCCATGAACATCAGAGTAAGGCAAGGACAAACCCCAGACAGGATGCTGGATCACTGCAAGGCACAAATAGCTTACACCCAAATTTAGTGGTGTTAACCTTAGTCAGTCAAAGGCTCATCTAAGTAAGACCTCAGCCTGTGAAGATGAAGTGGGATTATTGTAATCGGTCTGAGTCAGGGCTCTTGTGGTAATATTTTGGACCTTTTAAAAGATCCTCGAAGTGATAATAACAGTCATGCAGATGAGGTATAATGTATTTGTTTCAAACATTCTGTCTGATATGTGATTTAAAATCTTGGTCACTATTACCTACTGCGTCAAGATTAGTCATGGTGGATACTGGGATGATTTGACAGGGAACAGTCAAACTTCTTCATCTGTATAGAATGAGTTTGCACTCAATTCAGCATTAGTGTCACTGAGGCAAGTGTGGGCTTGTCAAATGGACAGTTTGTATCCATGGGTGACATTCAGGTAGGCTTTGATGTCATTAACATATGAGTAGAACTTGAGATTATGCTGCAGAAAAACTAGCCTCTTGAAAGCATCAGTATTTTAATCACAGAGCAGGCCAATAACCATGATTATATGGAATATTCAAGGAGGATATTCTTTGATTCTTTTTTAATAACACTGATAGGCGTGCATGGACACTCCTTTATGTTTGCTTTTATCCAAAAGGGAAAAAAAACAATTGGCATGGCTGCAATGCTACCCCATTGTTACAGTATGTTTCAGCTCCATTCACTGGCTCAAGGATGTTCAAGTTTATATATATGATCTTTTTACTGTTTCTCAAATATTTGGTTTTATATTATGTCATTTATTATTTATTTGGTTGTATTTTGTCTATGCATTTATGTAATATATGTAATATGTAATATAAATTGTAGTGTTTTTTGTTATCTGCCCTGCCTCTTATATGCAGGGCCTAAGAAGGTGGGACCATCTAATTAGGCATCTGTGGTACTGACTCCCGCGGTACTTAAGCCAAAGCTACAGAACACTGAACAGCTTCTACATTGATTGTGGCAAGTTTTTGAGTCTGCCTCAACCCAACACAGACAAGCGTGGAACACAAGTTCAAGGCACACACTGATTTTTTATTTTTATTTTTACCTCGTGGGAAACGCCTTCCCCTGTTTCCTACAAGTCTAGCACAGTCCAAAACAGAAGCACTGTACAACACAATCCTTTTCTTTTCTTTTTCTTTTTCTCCTCCCCTCCTCCTAGAAAGCTTTGTCTCCCTCCTCCAAACTCAGGCTCTCCGAGTAGTGTCAGCTGGCCCCTTTCATAATGTGCATAAGTGCCCCAGGTGCTTGATGACGCATTTCCAGTAGCACTTCTGGGTGTGGCAGAACTTCCCATAAAGGCTCAGCAGACCCTGCTGCAGCACCCCCTGGTGGTGCCCAATGATCCCAACAGGGCTGGACCAAACCTCAACTCCCATGGAGCACTGCGCGAGTCAGAGGCACCACTGCAACCCAGGGGGGCTGCCACCTAGTGTTCCAGGAGAGGTAATGTTCTGGACACGCTTGCTCCCCCGGTCTTTCCAGCCCTGGTCGCACACTACGGTCATGTTATATTAAAATGCAATAACATTTGAATAGTGCAGATCCAACTTGTAGTGCCCACGAATGGAGCAAGCTGACAAAAGTTTGTTTCCTTGTTTGAAGTCACCAACATTCAGATTTTGGTACAAATACCATCTGCTGTTATCCGCCAAAAAGATATATATATACGATTTAGTGATGGAAATACAGCAGGCTAATATCATTTTGAAAAACTCCTAAAACCCCAATTTTTTAAATATGACTTTCTGACATCTGTATTTTAGATCTAAAAGATTTTATAGAATGTAGAGATAGAAATTTCATATTTTTAATTGATTTGGAATAATTATTAATTTCTACTTTTCTTTGCTTTCTTTTCAGGTTTTTCTGTGATGTTGGAATAAAAGTGGACACTCCATCTTTCAATGAGACCCACAACATCAAATCTTCTATGACGAGCCTTAAAAAACTATAAGGAACTACTGAAGTACATGTAAGTTACACAGAATGCAGAGTGGGGGCTGGATAGTCTTTTGGCCTTGGGATCCATGTAGATTTTTATTTTCTTCATCCAGTACTGCACCCCTGGAATTTATTTTTCTGCCCTTCCCAACCATTTGACTATAGCATTGGACTTATCATTTGAGACTTGGTAACAGACCTATGCATATGATTCTACATTTTCTAGTACTTGCATATCTGTGTTATGTAAGTGCATATCAATTTATTCTCATCTTCTATGTTGGTATGTCATTTATTCATTCTTAATTCTTATCTATTTATAATTCTTTTTTCTTCTTGCAGCTTTTTCTTTGCCATCTTGTAAAGCACTTTGCCCTACATTCTTTCTGCGAAAATGTACTATAGAAATAATTGTTGCTGTTGTAGCTAGATTTTAGCAATGCTTCTGTTCTGGGGACATTTGTTCATCATGGAGATCATTACTATTGAAACACAGTTAACTAATAAAACGTATCATCAATATTCACTAAATACCAATGAAAAACTATTGAAATAAATGTCAGCTATGTCTAAATACTTCTATACAAAGTACTTTATTTTACTAAACTTCAATACACTGTCAGTTCAAAGGATTTACCAAAGTGTTCAAATGTATTTATATGTACCATTATGTCTGTGGAAAACGATTACAAAATTTGCAGTGTGTTATGAAATGTTACATTTATGACTACAATCTCACAAGTCATGTATATAAATGCTGAATGTAAACATTTTGACATCTCAGCCAATATTGAAGCTATAGCCTCAGAATATGAGAACTCGTCAGGAAGCAGGCCAAGGCTTTTCTTATTAGCCTGATTGTGACCCCTTAAAACGGAACAGAAGAGAAACACAGAGCACCAAATGAATAATGCCTATTTATAGCTTATGGCTTCATGAATAGGGTGAACATATGGCTCCCTGAAAATGAGGTGCTGCAGTCTGCAAAAGTAAAGTGATAAACGATTTTACTTCAATCACATGAAAACAAGCTGAAATGCACTCCACAGCCATGCCCTCTGCAATAGCAAAGAAGACGATGTGCTGCTTTATGTCAATCAGGGCTAAGCTGCTTCAGAGCAAAATGGAATTTGGTGTAAGAATCTAGAATAGCCAATGACTAAGTCATTTGTGTTCCATAATATTAAAATAATTTGAAACCTTAGAGACTGCATCATTACCAATATGAATTACATCCTAAATATAGCATTTCACAACTCTATAATTATTAAAACACTGCCATGTTCACAAGCTCCAGTACACCCTGGTTAGCCTCTGTCTTGCTTAGCATTTCAGCTGCATGCTCTGTAAGCTCTGGATAGCCATAGAGTGATCTTTGTCTGGACATTAAATACAAATGTACTGCAAGCACAGTAAACTAAATTTTGTGTTATAACTAACATATCAGAAACATAAAATGCTTCTGTGACTTAGGCCAATTCAGTCTTCAGTCTTGCCCATTCTTAATTTGAAGCTCCCAGCCATCTCTATGTAGCCCTAGCAGCATGACCCAACACCACATGGCTAAGTAATTTTAAAGCAGAACTATTTAACTTCTATTTGGCAGCAGAAGACAAAATTGCAGTCTTTTTCTTAGGAGGCATGGTTTTGACAAGAAAAAAATCAATACATGGTGATAAAATACAAAAAAAATTCCCTAAGACAATAATTATGCATGACAAATCACTTTGCTCAAATACAGGACAGTGCATAAATTAAATTAATTTCAGGGGTGAAAACCATAAAAAGGCACTGCTGTTGAAACTCACGGTAGTAAAAATGACCCCCTCCACCCACTTAAAGGTTACCCTCCAGGGATCTAAAGGAGTGTATTCTTGATAAAGTGGGGTATGTGTACAAAAGTTGTTGAGATTGAACCAAGGGTGTGAAATTGTATAAAGAACAAACACACACACCCAAACACATACACACTCACACCCACATGGGGCTTTACATATAAGATTTTCTGCACATATGATGCTGCCATTGACCAAACAATCAGTTATAACTAAAAACAGACAATAAGCCTCCCAGCTCCATTAAGAAAAAGGATTCATTGACCTGCCAGTTCAGCCACCTTAGTTTTGGACTCTACAGGGGGTCATGTTAGTTGGTCTACTTTCAGCCCGTGTAGGGAGAGGCTGACTGACCACCAAAGCTTTGCTTTCTATGTAGGCTCTGCTTCATAAGAGATTCATCATCACTGGAATTTTATTTTTTTTTTCTCCACCATTACCACCTGGCCTTTAAAATATGTTATAAATGATAAATTATATTTGTAATTTACTGTTAACTGTTTTTTGAGGGGGGGTTTGAATTATGGTAATCTATTCAGTGTTTCTATACTATGGAGTATATTGCTATATTAAAATGAACTGACATGTACAGTCACACTTAAACAGAGATCATCAGCTTAAAAGTGTGATTTAAAGTTGAAAAAATTTTACCTAAAAATGTTAACTGCATAAATCTATAAAGCCTCTTATACCACAATACACATTGAGTTATTATTGTGTGAACCAGCTACTCATTGAGAGGGAAGCTTTTCACTAACCTCCTTAAATGACAAGCCCACCTGCTCTCTTGGTTGAGCAGTTTTTAATATCCCCTGTCAGACAAGCTGTGGATCTGCTGGAATTCCTTTGGCCTTGTAATGATTTTCTCATTAGAGGAGAATTCATGGATTTGTCAGAGAATTCAAGGGTAGGAGATAATTAGCTGCTTGTCCTAAACAAGAGCTCTTCTGACAATTGCAAAGTAAAAAAATGACGTGCCCATCTGATGAACCTTTTCTACTGAGTGGGAGATAATGTTGGTTACACACAGGGTAAGTTTCCATAGAAAATCAATAGCTGTAATGTAGAATTCTCCTTTGCTCCTATGAGCATTACACAGAGCCGCAATGGTAATATTCGTCTGGAAGCTGAAAAACAGTATGATGTTCATTTGCAGTGATGACTGTAAGATACAAATCTGGATGAGTCAAGGGTTAGGCTTATTCTTTTGAACTTGTATCTAACTTTTTTAAAGGCTAAAGCTATACCAACAGACAACTGGTTACACAGTTGCACAGTTGGAAAATGTGTACGCAGTCTGAAAATGTGTACAAAGTTATGCTATGGTATTTCCCAATCCCCTAAATTTCCTCAGTAAATGTTTTTATTTTTATTATTAATAGTACTTATGTATAGCCATATTCATGTTTTGATGTTTGATAGTTGTGGCCTGTGTCTTAAGACCCAAATATTAAGACAAATGGTTGCCTATTCAATTCCACAACAGGCACAGTGAATTTTCAAAGAGAAAAGGTATGATGAATTAATGTTATAAATGCCCTCAGTCTGCATGCCATGGAGGATAAAGACCCCTATATAGCCCTCTGGAAGAACACCCAAGGCAGAACTAGAACAAGCTGAAGGAATTGTATCTTTAGAAAATAGGGAACACTTTCAGGTACCCCATGATATGATATTACCACAATATCTGGGTCAAGACACACTAATATTGCCATCTTTTTTTTATTGTGCAATACATTAATTATTGCAATTCTTTTAGATAGATAGATAGATAGATAGATAGATAGATAGATAGATAGATAGATAGATAGATAGATAGATAGATAGATAATTTATTAATCCCAAGGGGAAATTCACATACTCCAGCAGCATCATACTGATAAAGAACAATATTAAATTAAAGAGTAATAACAATGAAAGTATAACAGACAGACAATAATTTTGTATAATATTAACGTTTACCACCCAATTTACCGTACCTTAAAAATATTTCAGTCTATTGCACCTATCAAGAAAAAAAACCTTGATTTTAGCATTTCACTTATATCTTTTTCCAATTGCAGAAATGCATTTTAAGTATCTTGGTCTTCACAGTAAAAATGGAAATAATGTTGTAGAAAATCTTTTTATAACACTAGCACCTTTGACTCTTAGGCTCACAAGGCTTTTCTAATGTTTTAAATAACCAGACATTGTTGTAAGCGATGCAGCTGTGTTGAGCTTATCTTTGGAAGGAGTGAAGGAGTTCCATAAGATTTCCAAGATAACAATGGCACTCACTACTGACTTTCATCTATTTGGTTTGAAGCATGCGGATGCTTCCCTTGGAAACAGCCTTTGACATTGAATCTCAGCACCATAAGTATATATCTCATTATTAAGGTTTAGATCATTCTAATTTACCTTTTCAGTAAATGTGTTTGTCTAAAGATTTGCATGCTGTCACTACATGCTAAAGATGCTCTTGTTTGCAGTATTTATATCTATAAAAGCTTTGGCTGAACAAATAATTGTCAGCATATCCATCATTACAGTGCAGGGCTAACATCTTGAATGGTATGCTCCATGCATGTCTTTGTTAAATAATTTTCTCATGGTGTTCTGAAGAATAAGAATCTGAGATAAAGATTTTTCCCTAACACTTAGTTACAATACACAACACACACATTGGTAAATCATCTAACCTTATCACTGGACGAGTCCTTGTTTGAATAAATGCTGTAACGAGATCACTGGTCAAACACTGTTATATCATGTAAATTATTATCATACTACACCATTATCAATATATACTTCCATTAAAAAAAAGTTAAATATAAAACTCAATTTATCCAGAATTTTAATTAATGGTCCATTTTGGTATTTTCAACAGTTTGTGCTTATGTGTAATGAATTTCATTTCCTGAGTAAGTTTCTCCCCATTTCTGAAAATTTACCAATTTTTTGTACATGGCCTGCTGCCTACTCTGCATTTGTTCTTCTGCACATTTTGATAAGTCCACTCACTCTATCTGAACCTACTGTACATCACTAACCTGAAATATGAAGAATAACATTTTAACTATCACTTTAACTATTCTCCCAGAATTCTCCTTTGCCTCACGATTGTACTGAATGCAGGTGGGTATGCAAGTGTACCCTGTGTTACACTTTAATGATATCCATAACAGATTCCTGCCCTGGCAAGAATAATAAAATAAGTCTCGATCCTCCCAGATGGGGGGTTAAGAAAAAAAGGAAGTTCAGAAAATAGTGAAGGATGGAAGCAACATTTTTATTAATGCATACATTTGAGATTACTTTATTGGCTTCACGGGGAAGACATTATTTCTCACCCTGTGTTAATTACTTAACACGGACAGTATCACAGTATCACGGTATCACGGAGCAGCACGCAAATGTGAGAAAGGAGGGTAATTCACATATAATGCTTTTCGATTAGAATATTTAAGTTTAAAAAATTTTTTAGTTCTGCTAAAAACAAAACACTCTCAATTCAAATTGTTAAAATATGTAAATTCTTTAAACTTTAATCATTACCTGACTGAATCTTATTCTATCTTCAAGAAGTAATTGTTTGCAGTTGCTGATATATGACTTATTTTTTCAAATTTCCACTGCAATATTAATGCCTTAGCAGAGAATCAGCTTTACAAGTGGTGACACATATATTGTCAGGCATATTTGAATCTTTCTAGGAAAAAAAAACGATACTAAAAGAACTGTTGCTTTACAGTGAGTGGCATCTGGCTTCTACTGGTCAAAACATAAGAAGGAATTGGTAAACCAAAAGACAAGAGAATAGCAGCCAAAAAAACATTAAACCAAAGTCAAAGTTACTAGAACAAAAGTCCAAACTAAACAGTTCATTTTTTAAATTGCTCAGGCATAATTTATTTAGTCAATGGGTCTTTCTTTAAATAAGATAGGTAATACAACCACATAACAATGTGAAGTGAGTCACTTGTGTGCACATATGAAACACCCTTAGGTGACATTTGCATGTAGCAACCTTGTTTCCAATTAGCAAGTGGTGGTGATATCACAACTGAGTGATATTAAGATTTCCTTTTAATTCCTGACATTTATGTAATCGTTTGCTGTGCTCTTTCAGTCTGCACTGCTTTGCTTAAAAGTATTTTCTACTGCAACTCATCTGATGTCCCTGGATAAATCCAATCAAACATCCGAGATTTCTTAATAATACTTTCAGCTCATTTGACTTTTAAATTCTGCATGACAAGCACACAGAGAGACAAACTTAAGGTATTAATAATTGTTTAAGGCTAAAAAAGTATAATATAAGCATGAGATCTATTTTAATTAGCTATTCACATGAGTGACCTACACCTTACATTTTAAAAGAATATCAGAGCCCTCAATAACACTAATATTATATTGTAATGTTTTGTCTATAAAATTAAACAGAAGTCAAAGAAAGTTGTGCAACATTCCATGATGCAAAGGTGATATACAAATGTCAAGGGATATTACTTGTATTCAGGT
The DNA here is from genome assembly GCF_016835505.1 of Polypterus senegalus. Taxonomy (NCBI): domain Eukaryota; kingdom Metazoa; phylum Chordata; class Cladistia; order Polypteriformes; family Polypteridae; genus Polypterus; species Polypterus senegalus. The sequence continues at coordinate 18,898,887 of NC_053160.1, forward strand.
TATTTGCTAGGTGAATTTATAACTTTAAAAATTATTGCAAGCTCTTTTATGTACAATGAATCTGGAAAAATGTTTCTTCAATGTTTCTACATCCAAAACAAGCTATAAATTATAATGCAGTTGCTTCCATATTTCTATTTTGGGAGCACCATCACTGGAATACTGTAGTGTGAAAAAATTAGAAACCTTGTGGTTTCCAGTCTATCACCTTTGCCAATAGGGGTCCAAACTACCTGACTAAAGAATTTCATTTATGCTTTTTAGGAAAGTCACTAGATAATGCGTACATCCACACAGGTTGCAAAGACCATCTGAGATCTGTTTTAAGTTTAATTCAAAACATGCCTCTCTGTTAAATGACTTATAAAGTATTTTAAAACAATGAAATGGTAAAACTTAACAAGTTAGGTTAAAATTAAGCAGAAAAATGGAACAGTGCAGTTTCGCTTTGTCAATGATAGCAATGTATTTTGCCATATTTCATGGAGAAGTAAAACACACACTAATAGAAACATGACAAAAAGTCTGAAATTGAGTTAAGGAGGCATACCTGATACAAGTGAGTATGACTGTGGAACGCTGGCTCCAAGGTCTGCTGGGGCTGAATTTGCAAGGCTGTTTTTCATTTCATCTAGACCACCAGCTAAAGATGCCATGGCTGAATAGTCGGTGCTCTAAAACAAAATGAAGAGATAATGCATGAGGCTCGACATAATACACTTATGGATAGATAGTGGGCAGGACACAAAACATTGCAACTGTTTTGCTTATTTTCAGGATGCTGTAATTGGACCTGCTCATATTCTGTCTGAACCTCAAGTTTCTTAAACAGTTTCAGAACAATTTCTGCCACTTGTAGTAAGCAGTGTAAACCTGACAATACACCTTAATGGAAAAATCTACTCTATTCTGCCCAGGTATAATCACAATCAGACATTATTTAAGAACAACACAGTGATCTAGAAACTATTTTTTGACCATGCTGGCATTGCCCAGAACTGAATATGACCACTTTTTCTGCAGACCACCATCCAAGTAGATTAGAATTGCAGTACAATGGATAAGACCTATGCATTAAATCCATTTTCTCAGTTAATGATCTGGAATCCAAGTTAACTACAGGTATGTACAATAATTGCATCAGAAAATGAGATTTCTAATTAAGATAACATAACATCTCTGCATGTTCTGAACTAAAGTTCCAGAACAAAAAGTAACCGGAGGTTCTCTCATGCACCAATGCCATTCACATGAACACTAGGTAAATTTTTCTTTAATTTAGACTGTCGCACATTTGTATTAATATTACTATAGGACAAAGCAGGTACTGCTCTGCTTTGTCAGTCTTTCAGATTGAACATCCTATGTGAAAAGAACAAATTTACTAGAGATGCATAAAGCCATCTGTCCCCCAACCTCCAATCTGCAATCCTGTGAGTGACTGAACTATTTTGCACCTTTCTAACATTTGGTCAGCTTGTTTTCTAAACTTCATCTGATAATCAAAGATGCGGTGACATTTCTCTAGACTCCTTCCATACCCTAGCAGTGCCTATAAGAACGTTCATATTAAGTTTGTAAGTGCAAGTTGAACCCTCCTTTACACTGATGGACAGCCTGATGTATCTAACCTAGAGATGGTCCTGTATCTTGAATGGACTCTTATCCAATTAGTTGAGGTGACAACGTCCCTTACAAACACCATGCCTCCTTCACTCTCATCAGATTCTGTTTGGAACAACCAGACCCATCCTCTCTATTTGGAGCCAGAAAGCTGATAAACACTCTTTATGCCTGAAAACTACTCTCCTTAGAGCTACTGGAGTGGAACACTCTGAAATTCCATGGAAAAAGTGTGCTGTCCGGAGAAAGGCAATTAAAGTTTTTCAAGAGAAAAGACGTAGTACAAGAAATGATGTGTAAATCAAAACTAGAAGTCACAAACACGATTGACAGAACACAAGACGCCAACTGGAATACAAAGTCAAAAAGGAATATGCAAGAAGTCAAGAACCTAAAGAAACATGAAGATCACATTTAAAAGTAGTAATTATTATCCAATCTCGGATATCGAGAAATGGCTTGGGTGTCCTTTATACCAATGAATTATGAAATTGTTTCCAAACAAACAGGTGACACAGACACCCTGAAACAGTCTTGCTAATTGAGAAACCAAAACAGTATTGAGAATGACACTAAAAGGTTATACCATTTAAAAGTATGTTTCCAATTGACAAACAAATAACAGTAATCGGTTCCCTGTGTATGAAAACCCCCAAAACATGTATAGCATAATTTACAAACTAAAAAATTTAGCAACAATTATAGTGGTGTAGTGGTTAAAGCCTTTGAGGTTGTGGGTTCAAATCCCACTACTGACACTGTGTGCCCCTGAGCAAATCACTTGACCTGCCTGTGCTCCAATTGCAGAACAATAAGAAACAAAAGAAATGTAACCAATTGTGTCATAAATGATGAAAGTGCATGTAAATGCATCATTTACTCTTATGTAACAAGACCTCAACAAATATTTCTTTTGGTCTTCATAGCATTTATCAAATATCAGTAGATAGGTTAGTCATCTGTGCACCATGTGGCATATTAACATGATGGTAAAATTACTTGTTAATATGAAGGATTCACAGGTCTTATACTAAATATACAGCATCAACAGAGATGTGTCTCAGTTAAGTCACCTCAGACCTTTCCAAAGTGAAGTTCTGTTAGTGTGTCACATTGCAGAGATGAATAAACACTTTAGTGATGATTTGTAAGTGTTATGAAGACCCAAAGAAGTGTACAGTATGTTAAGATCTTGTTACATAATAGTAAATGAGTAAAAGATAACTAAAGTGTTACTGATCAAGTATATAAGAAAGGGCAGAGCAGGTTATTTTTTTCTGTAGAAGTTCCTTTAAAGTGTGAAGTAACATCCTTCACATGTTCTACAAGTCTGTGATGGCCAGTGTAATTTTCTATGCTGTGGTGTGCAGTGTGTAACATCACTTCAAGAGAGGCCCACTGAATCAACAAGCTCATTAAAAGCGCAGGCTCAGTTATGGGGCACACTCTGGACCCCCTGGAGGTCGTTGCAAAGGACAAAATTAAAATAAAACAGCGCTATTATGAACAATGCTGCAAATCCTTTCTCTGACACACTAGCACTGAGGACTTTCAGCCAACAAATTATTCAGAAGAAATGTGTCAACAAACGATCTTTATAAGAACAGCATTGTGCCTGCATAATGCCATATTGTGGCTGTGACTACTGTGGCAGATGGCTAGGATCCTTACCTGGCCAGGGTGCCTTGGTAATGGAAGAAATGAGGAGAGAACATGCACAGAGCATTTTCTCCCAGGACATTAGATGGCAACCCCCCTGAGTTGCAGGGGTGCCTTGGATTCTCACACGGCTCCATTGGAATTGGAATACTCTACAGCCCTCTTGGATTCTATGGGTGCCACCAAAGCATGCTGTAGGAACTGTGGAGTCCTACTTTGTCAGGCTTCTGCCTCACTTAGAAGTGATTCTGGACCATGTTATTGGGCTAACGGAAGTGCTACTTGGTTCAGGATAAAAGGAGCCCACTGCCATTGCAGAGTCTCTCTTTTTAATTTTCTTCCTTTTTAGTCTTTCTGGAGTGTGTTCACACCATAGTGTCTATCTATCTATCTATCTATCTATCTATCTATCTATCTATCTATCTATCTATCTATCTATCTATCTATCTATCTATCTATCTGTTATACAGTATCTATCTATCTATCTATCTATCTATCTATCTATCTATCTATCTATCTAAGAAATACCAAAACAAAGTAAAGTGTGAACTTGACACTATGACAAATTCAAAGGAATCTTCTTAATAGCTTTGGCTATTAGTTATGCCAGCTATTGTGTCATATATCTAAAGGAAAAATTTGAAATTAATCTTGAAATTAATCTTGTTTAACAAAAATTGAGGACCACACACAAGTTAAATCTGACATGTTTAGGGTTTTCACTTTAGCCCAAAATTACTTCTAATCACTTTTATATTTTTGTAAAACATAACTTTGTCTATTTATCAATTATTTTATATTACATTTTCATTTCTTGATTAAATTATAGGCTTCCCAATGATTTTAACAAAATTTTATCATACTGAATGACACAATAACATAGCTGTTTTTTCAATATGCAAACTATTTGCAAAGAGTACCCCCACTGAAAACTGTGGAAGTCAAGTAATGTGTGATCTCAGAGCTATTGATCGATCATATTCTCTGGTTCAAAGGGAGTTAAACTACTCAGAACTACCCTTTTAATGTGCACACATAAAGAAGGTCTATTGTTGTACACAGATGGTCAAAAGAAATGAAGTTTCTCTTTTTGAAGGGATGAACAAAAAAAAACACAGCAAAACAAAAAAACTCAAAGACTTCTAAATATATGACAGTAAAAGATATGACAAGTTACACTTCATTTGAACTTCCCAAGGAGAGCTGTAACAGGAATTGAAAAGAGTTGAATATATGTCTTCTTTGATTACATTTTTGAAAAATAGTAAGTTCTTAATTTAACATTAACATTTTCCAAAAATCCCCGATTTCTGTCACGTGATTTGTGGGCTCAACAACATACAGAGGCATTTTGAAAATACAGACATGCAGTCCTGGTAGCTTCAATGGGGTTCAGTATATTTTGGCACCTTATAAAATAATAGCTGGATATTAGTTTGCAAACTATGCAGTTTCAAAGTTCAAGCTACTTATAAAACTATCCATTTGTTCCTTTCTCACTATCTTTCTGTTCTTGTGCATGTTTCTCTTCATAAAAATAGTCACATTTCTCCTCTCTCTTTGTTCCTCATTTTCATTTAGTCCTAATGTCGACATGTAAATATCTGAGAATAGCATCAGTAATTGAAGATTATGAAGTATCGCCAGGCTCTGACAGCCAGCTAAGGAAGATGGATTATCCTCATTTTTCTGTAAATTTTGTCAATTTTGGAATTCATAAGCTATCAACCCTGATCAAAACGTGAATCCACAGCTGTGTCAGGGAGAAGGGTGAAAAAATGATGTGGTGTCACCGTTCCCAAAGCCAATTGCTCAGCTCTCCCTGCGGACTTTGCAGCATGTTAAGATAAAATAGGAGAAAAAAAATTAAGGCAAATGTTCCAGAGTGTTGATTCTGCATTACACTGGCCCAGAGAGGCTCAAACACATTTTTTCCAATTGACAATCTCCTTCCCCATTTATACAACCACCCAGGCAACAAGACGACAATCCGGACGATGTTCTTTTTTTCCCCCCTTTTCATTCCCATTACAGGGTGTGAAGACAGTTGGGACTCTTTAACAGCGAGCTGCAGACCAATATCAATAACAGATGAGGTTTAATCGCCTAACACAAAACTTATTTAGACTCAGCGAGGATGCTCAATGTCATTTGCATAATAGCATTTCCAGTCCTCCCCCACCCAACCTTGCCTCACATAAACAAGACCCAAAGACCATAAATAATAATAAATCACACCCCGTCTGCTCCACTGCTTGTAATAGGAGTTTGCTTGTGGAAAATTTATTTCAGCAGCAGAGAGGCAGCAGCATTTAAAAAAAGACAAAATTGCTGCACAATTTAAATATAAAGTATAATGCATTTATTTATGGACTTAATAGATCTGATTGCATTGTCTTTTATTCTCTTCATTTCATTATGCAAATAAATTTCATTTCAGTATGGATGAAAGCAAATGCCTACCGAAGAGTAATTGCATAATGTCATTGAAGCTCTTTTCAATCGTTATGGTTACAGCATGGGTTAAATGTTACATATGGAAGTTTTAACAGTCATATTTCCAATTTTCATCTTTTGCACTGCATGGTCAACAAGGTCACTTGTTAACTAATGCAATTAAAATGGACACAAGTGTGGAGATCCGGTAATGTGGAAGATGTATCAGGCAGTTACAGTAAGTGGGGGGTGGGGAATTAAAAATGAAAAATGGAAATTCTAGGCAAAAATGAATAAGTAAAGCTTTCCATGTTGGTTATGCTGTCTTTTACTAGACAACATCAACTTGTAAAATACATGAAAGCTGACTAACTCATCATAAGTTGTGGGCCTAAATAATTAAGATTTAAATTCAATCATTTAAGGATCAAGATTGCTAAACTTTACTTTCACATTAAACAATTGTGTCAACATCACAAAATTGATTTGAAATCAGATGATATAATAATTGCTATTTCATGCTTCTATTTTTGTTCACATTTTTCCTTTCTTAAAATATTTTAATATCCTATCTGACATAACTCTAATTTGAGTTGAATAATTACTTAATTAAGACTTTGTGTAATGCCTATGAGCTCCAAGAAGGTTTATTGTATTTTCCTTCTGGAATGCTGCTAACTAGAGGTTTTGTTTTCCTCTCCTATTTTAAAAGGGCTGTTGTATTAGTGATTTTGTGATGGCTAACCATTCCTATGTGTGTTATGTATGTGATGACTGTACAAAGCCATGTAAATGGTTTTGCACCGCTATCACATCATACAAGTTAGATAGACTGGTGATGCTACCTTGGCCCCTGGTGTGTGTGAGTGCCAGCATGCATGCATGCGTGTGTGAGTGTGTTCACCCTACATTGAACTGGCACCCTGTCCAGGGATTTTTCCTGCTTTGCCTAATATTGCTTTCCATTTCTGTTTAATCAGTGTCTACTTTGGTCTCTGTGTGTTTTAACAAATCTGCATTTATATGTGTACATGGTCAGTATGTAGTAATTAGTATAAAGTATACTTGTGTTTTAACTGAGAATTGTTCACAGTGCTAAGTGGATAGAGAAGATGGATCGATGGATGGATCATATTATAGTTTTAAGAGCTCTGAGCCTGTATTTAGTGAAAATGGATATACAAATATAAATTGAGCTACATTGACTTAATATTTTTTTTCACATTGTCACACATGTGCGACAGGGGGTGGTGGGGTGCACTCTATTATCTTTACAGGCCAAAAATGGGAAAACCTGCCTGATGCAACAACACTTCTGGTTCCAGCCCCTAGACTGAAGTCACTTCCAGTTCCAGCCAGATGACATCACTTCCGCCTTTCAGCTTATAAAGCCGCCATCTTTCCTCCTTTTGGGGTGGCTGACCCAAACCTTCTTACGTGTGTCAAGGCTATTTATTTTACATACATCCATTATCCAACCTGCTATATCCTAACTACAGGGTCACGGGGGTCTGCTGGAGCCAATCCCAGCCAACACAGGGCACAAGGCAGGAAACAAGCCCCAGGCAGGGCGCCAGCCCACCACAGGGCACACACACACACACCAAGCACACACGAGGGACAATTTAGGATCGCCGATGCACCTAACCTGCATGTCTTTGGACTGTGGGAGGAAACCCATGCAGACACAGAGAGAACAAGCAAACTCAATGCAGGGAGGACCTGGGAAGCGAACCCGGGTCTCCTAACTGCGAGGCAGCAGCGCTACCCACTGCGCCACCATGCTGCCCGCTATTCATTTTACAACATCTAATTAACAAGCAATTATATTAGTATTCCCGGTTTAATTCATGTACTCAATTGTTGTTTGAATAGAAATTACACATTCTTTCTCAATCTTCATAGGTTTCTCTCCAGGTATTTTGGTTTTTCTCCCACATCCTTAAAAAAGTGCAAGATAGACTAACTGGTAGTTCTAAATCGGTGTAGCATGAGAATGTGTGTGGCTGTATGAATATGCATTTTACTGCGATTGCTGCCAGGATGGGCTTAGGGCCCCCACAACATAGAATTGAGTTAAGCGTATCTAAGAATGTATTTATAACTGTGCAGAATATAACTTTTGAATTTTAGAATAATTAATTTATCTCCCTGCACCTTTTGCAAAGAATGCCATCTTATTCTTCAATCCACCTAATCCTAATCAGGGTTGAAGAATTTTCGTCTAATCAAAAATTCTACTAATACTTAGAGTTGATTATAATTTTATACATTTTAATTCTCATTTGAAAATGCTGTATTGAATTTGTTTGTTAATGGACTCTGGTTTATCTGTTATAATCTAATCTTTACGCTCTATAAAACAAAAAAATTCTACTACTACAAAGGTATCACCTTCACATTTTATTTTTTATTACGGTCATCTCTGATCATTTTGTTCCTTACACCACAACTTTGAAAAGTTGCATTTCACATATTTAATTAATTTCTATTCCTCTAAAGTGAAAAATCACTTGTCCTTGTATTAAAGTCTATTTGAAATCTTTAAGAACCACTGACTCTCACATAGCCACTCAGTTCCCCACATAGTATGATCTTCCTGAAGTATCCCAGATGCCACAACAACAACGGATTGTTCAGCTACAGTACAATCCACCAAACCCAACACCACCATCACTGTTCCTTACAAGAAAAAAAAAGCTTTTGTATTCTCTAATTTCTATGAGAATTCCCAATTCTTTTCCATATTTTATGGCAAGCAAAACATTTCGTTCTGTTCAGTCTTCCCCACTATGTTACAGTTAAACATGTTTTTCTTTACTACATCCACCCATCTATATTTTCAACCCATGCCATTACAGGGTTGCTGGAAGCCAGGGCCTTTTCTGAGAGGGTAAGGTGCAAGGCAGGAGCTGACCCTAAGCATAACATTAGTACATCATAGATCTCATTTACTATTGTAAAGCCATTTTCCAAATGACCATGAAATAAGAGAGCACACCAAACTACCGGTAAAACATGCCAAGCAAGCAAGAGGTGAATGTGCACAACAAAACTGCAGAACTACAGTGACTGCTTGATTAACCTGTAAAATAGTAATACTAAAGATTGCACCACAGTGATGTATGCAGTTGCCTATAATGTAAATTGTAATAGAGCTTTTATTACACTTACTTCAAAACATAAACAATTAGAGTCCAGAATAGAATATAAACTAAAACTGTTACAGTGGAACCTCGGTTCACAACCATAATTTGCTCCAAAACTCTGGTCGTAAACCAATTTGGTCGTGAACTGAAGTAATTTCCACCATAGGATTGTATGTAAATACAATTAATCCATTCCAGACCGTACGAACTGTATGTACATTTTTTTTTTGAGTTTTTAAGCACAAATATAGTTAATTATACCATAGAATGCACAGCGTAATAGTAAACTAAATGTAAAAACATTGAATAACACTGAGAAAACCTTGAACAACAGAGAAAACTAACACTGCAAGAGTTAGCGCTATAGCGCTACCAACCACTCGCTAAAAACACTTTTTTTTGAAAAATCCAGAATTTAATAAACAACCAAGAAAAGTAACATTGCAACAATGCACATGCTCACCTGTGTGTGTGTGTGTCTCTCTCGGGCGCCTGTGTGTGTGTCTCTCTCTCGCTCGCCTGTGTGTGTGTGCGTCTCTCTCGGGCGCCTGTGTGAGTGTGTGTGAATCTCTCTCGCGCGCCTGTGTGTGTGTGTGTCTCTCTCGCTCGCCTGTGTGTGTGTGTGTCTCTCTCGCTCGCCTGTGTGTGTGTGTGTCTCTCTCGCTCACCTGTGTGTGTCTCTCACGCGCCTGTGTGTCTCTCTCTCGCTTGCCCGCTGCACAGGGAGAGACTGAAAACATACAGAAATCATTGTCGCACACAAACCGAAAGGGAAACTTGTTTGTTTGTATACCGAGTGTGTGGTCGTGAACAGATGCAGAGGTTTGGCAAACTTTTTGGTCGTAAACCGATTTGTACGTGTTCCGAGACGTTCATGAACCGAGATTCCACTGTACTTTGTCATAGCCACATACACTTAGCACTGATCACTAATATCTTCTCTTTTTCATTTTTCTCTTCCAACACACATACATTTTCTTCCTCTACTGCACCTCTGCCTCTTGACTTGACTTTAATATTACTTATCTTACACATTTTGAGATAAATGAACAAAATCTGAGCAAAATCAATGTACCATTTAATTCTGCTGATACACTATTAGAATCTGTATCTATTCATATTTATATTTCTATGTTAGATTCCAACCCCTGTGGAGAATTGAAAAATGTTATTTTAAGTTATATTTTATATTATCATCCATTTCTTTTTTGTATACTAATATTAATTTCACCTATGTTAAAAAAAGAGTACAGTAAACATTCTGAACAGATTTTCATTAGGTCCTTTATGAAAAATTAAGTAGACCTTTTTTTCTAAATGTGTAATAGATGTTTTAAATAGCCCGTATGACTGAGATGTTGAAGAATGTTGTATCCTGTCATTGATGAAAACATAAATTATTAAGAAACAATAAAGTTTAAAGAATTGTTTAAAGATTTTCAAAAACAAAAAACCAAGTGAGGTTTATTTTACTTATAGGCAATAACATATTAGAAGAAAGTAGAGGCCGCAAAGAACTTTACACTTTTATCATACTTAGAGAGACTTCTGTTTCTGCAACTGAAGAGTAAGCAGATGAGGTGACGTATTCACATAGTGAATTTGTGGTGGACTTTGAGCCAACAGGTCATTTTGAAAAGGGTACAATAGGTTGTACAAAACAAACTTATCTTCAAATAAATACTGCTTGTGATGTTAATATGCAAAGTGAAATCGGGCGTGTTACAATGTTGTTTGAGCTGGGAATAAATTTGTAAATTTTGTTCACCTTGTGAGACAAAGGAAAAATGGTGAATAGGAGAATATGGTGCAGCAAACCTGTTAATTAATTAATTCATAAGGAACTTGAAGCCAATGAAACTAAAATGTTTAGAAATACCCAAATGCCTTGCCTATTTATTCTTGTGTAAAGAAGTCTGCTAAATAATAATAATAATAATAATAATAATAATAATAATAATTGGTTCGCTTCCCGGGTCCTCCCTGCATGGAGTTTGCATGTTCTCCCCGTGTCTGCGTGGGTTTCCTCCGGGCGCTCCGGTTTCCTCCCACTATCCAAAGACATGCAGTGTGTGCAAGTTTGAGCATTCTGTGTAATTAAAGAAGACAACGTGCAAAATCAAGATGGCATTCTTTGCAAAAGGTGCAGGGAGATAAATTAATTATTCTAAAATTCAAAAGTCTAAATAGAAAAATGGGATTTAGACTTAAAGAGCACCTAATAAGGAGTTGCCATTGTAGGTGAACAAGACATCCTCAAGTCAGAGAGGAAACCATTCTAGCAAAGAGGCTTGACAATAAAAATTTAAGAAAGGTAACAATTCAGTAATTTACAAAAAGGCTATTGACAACTATATTAAGTGAATTCAGCAAGCCTTGGGGAAGAATGGGTATTTAATACAAGGTATATAAAAATAAATTTGTATAACATTATTTGTATAATTATCAATCCTGAAACTTGAATATCTAAGCAAGATTGAAGCCAATCAAGGTTGTAAACAGCTTTAAGGATTCCACAAACTGGATTTGAATCTCTTGCCTGTTGGCGTTCATTTCCTGTGTGGAGCCTGCATGATTTCTTTGTATTCAGCATGAATTTTACTGTTTTTCATTTGTTTCCACAAGTTGACTTGTGATTCCAAATGATCCCTATAATAATTAGGTTGGTAGTATGAATGGTCCCTGTGATAAACAGGTGTCCTCTCCTTACAACTAGGGCAGATGAGAAAGGCAGAATCAAGAATGTTATGCTGTAAAAGTTAATTGAATACTGGTACAAATACACTGTTTCATCAAGACTATAAGTCATCACAGGAAAATTAATGGAAGGAATTATTAAGGATAAGATTGAGCCACACATGGTAAGAACAGGAGTTATTCTGAACAGTTAGCGTGCGTTCAGAAGAGGGATGTCGTGTTTTACTAACATGCTGGAATTCTATGAGGAGGCAACAAAAGGATACAATCAAAGTGGAACAGTTGATATTATTTATCTGAACTTTCAGAAAGCATTTGATAAGGTGCCACATGAGAAGTTGGGCATCAAATTAAAGGAAGTAGGAGTTCAGGTTGATGTTTTTAGATGGGTGCAGAATTGGCTCAGACACAGGAAGCAGAGGGTGATGGTGCGAGGAACCTCATCAGAACTGGCCAATGATAAGAGTGGTGTTCCACAGGGGTCAGTGCTAGGGCCGCTGCTATTTTTAATAAGTAACAAGCTGGTAAAGTTTGCAGATGATACCAAGATATTGGTATCCATTATATCATTACAGATGGACTTGGACAGCATACAGGCTTGGGCAGATTTGTGTCAGATGAAATTTAATGTCAGTAAATGTAAAGTATTACACATAGGAAGTAAAAATGTTAGGTTTGAATATACAATGGGCGGTTGGAAATTCGAGAGTACACCGTATGAGAAGGATTTAGGAGTTATAGTGGACTCTAAGCTATCAACTTCCCGACAGTGTTCAGAAGCCATTAAGAAAGCTAACAGAATGTCAGTTTATATAGCACAATGTGTGGAGTAAAAGTCCAAGGAGGGTATGCTCAACCTTTATAATGCACTGGTGAGGCCTTATTTGGAGTACTGTGTGCAGTTTTGGTCTCCATGCTACAAACAGGACTTAGCAGCGCTAGAAAAGGTCCAGAGAAGAGTGACTAGGCTGATTCCAGGGCTACAGGGGTTGAATTATGAGGAAAGATTAAAAGAGCTGAGCCTATACAGTTTAAGCAAAAGAAGATTAAGAGGTGACATGATTGAAGTGTTTAAAATTATGAAGGGAATTAGTCCAGTGTATCAAGACTGTTATTTTAAAATTAGTTCATCAAGAACACGGGGACACAGTTGGAAACTTGTTAAGGGTAAATTTCACACAAACATTAAGAAGTTTTTCTTTACACAAAGAATGATAGACACTTGGAATAAGCGACCAAGTAGTGTGGTGGACAGTAGGACTTTAGGGACTTTCAAAACTCGACTTGATGTTTTCTTGGAAGAAATAAGTGAATAGGACTGGCGAGCTTTGTTGGGCTGAATGGCCTGTTCTCGTCTAGAGTGTTTTAATGTTCTATTAATGTTCTAATAGATCCCAGAGAAGGTGGATTAGCATTACCATGAAAATATGAAAAAACAATAAAGGTCTTCAATTTGGCAAAGACAAAGTCTTTCACACTTTATAACAAAGCCATAATCTTAATGACATCTTAAATGTACCCGATTTGAACTGAAAATACTACTCAGGCAGGAAATATGGCAGCATTAGTGGAAATAATTTATTGAAGTTGGTATAGCTTCTGTTCTCATTTAAGGAGCGCTCACCCATCCACATTCTGCATCTGCTTCCAAGGACATAGGCACAGGGGCTCAAGCCTATCTTGGAATCTAAGATCTCAAAGCTGATTTCACAGCTAGAATAAGATGCTAGTTCATTCATTGCAATGTCTCATAAGACAAGCATAGATAAAAAATGGAAAATACATTCTAACCAGTCTTTAGATAAGGGGAGGAAATAAAGGTTACCATCTATATAGACTGATCATTTTTACACTACAGTAGACCACCACGAAGACGCAGTTCAGGGTTCATGGCCTCAGTCATTTGCAGATTTTTCTTTAGAACCTAACTAATAACTGTTAGCGGAAACCGCAAATATCCTCCGCAATTTTTTATGGCTTTTTTTGTGGCAATACTGAACTGTAGATAGAACAGGAAGCAACCATAGAGGAAAACGTGGCTTGGGATGGTGAAAGTAGCCGATACGAGAGCGTACTCTACTAGAATTTGAACTGTAACTCCCAACAGTCCCTGCAGTGGCTCAGATTCTGCTGAGGGTGCTGGGGTTGTTGGGGTCAAAGGATGTCAGCGCAGCTTTTAAAGAGGGGGCCAGTGACCAAAAGAAATAAAGTTTTTGTAATTTGTGTTTCAAGTTCCTGTCTCTCTGCCTGCCTTCTGTTGGGTTACCTGTACTTATTCATTTTGTCTTGGATTGTTTCGTGGTTGGGATCTAGACTGTCTGCCATCTGCCTATGTACATGAGGACTGTAAGTGGATTCATTGCTATCCTCCGAAGAAAGGAGCACGCCTGAACCCTTCCACCCATCTTCACCATTTCAGGAACTACCGGTAGGACTATCTTTACATTCCCATTCAACATGCGGATCTCAGGACTATCTATCTTCATCATTACACTTCATCCGTTGCTGTTTTTCATGGGCTTTACTGTGTGTGTTTTGTTGGTGCTTTGTTGTATGTAATGTATAATCGCCGTAAGGGTTACAGGGGTGGTATCGTTGTTTTCATTTGTTTTCATTACATTGTTTATTTGCTGTTTGATTACTGGTTTGCTTTGTTTTTGTCGCTGTTTGAGAGTGTGTGTGTGGGTCGGGTCAAGGCTGAGTGCGTCCCTGGAATCTCCACCATAAAAATAAATAAATCACCAGCTTCTCGACGGTGTGAATCTTAGCGGCACCGGACCTCTACAGCGTTATTCATTTCTCCTTGCTGTTGATTGACTGCAGCCCTGTGACGCATCTCCAGCTGAGTGTTCTCGTGTTTTCTGTTTTGTTCTTCTTAATCCTTAAACCGCAACAACTGGCTATAGTTGTTTCCCAGTGCCATTTGCCAGCATTAAGGAGCCGAGTATATTCAGCGATGTACATTCATTGAACACCGCAACCGGCTATTGTCGGTTCCCAGTGCAATTTACCAGCACGCTTGAGCTGATCAGTCAGTGCCGTACATTCGTTGAGCAGCCAGCTCGTGAGCACTGCAGTCTCACTGTTTCTGGGATTGAGCCGCTGCTCTAGACTAGCCTGCCAGCGTCAGCGTTTAACTCTGTGTGCTTGCAAGCAGCCAGTTCAAGTGCAGCTAGCTCAGTGATTTACTGAATTTCATCAGTGGCGCAAGTTGCACTTTGTACATATTGTTCCAGTAGTTTTTAAAAATATTTTACCCCAAGATGCCGTCGAAACGCCCTGCACCTTCTAAGGATTCTGGCAATGAAAAAGCGCTTGCATGAAATACAGTACATATAGCGGTAACATTGGTATTTTACATTCTAGCACTGCAGGTAACATATCAGTATAGTGCTGTACAGTATACGGGTTTACCTTTACATTTTATTTTTTTTAGGTAATGTATTAAGCTGAGGTTAAAATGAAATTAAAGTGTTTTGGGAGCATATTTAGGGTTTAAGCTATAAAAATAGACATCTTTATAAACACTTCCATCATTTGATATTTTTTAAAATTTGGGGGTGTTCTAGGTACATAAACCCCATGAATTTCGAGGGTGTACTGTATTCAAACCATTAGGAATTTAGATTAACAAAAGTCTCAATACAGTTAAAAGAGAAATACAGTAAAACATGTATATTTTTAATTATTACAGAATAAAAATCTTAAGAGTATTAGGGAAAAAGTTATCCAATGTGTTCATTTGTCTGACACTAATCCAGAAACTAAAAATATTATTAAGGATACAGGGATTGTATCAGTCATCTAGCTAGACCTGAGTGATAATAATGAGCATTATAGGGAAACACACAACAGAGCTGAAAAAAAAGAAACACACAAAAACCTTTGAGTCATAATAACATTGACAGGCACAATGACTTGTATTAAACTTGTGAAGTTAGAATGTTAAAAATAAAATAAATCTTAAGAGCTTACAGAAGGAAAACTAGAACTGTAACATCACATATTAACACACATTACATAATGTCATGGCCTTCATGAATCACAAATAGAAATATCTTATAAACAATGAACAACAGTGAACAAAACAGTGTGAAAATGTGTACAGGTGACAGAAACCTATTAGAATGAAGCAAAAAGAGGACAGTAAATCTAATTATGTAGCCAATGAGTATGGTGAGAGTGCCAAGAAGGCACCATTTCAAAAGTTCTTACTGCTATTGTGTGTTTAATGAACAATTTACTAAAGGCACTTACATAATAAAGAGTTTTTCTCCCACTTGTCCTATCTCTAAATTAATTTTGGTGAATATTCAATGCAAGACCTATACTGTATACTGTAGTATGTCAAATAAGAGTGTTTTGTTATTGCTAAAAATCATCTGGCGATGGATCTCTATTCGAACCAGCTCCTTCCAAACCATTCCATAGATCCTGGACTACATCAAGATCTTCTATCTGGGAAGGTCACTACATTAAGTTAAATTCATTGTCATGTTTTGGCAAACATTCTACTACTTTCATAACTTCATAGCATGGAACATTATTCTGCCAGTAAGTTATACAGCTAGTTTTCAATGATGTTCATAAATCCTGTGACATCTGGAAATTTTTTAACTTGGTTCAGAACATAATACACAACATGAAAATGCATCTCATACCATTATACCACCACCACCAAAAGTCATCATCAAAAGTGATTAGGATTATTCCATGGCATGGAATCCTATGGATTTTATCATTTCCTGATTCTCTAGTCAACATGAATGTGCAGAACCAAACAATATCTATGGAATCCTTTGCTCTCCATTGTTTGGGTTTCTATGTTCTCTGTATTTGTACCTTGTCGTTTATTTTTTGACAGGAAAAAACTCAATTGGCCCTGTCCTAATACAACAACTCCACTGCTGCCCTCAACTGTTACTTGACTGACTGTAGCATGTCTTCTACTCTGCACAAGTTGTGTCAACCTTCACCAGCTCAGACAATTCAGCAACCAAAGCATTGCTATTGTTTTTATGTTTCTTGTGTGGTAGTTCATTCACTACACCTGTGACATGGCTTGGGAGTGAAAAACACAACCATTTTTGTTCTCTAAGTATTCCTGGCTGTGTGTCTGGCCATGACTACCCATTCTTGGTGACATGTGTGACATAGAAACATAGACAATTAAAGCTCACGCTCACACACATAACTACCACAGCAGATAATATTATTTCAGGAGCTTTTGAGACTTTAGGTTAATCAAATGCTGAATTATCTGTATGACTACGGAAGGCTTTAAAAGTATGGCTGACATATTCCAAATAGGTTGGAGTCCCACACTACAGCTGAAGTATGACTCTTTTTGAAATAAATGTTATTTATAAGAATGTATAAGTTGTTTTATTTTATCAAAAATGTATCAATAAGATCTGTTTTTATTTAAATAAAATGGTATGAAAATCATACATGTTAAAAAATACAGTGCTGCCTCACTTGCAGCATATTTTAGGCTGTCATAGGTTTACCTTTCCTCCTTTCTGGCTCTAGAGTATTTATTTTATCACGCTTGAATTTTAGAAAAAAAAATAAGTAGCAGTATGTTCTGTTCTTTTCTGCATTACTAGTACTCCACAAAAAGCTCTAAATGCCCACTTAGGGGACATCTTGTGACGATGACCCATCCTCTCTAGGGGTTGACTCTCTGTCACTCCCAGCTGCTACTCCCAACAACCCCATTCAGCTTTTTCCCTTTACCTCCCCCATTTTGTTGTGCTATTGATCTGTTGGCAGCAATGGGCTGGATAATTAGTCAGGAATTAGGGTTTCTATTACAGTCGGGAGAAGTGCCCCGGCTGATTTATCACCTGAATAATTTACTGTGATTGAAAGGAAATTAAAATGAACTCTGGTTGACAACTGCACCGTTTTTATGGGCTCTAGTGAAGTCAAAAGCCAAATTAATAGGCTGGTGTTGCTTAATAGTCTGCTGAGAGTAAATATGTGGCAGGCTGCATCTGCTGGAAAGAGAGATGTGATTTCTCTCAAGCGCAGCTTTTAAACATTTTCTATGTTTAAATTGCCTTCCATCTGACTAGGGAAAAGGGAAAATATTGAAAGAGATCTTCGCCTTGTGCTGTATGGTTAATACCTTTATATTTCTTCTGCTTTGTTCCGCAGATAAGTTCTGTTTCAATAGCCTTAAATAATCTGTGAATTCAAGAACCCTACATATCTGTAGTATCTCATGATTCTAGAGGCGATCAGGTTTTAAGTTATGAAATATATTTTATGCTGTTAACTGAAGTGTTTGTTTTCCTCTCTGCTCTTGTCAAATGACCATATTACATATCTTAAATTAATTGAAACTGATGTACATTTTAATCTGACTTCTGTTTTACTGTTTATTTGTCCTGATGTGTGCTTTAATTAATTTAATTGTTCCAAGGTTATATACTTTACTGTTTCTTTTTTATATATGGAAATCTATACAAGCACCTTTTGTTAAATATGCAAACTTTTTGCAGCATTTATTTCTCAATCAAAAACAAAGTTACCATCGGTTTATTCTTGCTAACCTAAATCACTGTTTATTAGCATATGGGAAAAAATGGACATACTGGAATGGTGACAGGGAAGTGACAAATTAATGTCTTTTGCATTTTCAAACTGTGCCTTTGGTCTTAGGTTTGTTTTTTATTTTTATTTTCTTGTGAACTTATACTTTTTGCAAATGGCTAACCTTTAGTTTTATCCCAAAAAGCTATATCAAGATGGTCAGCTGAAAAATGGACATACTTCATTTACCTATAACAAAAGTAGGGTGTTTTGCCCTGTATTCAAATCAAATCATGTACCGTTAGGATGCTGGAGATCACTAAAGTAAACAGGACATTTCAAGGTTCAGTGAATGCAAATGTGTGTGCCAATAAACTTGCAGTGACTGACATTTGCCATGGTTCTTCTCAAAGCTACTGAGAGGGCAAAGTTCTTTCAAAGGATAGAATGACAGCAAAATGTCCATAAAGAGCTGCAACACCATTTTTATTATGGAGTTCTGGGAAAGTGGTGCCTCTCCTTGCACTATTGAGTGCAGTGTAAGAATCGGCTCTAGACGGGACATCACCTCATCATAGTACATATCCATTTAAATTAAGCTAACTTAAAATTAATTTGAGATTTGGGTGAAAACCCAAATACTTTAAGACATTCCACATGAATATGAAGAAAAAGTGTAAACTCGACAGAATCAGAGCCAGAAACTGACTCCAGGTATCTGAGATTTGAGGCAGCAGTGCTAACTACTGTTGCACCCCATTGAATGTTGTGAAAATCCATCAAAAACTTGAAATTCATACATTTTCATATTTAAATTTATTATCATGTGCAAACAGTATATACTGTAAAGTGCACATAGTACGATGAAATTGTTACTAGCACATCCTCTCAGAAGAGCTGACAATAATATAATACCAATAAAAGATTTACACATATGTGCACACAATGGAGGTAGAATGATCCCATTTCCACTTTGGCTATGGCTCTATCCCTTCATGTCAGGCATGTCCTCTCTGCAACATCATTTGAACATCAGACATCAGGAAGACAAGACCATGCTCCTATGGCAGTGTTTCTAGTTGATAATTGCATGCAAGGGATATGCAAAATACTAAATGATTGCTTTAATATACCTACCATGGCTATGTCCCAAACTTGAGATGCTCCGATCGGTCAGCCGCCGATCTAATATAGGACGATTTTCACTAAAAAAGACTCGATCAGTGATCGGTAAATTGGCCAATCACAAAAAGTGATATTTTCAGCCACTGCTTTTCTAAGTATTATGGTAATTTAGTAGTAGTCCTTCATGGCAGTTCAGTCAGAGTACAAAATGAGGGCTACTTGAAAGTGTATCTATCTCTTTTTTGGTTATTTTTGGCAGCAAACTTCCTGCAATGTAAACAAAGAGCAATAGAGTGAAAGCTTGTTTTATCAGAGAGCAAGAGACGACTGGATTATTCACAAGTTTTCTAATATTCTAATGTTCTAATGTGGTGTATATCGCTGAGCAGGTGCAATTTTCAAAGTTTAATTTCGAACAATACAAAATATAATAAATGGTGTGAAATATAGGATGTGATGAATGAAATTCAGGGAAAGGGATTCATGACAACAAACTCAGCATTTAGTAAGGTGACTTCAGTGACATTTTTCAAATGATACTTTTTAACACTTTTAACCAAACAGCTCTTGTGCTTGTTTTCTTTTTTTTGATTCTGTGTTTACAATAACTTTCTCTTAAAAATGGTATTGGCCACTGTCTTGAAAGTAATACATAAAAAGTAAATAAGCGACTGAACTAAAATGAAAGTTAGTTTATTCTGTATTCATGCAATGCAGTTTCAACAATGGTAAGCAACTTGTAATACATTCCTCCATTTTCTGAACCCATATGTTCTAATACAGATTTGCTGGATTGACAAAAGGAACATAGCACAGAATAAACACCACTTTATCACAGGGCACACTAAGGTACATGCCCAGCTGGTCCCTATGTAACTAAATACAAGTTAAACTGAACAAGAGAACTATAAGTTGAATTGTTCACTGAGTGGAGTTCCATGTGCTGTGTTTAACTGAATGTTGAAAAGCAAGGTCATACTTATTCCATTACTCTCAATGTAGTGCTATTTTACTGTAAGTTTTTCCTGCTTATGAAGCAGGTTCAATGCTTATTCTTTGTCAACTATTATTTTAAAATGGATCTTTAAAAAGGTACAGCTGTATATGGATCTCATATAGCTAAACTAAATGCATTTGTAACAATTTGCAACAATGAAATACTCGTATGAAGCGACAAGGTTATGATATACAGTAAATGTGTAAACATTTGCCTCAGAATTTCATAACAGATTGGCACATTGCCTTGAAATTTAGTATCTAAGGTTCTTGCAAGGAGATAAGTCTTGTTTAAATTCAGAGTCAGATCAGTATCTTTGATTCTGAGCTATCATATTGAGCTCCTAAACTAATTAACCTACATACATGATATTCAGTATGTAGATCCATTTTGGTGAAGTTTGCTCATCCTCAAATTTTGAACACAATTTATTCTCTTGAAAGAAAATCCAACTTCTAGAACTCTGTGAAAAATAAGTAAATGTGTTCAAGTTTCCAGACTATGATTAAAATGCTAGAATTTATATTATTTAATAGATATTTCTCGAGGTATAAACAAAGTTGTGAAATTCTGCAAACAGTAGCTGAGGTTTTAGGAGTTTGCAGAATTTTCCATTGTTCGAGTTGAATGAAGTGGCAATCATCAAGATTCAAAAAAACATTTGAAATATTTGGACTGATTTAAAAAAATCAAATTCTTAAAAATGGACAGTGCTACGTTGCACTGTCTTGTGTGAGAAAAATTAGAAATATGGCCAAATAAAAAAATAGTGTAATATAATTTTAAATTCTTGAAAAAGTGTTTTGTGGGTATATGTCAGTAAGAAGTTACTCTCTTAAATATTATGTGACTTTTTGAGTAAAATATTTTGGCTCTGTCAATTGTTGGTAGGTGATCACTAGTATATAGTAAACTTCTGTTGGAAATGAACATGTTGCTGTGAGATCTGCAGCTTGTTTTGCAAATTGATTGATTCATTCATTCATTTTTCAAGCACACAGTACAGGTACAGTGTTAAGCGTGGTGGGATCTTGAACTTATACCAACATGATCAGGTTCAAGGCTTGAGAAAACATAACACGCTCAGAGAGAATGGGTAAACTCAATAAAGATGGTGATCAGCCTGGAATTGGAATCTGGGACTTTGAAACCATAAGGCAGCTCAGTTGCTGATCAGTGCATATTCATGCCACACAAATAAATGCAAATCTGCTTGTGTAAATTATTCTTTAAACAGTATTTGAATTTTGAGGCCAAAAGCTCCTATTGGCACATAACTGCCATCATTTTATATGGCTTGCAAAATGCATCTATTATATCAAGAAGAACAAATAAAGGATTATAGAATATACATATTTCAACTTTTATTACTTCGGATTCTGTGGTGTGTCCCTTTAAATCAGACAGCAAGAGAAAAGCATCATGTTGTTAATTACTGGTGCTCCTCTCTTAATGAGCAATCAGGCATGTAATTGAACACTGCAGACAATAAACAAGAAACCACAATAGGACTAGCTGTGTATCAGTTATACTTAGTTTAATTCTTGGTCGATTGTATACTGCAGTCAGATTGACACTTGGGGATCGTGTCCTGCTAGTACTGTACTTAGATGTCTCATGTTACCACAGTGCTAGTATTGTACCATCCACTGCTCCCTACAATTTATTTATTTATTTCCTTATTTATTAGTTTATCAGTGAATTTGTAGATGTTTCCCATTTTATTCTGTTGTCTGTGTTATGTTTTAACCTGTTTACTAAATTGTTTATTTATTTGTAGCTACAATTATTTATTTATTGGTAACACTTTAGTTTAGGTACTGCAACAATGCATCCATTAGTCATTTACTCTTACTATGTGACATTACCAGAGGCTGCTTTTGTTTTTACTAACACTTAGCATCAGTAAAGTGGTTATTCATCTTTGCAATTTAGTCTACTAAACAATTTTCACTTTGGAATGGTCAGAGGTGGCTTAAGAGAGACATATTTCTTTTGACATTGTATGCTTTAGTATAAGGCCTGTGAATCCTTAGAATCTATAAGTAATTTTACCAGCATATAAAATGTATTGTTCCACAGAAATGAAGAATCTGTTTAGTGAAGCTTTATACACATAATTAAGACCAAAAGAAGCTTTTGCTAAGGTCTTGTTAGGTGTATTATGATAATGCATATAAAATATGAATCTCCAAACAACTTCAGAGAGTTATCTAGTAATAATACTTAAAACAATGTAGCAGACTTTGTTTGGTGATTTACTTCAATTTATATAAAATATCTGAGATTATGCAGATACGAAAATGAACACTCAAATTACACACTGAGGTATTAACCTCCATTAACTGACACTTCATTTAGCAAGCTAGTAGAAACCTAGTATTAGTATTATTTACCACTTCATATGTTCATGTGTTTGGTAGGTAGCAGCCATCAGCAGCTTAATTTTAAGATGAATGAGGTACAAAAAGAAGCATGAAAAGGAAAAATTGCTTTGACTTGATCGGCGTCTTAAACCACCTGTTTTCTGCAGTAAACATCTGTGCTTTGTTTTAAACATTGCTGAACATTGTTGTCAGACAGATGTGCATGGGGGGAGTCTTCAGGGCTCTGTCTCAACGTCAACTCAACTATACAAGGTGCCGATGCCCTCTCCTATTTTTCACTCACAAATAAGAACATCTGGCAGGACGAGTGACATCACTTCCTCCTCTAACCAAAAGTCTTCACTCTTTTCCTAGGTCCAAAATATAACATTTCACAAAGCTGGAAATCATTGTTCATCCTGAAATTTGAATCTTATATGACGTTTTTAAAAAATTTTAATATTTGCAGACAGAAAATGTATGTTAGCGTAAAAAAGGCTGAGCCAATCAGACCTGTTGACAGTGGAAGGAAATTTGCACGTGATGAAGAAGTGTGAGAGCAGTGTGTGCCATGTCATAATAGAGTTTGCAGCATGATATACTGTAGATATTTACTATTTACACTGGCTAGAATTTCTTGTTATGTTCACAGACTGGAGATCTAAGATTGTTAGGTTGTTTGAATATTGAACTGTATATGTTGAGATTTATTCAAAGTATGAGCTTATGCTGCAGGATTTGAAGTATTTGAAGATTACAATAGTGCATCAATAAAGACACAGAAGAATAACAGAGAAGTGCCTGGTCTTACCTGTTCTGTGACTGTGTTCAAGTAAGAAGAGGCTGGGAGCATGCACTGATACAGATAGATAGATAGATAGATAGATAGATAGATAGATAGATAGATAGATAGATAGATAGATAGATAGATAGATAGATAGATAGATAGATAGATAGATAGATAGATAGATAGATAGATAGATAGATAGATAGATAGATAGATAGATAGATAGATACTTTATTAATCCCAAGGGGAAATTCACAGTGTGTTACAACATCCACCACACAAAGAACCACATCAGGATCCCAAATTAGGACCCGAGCACAGAGGTGCAATGGGTGACACCTCATCATCACACTAGTTCAAATGGAATGGAACAATGTGACATTTTTTACAGTGGCTGGAGTGCCAATCTTGCCATCAACCCCTGAGTTTTCCCTACAAGTTGGAGGACCTGCTTGTAGGGCTGGATGCAGGTTAACATTATAACGTCATACCCAGGACGGAGCAATTGCAGGTTAAGGGTCTTGCTCAAGGGCAAAATGGAGTGGAATCACTTCTGGCATTTACGAGATTTGAACCGGTCAGTGCAGATCCCTAATCTCACAGCCACCACTCTATTAGAAGGCCTTCCCTAAAACATCCTCTGCTATGTTCTGATAGACATTCTGCCACAAACAGAGCAATTTGATTCTGGGTGCTAAGTCATGACTTCTCCTCCTTCACAGTAAGATTGTCCATTACAAAATGTATGTACATTTTATTCAACATAATCATTAACCTACACCCTGTTATTATGTTTAAGTCGGACATAATGAATATTGAATATCCTTACAGACAGATTATCTTCCTTTAATGGTAAAACAAAAGGATAGTTGTTAGCTAGGGCTGTTACAAAAAAATGAATTAAACCTTTCGTCAAAATATTTAAGCACAAAACCAAAATTGAAGTACCACCAAAACAAAAGTCAAAATCATAATCTTCTCTTAATATTGTTTCTACTGGTTGCTTGAGTGGTAATCTTTTGTAAAGTCATTCCTTAAAAAAGAGCTGCAAGTACAAGGCGTCATAGTCAAAAGACACAAAAAATAGTGGCACCATTTCACACAGCCACACAAAATGGTGGTGATCTACAGAAAGAAACAAAAACACATAATATGGCAAAGCGATGAAGTCTCGATAATAACAACAGGAAATAAAATTAAAAAAGCACAAACACAAAAGCATACTGAAAAAATAAACTAATGATGCATTTCTGAGATGTATATATCAGTGAACCTTCTCCTGTAGATGTATTTCTTACTGATACCAGGACAAATCTTTACAAGTCAACATAGAATTTGGAATAAAGGTCAGTCAATCTTTTGTAACAGAAGCAGTTCAAGATTGAATTCACTGGGTTATTGATATTGAATTTGAAACTCTTAACAGCTGAAAAGTATTTTCATTTATAAATAATTTGCTTTTTTTTACTGAAAAGCAAGGCAGTCCTGGAAAAATGCAGCTTTCAAAACCATCATTAAGGATGAGAAAAGGTAGCATAAGCTAATGGGATGAAAAATGCTCATTTGACATTCTGTCTGTCAGAATATTGGCTTAAATTTGTGGTTAAATGTTACCTTTTTTCGTCAGCGTGAGTGACTTGTGATGGATCAGTGCTCTGACTGGTTCCTGCTCCATGCGTGATGTAACTGTGAAAGGCTCCAGCTCCCCATGACTCAGGACTGAATTAAGTGATGTTAAATATGAATGGATAAATGAGTTTCTAAACATATCATTACTGTAACATTATGTTATGGCAAATTTTACAAAATATGTTGCCAGTTGCATTCCCAATAGAGATAAATTAAAAGAAAGTGCTAAGACACCCAAGCACTGGCAGATGACATATATTGTACAATGAATGGTGCTTTGGTCAGTTTTATGGGAATCAGGAGTAAAATTAATAATTTTACAAAACTTCATAATTCTTTCTATACAGTAATTTTTAGTGTTTTAAGCCCTTTCTTATATGTATTTTTTTAAACCACTTTATGTTGACACTTAAAAAAATAGCATATGGCAGGAATCTGTTGTGTCATTTTTGTGGAGACATTTCTTCATTATGGGGATCTAGTTCAGTTTTACCTACAAACCTTTTGAATAATTAAGTAGTTTATCAGACACACCATTACATCATAAAATATTTTCAGTGTCACATTATATTTAAGTGTCACATTATGTTCAGTATTTATGTCAGCACCAAAAGTTAGGTAGCTGCATTCATTGTCCAGCTGGTTCAGGTATGTATTGTTGACTGTGCATTTGCCATTAACCGCGGTCTTTAGACAATACCATTATTCTATACCACATATGTGCACTTTTAAAATGTCAATGCTCATCGAAAGAAGCCATTGTCTATTCACAACCATTAAAATGATTCCTTAATAATTAGAGCATTTATATTCATGAATCATGTATAGCAGCAGAAAATGTTACTCAATTTGAAATAGATCAGTCATGATCATACAGCTTTGTCATATTATTGCAAATGATCTATAATTTCCCTTTTCTAAATTTTTGTTGAACTGTTTAAATTTTATGGAAGTACAAAGTCCATGATTTGTGAAAGACTTTTTTTAAGTTAATTCAGGACTCCATTTGTCCAATATTTTTTCTCACCATAAGCAGATCTAGCAGGAATTTGTGACACTGAGTATATAGCTCTACTGGTTCACCTTGCAAATCTGAGTCACATGTAACTGAATTCTGACGTAGATGTCTCGCAGTGTAGATGTATGTTATCCACTTAGCTTGGATCTCAAAAATTATAATCAGATAAGAGAAATGAAGTACCTATTGAGCTTTTAACAAATTGATAAATAAAGATGAAGAAGCGTTCATTTCTGGATGCTTTCAGATGCTTAATTTCTTCTATAGGATCTGAGAACTTCATTACTCCAATAAATGTATAAAAGTGATTAATTCTTAAAATGTATGGCATTGGGCCTCTTGATTTGATATTATCACAAACTATCTGTGCTACCTGACTAAGACTGGGTCAAAATTAAATCATTAATGTAGACCTCATGTTTTTTATTTGATACATGAGATGTCCATTTAGTCTGGTATATTTTTCTTGTGTCAGCCTTTTCATCTTCAGATAGAGCTGACTGATTCTGCTGCTTTATCTCAGTGTTGCTCATCAAACTGACCACTCTTTTAGTCAAAGTGTTTTGTAGGGAAAATGCACCAGTGGTCATCACTGAATTGGCCTGGTTTAGCAACTCCAACTTTGTCGTGTCAGGGTTTTCTAAAGTGCACAATATCATTATTTTCACTCATTCATTGGCCTCCATGTAAAGTTATCAGTCAGTCAGTCATTTTCCAACCCCCTATCTCCTAACACAGGGTCACGGGGGTCTGCTGGAGCCAATCTCAACCAGCACAGGGCGCAAGGCAGGAACAAATACCGGGCAGGGCGCCGTCTCAAGTTATCAGTCATTAGCAATACAGCTGCAAATCTCATTTATGTGGTCTGAGCAGATGCAAGAAAGTCGCTACCACACTGCTGTTGCTGGCATATAACATCGGACAATAGAATGGTTGATAAGACCAATTTTCTTATTTTTAGAACCTTATTTGGCATTTTGACTATCATTCTTATTTTTTTAACACTTCTTTTGCATTTTTTGCCTATTTTTAAACTTTTCTTCCTAACCCTAGCTTCCCTGAAGGACTCACAAATATACAGGAACATGCACTGACAATTGTCCATTTATTAAAGTGGATATTTTTTAAGAACCACCAAAATACATGACTAAGCATAATTACAAGCAAAGAATTATAAATGTATACTAGGGGGCTCTGCCTCCTGCTCGCTTCGCTCACCCACCCCCGGGTTTGGTTTCCCGGATATACAATTTAAAGAGATTGTTATTTTCATGGGAATTGTTACATATGCATTATTTTCACTTTTAGTTTAAAACTTTTGTAAAAACAATATTTGGACCTAACTTTTCTTCAAGATTTTGATTCCGTGTTTGGACTTACATCGTGACAACGCAATGTATAACTGCCTGTGAGCGAATATCATTTCTTTCTCTCTAATAAATAAAACAACTTTCTTGAATGTTTGTCAATGCACTTTCTTCTTCACTTTGTCGTTAACGTGTCACCTACAGTAGAATGGATAAAATTATTGTCCTGATAAAGTTTATAAGAGCTGAGAGTGCAGGAAGCGTGTTTGACAAAAGCATTCACACGACTGAGGTTAGATGAACGTAGTCTTGTTTGAAAATTTTTGTAAGTAGGGCGTGACTTGAAAGTCTCACGGGACTTCATACCGCAACAAAGTTTTTGGAATATTTTAATTCTCGCTGGCAACATGAATTAGACAATCTACAAGTCTCTGACTTAAAGTTTAAATTCAAACAATATATTCGATCTCTTTTCGCTGTTCCATTATTTCACTGAGTAATAATTTCTGTTTGTTTGCGCTATTGCAATATTTCCTATTATTTTTTTGAGACTTTGGAATTTTCATAATTCCATTATCTTTAACCTGCTGTGCGTTTTTGAATTCTTTACGACGTTCTACGTTGTCATCTACTCTTTGTCTTTTATTTCCGGCCCCGGACGTGGTTAAATCTCTTTCTCGTGGGACGTATAATGCTGCTTGCATTGTGTGGGGGGCTGAATGCACGATAAGGAGATGCAGTCAGATCAGTTGCTGTCTTTCTGCTGCTGTTTGCGAGCTGTGTTTTCTTCTTTTCGTGCTGTGCATCAATCATTTAAAAGCCTGTACAGCAGTTGTCCTTTTGCCACTGCGCGTCTCTGCCGCTCACATTGTGTGGGGGGCGTAGGGGGGCTGATCACATGCTAAGGAGATCATCTGCTGGCTTGCTGCTGCTGCTGCTGGTGAGCTGCGTGTTCTGCTTGTCACGTTGCGCATTGATCATGTAAAAGCCTGTACTGCAGCTATCCTTTTGTCTCGCAGAACTTCAAAGTGAAGATCATGTCTTATCTCCCTCGTCTCCCTCATCTCCCTCCCAAGATTTTTTTTTATAAAAGAGATATAAATCTCTTACACTGCAGTAATGGCATTGCCTCTGCCTACACTACATTATAGCCTCTTTATCATAGCCTCTTTAATTAATTTCATATTTGCTCCTTGACATTGCTGTATGCGCAAAGGGCAGGATTGAATTTAAGGAAAAAGGAGAGCAAGACAAACATCAAAGCCATCTATACCTTACATTGGTGCTGCATAATTTTACAAATCAGCAAAATCCAAGACTACAACTCAACAAAGCAACATGCACCAAAGTACTAGAAGATTTTTGATAAAACTAAATATTTCTCAATGTGGAATGAAAAAATAAAATTGTAATAATAAGTCATACAGCATTCAAGGAACAACAGCCTCTTCCAAATAGTTGTGCTGTCTTAGAATTGAATTATCAAATTTACGACTATAGATTTATCTCAAAATATTGAAAAAGTAGAATAAAGCAGCCAGTTTGTGAGGTTAGGGTTCTTTCAGATAACCTGACTAAAGATTGGCTTTAGGTCAAAAAAGAAACAATCTGCAAATGATTATGAGTACATGCAGATGATTACCGTACCTGCTCTGGTTTGATGGGCTCGGTCGTTGTAAAGATGTCTGTATACTGCTGTCTTTCAAACACTCGGTCCAGGACCTCTAACTGCTGTTGTGTAAAGAGATCTCCACGCATCTGTTTCCGCAGAAAATCCCTGCCTGGATGCGAGTGACCATTGGGAATTGGTGACTCCTGCAGACCTTTAAAAATGAGAAAAGAGGCACTGTTTTTGTAAAGTCTCAACATCAGTTGAATCATGTTAGATAGAGGAATTTCTCCAATGAGCAAATGATTGTTTCTCTTGTACAAGTAAAAAAGTAATATTCATCATGTTACTATTAAATGATGCTGTTTAAAACCTTAATTTAAGGCCTCTCATAGAAAACATTTTAGGCTGAATTCAACAACAACAACAACATTTATTTATATAGCACATTTTCATACAAACATTAGCTCAAAGTGCTTAATAATTCAATAATATCTGAGAAAAGTTTTTTGTTTTTCTGGCATTTTTTTTGACAAAAGAACAGGTAATCTCTTAGCTTTATTCTTAAAAACTTGATTTTTTTGCTTAAACACTGCCATCAAACCTTTCTGTGATCTATGATTCCCTTGCTGAGGCAGAAGCAATGATGAATGACCTCATCATCTATTTTTTCTTTGCTTTCTTCCTGCCTCATCCACCATCTCAATCACATGTGTGGAAGCGAGAAAATAGATTTTGGGCCCACTGTGCTTTTCATATGTGTATGTGAGTGCAATATGATATCTAACCTCCCTGGAGCTCTATTAAAGCAGTCCCCAGTTTCAGAGATCCTCTCTGCATTTCTACACACACACACACACACACACACACCATTTCTGTGGAGATACCTGAAGGACTTAGTGACAGGCATGGTCAGGCATATACTTTGAAAGGGATATGTTACTAAAACTAGGAAAAGGAAAATGATAGAAAAACCTCTCTGGGAGTGACAAGTGCTGAAGACTAGCAGTCACAGTTAAATTAAGCTGTATGGTTGATAAAAGCTCTCCTTTCATGACATTCATTATTCAGCCCCAAAGGAGTAATTTGCTTGATTTGTCCCTATAAATAAATATCTTGCCAACCTTCAACAGTGAGTTTGAAAATATCATTAAAGACCAAAACTGGCCAAATTAAGATTCTGCTGTGAGGGGTGTAATCTTTATTTTCTAGATAATAAACTGTTAAGTTGAAAAGAGTTTTCATGAGAAAAATACAAAATCATACCCTGGACAGAAGGCATTCTGTTTAGGCAATGCACAGCATTGTACAATATTAATAACTGGTTTTAGTCAAAATACAAGACAAGCATGCTTAAAAAATGCAGTATTTCTGAAATACTGCTTAGTTCAATTTGATTAATCAAAGTTTATTTTTTGGAAATTAAAGTACTTAGTAAATCACCCACTGAAAACATTAATCATGAGATGTTAGCCTCTACAACAGAGTGTAGCCTGAATTGCTTCCACCACTGATAGACAAAAGCACTAAATATCACTCACTCTCTCGACCTAGCTTTATAACGACCAACAGTTGCATTTATTTTTTATTTTACTTTTAATTTTTAGTTTTATTTTTCTAAATTGACACATTATGTTTTATCATTACTTAATTTTTAACCATTTCCATAAGCTGTACTGCAGACAAACATGATTCTCTTTAATTGTATCAATCTAAGAAAATGACCTTTACTCCATTTAACATTAATTAATTTTACAAATGTAATCAAGGTTAAAATGCTCCAGAAATTATATGGTAAATAGAATCCCAGTTATCCATCCATCCATTATCCAACCCGCTATATCCTAACTACAGGGTCACAGGGGTCTGCTGGAGCCAATCCCAACCAACACAGGGCGCAAGGCAGGAAACGAACCCCGGGCAGGGTGCCAGCCCACCATAGATCCCAGTTATCCAACTACTATAATGATTTCCTCTTATTTTCTCCAAGCCCAGATTCACATGTGTATTGACTTTTTTGTGGCTTTATTCTCCGTTGCAATCAATGCCCTTTAATAAGACATATAACAAAGTGTTACATACTGTAAGACTGCCAAAAAGAGCATGAAGAAGTATGTAAATACAAATCAACTGCACAATTAATTTCTTTGGCTTGACTTGAAAATAACTGCAATTTTTTTTTAACTTGTAAGACGAATAGGTATGTAGAAATGCTTTATATCTCAAATAAGTGACAAAATGTTTTGTTACTCTGTAAGTGAGAACGGTTCCCCCAGAATTGGGAGCAAGGCATTGGATGAGTGGATGCTTGTGCATTACAGGGCACATTAGTGCACCTAACAGATTAAACTAAAATTCAGGACTGCAGGAAGTGGAAAACAAATTTGGAATAATTAACTTGTATAATGTAGAAATGTATAAACATTCACACAAACTATCACTGTACTAGATTTTGAGCGCAGGTCAATGGAGTTATGAGTCAGTAACATTAATGACTGTACCATCTCTTAGTTTGATAGTTCACAGATAAACATAATGCACATTTTAACAAAAATATTTATTTATGTTGTGCACTGCTGCTATGTGTTGTGGTATTCAATGTGAAATTAAAAACTGACAGTTTTATTTCAACCTGCACTTCTCCCCATTTCATCTGAAATAGATCAAATGCGTTTTCATTTAAAATCAAAGCAAACAATTTTTGACCTTAAGTTGTTCCTATTATCACATTATGAGTATTTCAGTGATGCGCAAAAAACAAAGAAAAAAGCGTGTCACTACGTATCGCTATTTATGAAGGAAAAGCACTCACAAAAGATTATTATAATACCTCAAGTTGCCGCTGCACTGTAAATCAGTGCCCAGACGACAAGAGAGAAAAAGATAAATCAGAAAAGATTCAAAAATACTTTTCATTTTCTGCAGATATATATCAAGCCATTTCAAAGACTCTGATAGAGTCTTGGCGGAGCCTCCATTACCCTGCCTAGGCTCCTAGAGTCAAGGAGGCAGACGGCACTAGATTATATTCCACTGGAAGATGGTCACCGATATATATATGATCTCCAACCTCTATTGATTGACCAATTTCACGAGCAAAGACTGGTGAAATGAAGCTGAAATGAACATCATGCTTTAACTCATTGAACCTATCAGGCCCAAGTTAATCTCACTGTCCACTCTTTCTGATAGAATTCAATTGATCAATCATGTAGCAGTGATAGTACCATTTCACCGGCTTATTGCTTCTTCATTTCAAAGCTTGACCTGTTAGATACACCAGGGCTGTCTCTGCCGCTCCTTGGATATACAAAGATCAGCATGCTCTAGATAAAGTGAGTCTCCCTGTTTATACTGGAGAGCCGGAGCTCAATAAAAATTCTCTGTATTTCGTATTGATGGTAATTATCAAGTATGTTCTTTTAAAGCTGCTGTCAAAAAGGAAATTTTGCAGGTGCAAAGTTTAAATCATATGTTTTGTGAAGTCATTATATAGACAAAATTATTATGCCAGCATAGTTTCAGTTTATTAATAATGGTCAGATCACAATCTTTTATTTCTTCTAAATACACTTTTATCACCATTCCAAATCTGCTCACATTAAAAACAATAAAAAATTTCTTTAGGCTTTTTGCTAACGGTAAGTACATTAGCAGAATGTTGCTATATTTTATTTTGAATTCTTATTCTTTTGGAGAGTGTTGTGTGTGTTCAGTATGCAAGGTGAAATGAAGACTGATTGATCCTGGAACCATAGATTTATGAATAAAATGTAAAAATGCTTGTCTAAAATATGAAACATACTGTAGATGTCACTAACAAAAACGTACTGCAGGTTGCAGTAATTCCACAAATACATTTTGTAATCTAAAGATATTTGAGCAAATATATATATATTAAAAAAAAATTAAGTAAAATGCTTTCAATTAAAACAAAGTACATAACCTGTTTTACTCCCCTAAAATAATCTATAACAAAAAATGTAACATTTTTGAAATTGATTCTATATTGTGGTTTCTTGAGATAGCATTAATTTGCCTTTCTATAAATACCATAACATAACATTCTTAGACTTGGTGAATCCAATTTAAATCTTTACTGTAATTGATTCTGTTCTTACACTAATAACAAAGTGAAAAACACAAAATGACAAGTAATAAAATCTAAAATATTATATTGAAACAAACCTCTCCATAATACATTAAGTAGACTTTTAGCTTCACAAAGAAATTTAGACTTTACTGTCTACATGTAGTCTATTATACAGTTTTTTGTTTTTTTTGACAGTTTTATAGATTTTACTTTGGCAGATGAGAATTAATTTGGAAGCAAAAATAAAGTGACTGAGGCAGCACAAAGGAGCAGGGGCTGTCATTGCTGCCTCAAAGATTCAGCACCCTGAGTTTAAATCCTGTGCCCGTGTGCTTGCATGTTCTCCTCTTGTTTTCATTTTTTTTATCTAGTTTCTCTGATTTCCTGCTCATATTCCTAAGCGATGTGTGTGAGTGTATTTAGTTCAATTGGCAGTTTCAAATTAGTTTTTCCTGGATGTGCGTGAGTGCAGACTGGCATTCCATTTAGTGCTGCTTCCTGCCTTGAGGATGATGCTACTGAAATAGGCTCTCACTCCCCATGGCATTGAATTGCATTAAGTGGGTTTGGGAATATAATACTGTTAAGCTAACTGAATGATATTTATATAATGTTGTATGGTGCATATTTTTTATACATTAACCAGCAAACAAAGACCTCGGTTCATGACACTCTTGTTCTTCCCATTTTGCCCTACAACTCAGAAACATGGACAATAAAACAAGAAGACAACAGAAAGTTATTCGTTTTTGAAATGACAATACTTAGACAAATCCTAGGTGAAGAAGAGACCATTTACAGAATGGCACTCACTTGGGATCCAGTTTGATGTAATATTTAAGATCCGGAAGAGAAGGCTGATGTATATTGGACATGTTATACATATGAAAACAGACAGAATTCCTCATATCATGAAATATGGTCATATTCACAGTAAAAGACCCGCAGGAACACCTAAGAAGCGTCAACTGGATAACATCACAAAGACTGTAAAGTAATGGATTTGTCAATAGTGGAAGCTGAATGACTGCTACAGAATAGACAACAATGGAGAATTGCTTGCGCTTGCATTACAGTAGACAAAAAGGAAGGAAAAAGGTTTAGTACATTATTAAGTTTATTTAAAGAACTGAACGTTATTAGCATTTGCTGCTAGCTGTCCAGGACACTGTGGTTTTTTACTTTTGGCTTCATTTTCATTTTTAATTAAATAATAAATAATGCAATATCCACATGTATATAGTTATCCAATGCTACCAAACAAAGTCATTCCAGATAACAAATACATTATTCCACAAATCAGGTCTTTACCATAATAAAATAAAGAGACTAATTTACATTAGTGAAATACAACACTTGGTTTTTCTGGTGGGATTACAGTATATAACTACAAAGGACTTTTAAGTTAAACTAGCAAAGAGGCAACTTATCTCCGTTTTTCACCTCAGCCCCACCTGTTACATTTTCACTCACTGTCTCCTGATGCCCTACATCCTGTTAAGAACCTCTCCATGTTTCTTCCAACTTATTCTTTGTTTTTACTGCCCGGAAAAAAGTCAATACTGTATAAGGAATACCTTAGGTTTTTGCATTCTTTTTCCATAACACGTGATGATCTAGAACACACTGGAAAGCTACAGTAAACCCTTCCTCTACAAATAATAGTGTTGTTGACCCTTCCTGGCACACCATTCAGACCAGTTATCAGGAAACAACACCTACACAAATACATATTGTGGCAATGAAACCATTCATGACAACAGGCAGATGATTTATAGTTCTTTTATGCATTTATTTTCAATACATTTTAACTGCATAAACAAACCCTATACTGCCTAGAGTCCATTCCTGGTAAGTTTGGGGTAGACTGTAACATTAAACGTGTATGGGTAAAATTGATCCACGTAATAAGTGGGATGCATGTGTAGTAGGGTCTGAGGTTTGTTTAAGCAATTTGTATTAGGTGAATATGAAGCTGCAGCCATCAAATTGAGGTGTGGCTTGTATCTGAAATTTCAAATGGGCAGCTTTTAGCGCGAGAGGCAGTGTCTGTCTTGGGAGTTTGGCTTTGGCTAAGACAAGGAGGCTGCTTCTGGGAAAATAACATCAGTGCTTTCCAGTGGACACAAGAGAGGAGTCGCTGTTCTCTTTGTTCTCTTTGTTTTTAATTATTCATTTTGTCTTAAATTAGGATGTACTCTTGCCTGTAGGTCAGTTGGAATCAGTTCAGACTGAACTGAATTTGAAACACTTCTCTTAAGCTTTGGTTTGAGGATATGGACAATTAAGTCTGGATTTCTTTTGGTTGGGTTTTCTTTACATCAAGTTTTAAAATTTTTCTTGTGTTCATATTAAGTTATTAATTTGTTATTTACTATCAGTACAGGCAGTTTGCTTTTTAGTTTGATTTATGTGCAATTTAACCCTTTGTAAACCTACCTCTGAATTGATTGTTCATGTCTCATCATATAGGTTTTATATCAATTAAAAGAACATAACAATATTAATTGGTGTCTTGATTTGAGCATCCCCCTGGCCCTGTAGTATGCTGTTTTGGGGTAAAACTGTGTTTAGATACCATTAGTCAGAAGTCTTGTGTTCAATTCAAAAAGTGACTCTCATGAAGCTTTAGGTTTCCTATTTATGTGCATGCTGATAATTCAGGAAGTAACTATTGTCAAACATATGCACTTAGGGGGCAGCCAAAGGGTCCAAGTGAGCCTGAAGTAGTAACAGATAAGGGATTGTAACAAAGCGCTAACACCTTTCTCCCTCTTTTAACAGAGCAACAGAAGATTATCCATTCTTTTCCACTCCAGTCACACATGGTACCATATATTTTTCTCCTCATTATAAAAACGTCACTTCCAACCCACCTCTGATGACATCACTTCCCGACAGTCATGATGATGTCACTTTCTGGGTCACCTTTGATGACAACACTTGTCTACGGCCAGCCATGATGTTGTTATTCCCGGTCTACCTTTGATGACATCACTTTCCGGCTAGACATGTTAACGTCACATCAGCTCCACTTGATGACATTGCTTCTAGCCAGCCATGATGACGTCACTTCCGGCCAGCCATGATGACGTTGTATCCTATCTACCCTCAACTTCCTTCTTGTCACCATTATTTAAATAACCCTGACTATTTGTCTTGTATTGTCAAGTGTTTTTCAAGTTTTTGACCATAATTCAGTATTTTTTGAATGCCTGACATTAACAGGGAAGCTTCCCCCAATCTTTTTCTTGATTTTTTTGTCAATTATTTCATCATACCATATAAATTAACATTAACATAAACATTTAGCAAAAACATTAATTTAATTGTACGTTTTAAACTTAACTAATAGATTAACAGACGTGGACTATTTGACATGGGTAATGTGCGATTTCTTCTTTTCTTTTTTCCATGGATGTTTATCACATCTTTTGCCATTGTAAACCACTGGTCACTATTGTCTTCTATTATGTCATAAACTTCATTCTCTCTATTCTGTTTTGCGGCACACCAGCACCTGTTGATTTGCAGGGGTCTCCAATCCTCTAGAACCCTCGATCGCTGATCATGTGTCATTTCCTCCAAAACATGAGATTACATTTTTTTCAGCAGCCAGTACAAAGTACATGGCATGAGGAATGTATTAAAAAATATCATATTTGGTTGGAATGTTCCTTTAAAGGCATTCGATGTCAGTTAAGTCATCACTGTCTAGTCATTTCCTAAACCAGAGGAAGTCAATTAACTGCTTAAAATGAAGCAGTAAGTTATGTGCAATTCACACACCTAAAAACTGGAAGTTGTCCACTAGTAAGACACCACAAGATTTTACATTAGGTTAGTAAGTTCGACAGTATTAAACTCCTTTGGGCTACTAAATTTTCACAGTGTAACAACACGCAACTAAAGTCCAGAAAAATCTCTATAATAATAATTAATCATGTTTAATCTAGCATTTTTCTAGCTACTCAAAAGTGCCTTATATAAACAATAGGTAACCACTTCAACCACCATCAATATGTGACATTAGAACATTAGAACACTCTAGACGAGAACAGGCCATTCAGCCCAACAAAGCTCGCCAGTCCTATCCACTTAATTCTTCCAAAAAAAACATCAAGTCGAGTTTTGAAAGTCCCTAACGTCTTACTGTCTACCACACTACTTGGTCTCTTATTCCAAGAGTCTGTCGTTCTTTGTGTAAAGAAAAACTTCCTAATGTTTGTGTGACATTTACCCTTAACAAGTTTCCAACTTTGTTCCCGTGTTCTTGATGAACTCATTTTAAAATAACAGTCTCGATCCACTGTACTAACTCCCTTCATAATTTTAAACACTTCAATCATGTCACCTCTTAATCTTCTTTTGCTTAAATTGTACTGTACAGGCTCAGCTCTTTTAATATTTCCTCATAATTCAACACCTGTAGCCCTGGAATCAGGCTAGTCGCTCTTCTCTGGACATCCACCTGGACAAAGACATTTTTGCAACATATAAGATACTAGGTGGTGAAGGGTGAGAGAGATTAGGATTAGGATGATTAGGGGACAGAATGGACAAGGCCATGATAGGCAATTTAGCCAGAATATCAGGAAACACCCACTCTTTTAAAAAATGCCTGGATCTTTTATGACCATAGTCAGTCATGACCTTGGTTTTATGTGTCACCCAAAGGACAGCACAATTTTTTTGGCACAGTGTCCCCATCACTGAACTGGGGCCCCGTGCTGACCACACCACCATCAATTACAGCATCCACCCTATCTTTCCTGCTTGGCTTTCCAAATAAGTACTGGTCGGACCCAAACATTCTTAGCTTTAAATGGATTATTTCTCTGGTGGTATGGATGTATGATATAATTTATAGACCCTTTTTAAATTATGTTTAGGAGAATAAATCAGTTGGATAAGTTGCAGGACAAAGGTGCATGGTGACAAAAGCACACAAGATAAAGGATTCTGGTTTTACTGTGCAGATGTGCTAAGTTCTGTGATGGGGCACTTCCAGTTTTAATCTGCTAGTGTGGCAGTTGCATTTACTCCACAACTGCTGCAACTTGCAGCATTTTCATTTATAATTGTGCCTCATGTATCTCTTCTATAGATGCTCCAATTATGAGTTGGCATTCATTCAGTTTTTCTGTTAAAGATGTCAGAACTGTGGTGGCAGTGGTGTAATCTAGTTTTGAGAGTTTTACAGATAACTATTTTTTTATGTTCATGCTGAAAAATGGCAAGGGAAGTTACAATTAATTATAAAAAAAAAAACAGTTGAAAGACATTAAAATGTACTATGTTGATTAAGTTTTTTTCATTTCATGTATTGTATTAAATTGCAATTGCAACACCTCTCAAATCAAAGCCTAGAAAACTATTTGTATATTGTGGCCGTTAACTATCTTCTCTTCTATGGCAGTTTCTGTTTTCTTTTTTTATGGCACAGGAGGCACACATTTTTGGGTTGTCAGCCTTTTTAACATTCAATGCATGAACTACCTATAATTAAATTCTGACAAGTCAAAATTATTGATTTCATAGAATTCAAATTTGAGATATTTACAGTACAGTATATTTGGAATAGTCATGATGAGAATTACAGATACCTGTAATTCAGTATTGACTGTAAAATAATGTTTCAGTATGGGATTGAGAGAATTGTGCCTATTATTTAAACATCCTGCATAGTTCAATTTAATAAAGCAGGACAATTTCCGCAGCCCTTCTTGTACAATAAAAGAACAGAAAAATGAAATAAATGACTTTCATTATTGTAGATGTTATGCCATTATAGTGCAAATTCAGAAATAAGAAATATGATTCATGCCTGCTTTGAGTGAGGGATGATGAGACCAATCTTAGCTGTGAGTTATAACTATTTTAAGTGGCAGTATTTCACAGTTTAATGTATGGATCGGAAACAACATCACAACGAATCGCTGGCTAATAAAAGTACCATACATAGCCCTGTTAAAGAGACAGAGTCTTCATATTCATCCTAAGAATGCTTGATATAGGAGGCCATGAACATGCAAGGAGAACAAAGAAGTTTCATATATACAATACCAGATACAGTTGAAGCAAATACAAATTTAGTTTCAAACACTGTCCCTTTGGCTACTCCATAACAGTGACAAAATGCAGTTCTGTATGTTCATTCCTAAATAAAACTTAAATAAACTCTAAATAAAACTTTTTAAACTTCCATACTGAGCAGACATAAGTGAGGTTCAGCTCATAATGCTGTTTTGAAGCATTAGAAAGGCAATTCTGATGAAATAATATCGAATGCATTAGCAGCTGTACACAACTCTAGAGGTGTATAGTTAGTCAGTCTGGTGAAACAGCATATCTTATTGCTTAAAATAATTTTACACACACAACATCGGTGCAGCCTGTTGAGTTTTTTAATCCAAAGGAATGCTTATTACCACAACAAACTAAAATGTGATGAATGCAGCAAGAGCAAAAATTTGAACAAAGCTAGTCATGTTTAAAGGTTAACTCTGGATGAGTCCGCAAGCATAACATCTGATTACTCCTGTGTGATGCCATGAGAGCTACACTACAAAGTTTTACAAGAACTTAATAAATGGATAAATATTCATTTGAGAAGTTTAATTTCACAAAGGTGTGATAGTCTTAAAGTGGGGACAAATGCAAGAATGGAGATATTTAGTAATATAAAGCATCAGTAGCTTATGACATTTTAATTTTTAATTATTTGTTTTGCCCTTTAAAATGCTACTTGTTAGCAAAAGCTATTAACCAAAAAGTGTTTCTGTATGTTCTGATGTAAAAACAAATCTCCCAACAGCAAATCGCATAAACCTGAAATGGTGACTTTTTGACAAATCTGATTTGAAAAGTGTGCTGTTACAAAAGCAGCTTTATAGAGTTTTTGTAGATGGAAATCTTGATAGAATGCATATTAATAAATTAATGTGTTTAATTCAAGCATGCTAAAAGCATT
This sequence comes from Polypterus senegalus, assembly GCF_016835505.1. Classification (NCBI taxonomy): domain Eukaryota; kingdom Metazoa; phylum Chordata; class Cladistia; order Polypteriformes; family Polypteridae; genus Polypterus; species Polypterus senegalus. Next base: position 18,938,895 of record NC_053160.1, read on the forward strand.
AGTAATTTTAATTTTCATGAATGACATCTGAATTGCCAGTATCTTTAATGAAATTATTCAAGAAATTACTGGGGAAAGTCAGTTTCCTTGAGTCAAAAATGGGCTTACAGATATCTCTAACAATAATTTTGACTAGAAAAAGTGCAATTGTCAATAACTAAAGTATATATAAAATGCTAAGGGTTGTGTCCATCTATTATTCAATTACTCATGAACTACTGGGGTACAACCTTGACCTTGGTCTTAACCAGAAGCTCATGACTGTAGATGTTGCTAGTGGCCACCTGTGCAAAATTATCAAGATTATTATCTTTCTAACACAAACTGCATAGGAAAACTGATCAAGAAGGTGACATGACATAAGGATAAATAAGAGAATTGGCATCATTTCAGAAGGCAATTACATGACAGGAAGAAGGTAAATCACAAGTCCGGCATCTGCTGCGCATTGAGCATATGCAATGTGGCAACGTGCCAGTACTTGTGAACTACTGGAGCTGGAACCTTAAACTTGGGAGGATTGGGGGTCCAAGTGTATCCTAGCCTAAAAGAGAAATTAGCACAGGAAATCAAATGTTAAAATCTTGCCATATACACGCCACATAGCTTCAACCCTAAGAGGTAGACCTAATTCAATGAATCTGCTCGTTTGTTTTTGAAGGGTTGGTTTGTTTATTGCACATTCTGCACAAAATACACAATGTTAATTACAAAATAAAACCTCTGCTTAACTTAATATTTGTCTAATGTATTTTACAGACAGTACACATTTGCCACATTTTTCATTCTACTAGTCCTATGGACTACCTAAAATGTTGTCTTAAATTGTGCAATTAATCTTTAATCACATCATCATATACGACATCACATGTGTTATCACATTTAAAGCAATAGAAGGGTTATGTATATAGCCTTATATATAATTTGATACTATCCGTATGTATGGTGTTCGCGTCAATACCCCGTATGTATGGCGTTCGCGTCAATACCTCGACACAGTACAAGTTAGAACCATGCAATGGTTCTGTGGTTAGAACATAACATGGCAAATGCAGACACAGTATTGCATGATTGGCTAAGAATGTTCGAATGCTTCTGTGACGCCGCTGGATGACCAAGTATAGTAAGTTGGTGTTGGTTCAAACAGATAACAGTAAGTTCGGTTGGTTATTGGAACGTTTGTGTGTTGGGGCGCACTTTCCAGGACTAACATCGTCGACTGACTTAAACCCTTCGACAGCTCCGGAACCGTAAGTAATTTAGAACGTATCGCCATTTACTTGGTATGTCAAAATCTATCTTTGGGCAGTTCGGTTTTGACATCCATCCTTCTGACATCTATAGTGAAACTGAGTAATGACGGCTGGGTATTAACAACGGTCATTGTTTAAATTTTAGCCGATCTCAGATCTCAAATGACCACGTCAACATAATTATTACTCCAACTCTGATTAGTGTCGTCAAATACGGTTTGTTTTGAAAATTTGTTTGCCGGAAAAAATCAAATGAGGTGCGCCAAAGAGCTGAGTTCACGTCTCGCAGCCCCATTTAAACACGAAGCTGTTCATTACATCGGCCAAAAAGGTCTATTTTAAGCACAAATCAGTGCCATGATAACAAGATCATTTCAAGGACTTAAAAAAACAAATAATTCTTTGCAAAGTATGGATTTCACAAACGTAGAATTTGTAACCCGATTCGATCGGGCTCCCAGTCGCTAGTTATATGTATATATTAATTGTCAGTCAGTCACTGTCCAACCTGCTATATCCCAACACAGGGTCATGGGTGTCTGCTGGAGCCAATCCCAGCCAACACAGGGCGCAAGGCAGGAAACAAACCCCAGGCAGGGAGCCAACCCACCGCAGGGCACACACACACCCACACATCAAGCACACACTAGGGACTATTTAGGATCACCAATGCACCTAACCTGCATGTCTTTGGACTGTGGGAGGAAACTAGAGCAAACCCATGGGGAGAACAAACTCCACACAGGGAGGACCCAGGAAGCGAACCTGTGTTAGGATATAGCGGGTTGGACAATGACTGACTGACTGATATGTAAGTCCTCCAACTAATTTAATATACTTGAAAGCAGATACAGAATGCAATTTAATATGCAATAATATGCCAATCCCTAACTAAAACTAAACAATCATGCACAACAGGATATCATCAAACTCAGAATATATTGCCACTATTGTAAAATATAATTTGATCTATTAAAGATTGAAAAGAATCATCCTCAGAAAATAAGGTAAGAAGTTTCATTAGTTTGCAAAACAATCGATTTTTTCAAATACTGTAAAAATAAAAGAAAAAAAGCTTTCCAGAGATCTGCAGAGGTCTTAACTTAATATGTCCTTCGACTACTGCAGAGATCTCACATTACTGGCGTGGCGTGTAATACGTGAGATAATGTGACATTTTACATTTTCACATTTTAATTCACAAGGGTGAGACATAAAGTTCTGGCAGCTGATTAATAAATGTGAGTATATTTTTACGGGACACAAGTGTGCTAGGCCCCAGGAATTGCACAGATTTACCAGAACAGACAGGTCGCTTCTGAAACTACACAGCAAAATACAGATATATAAAAAAGATATTTACTTTGTATGAAAAACTGCTATTTCAATGCAATGGCAATCTTCAATTTGCAAGAAAGCAGTCTTGATCCTACCTTAATTCTGAATTGCTATTGAGTTAATTACTGTTTCTTTTCCTGGGCAAGATCTGCCTTGTAGCAGTTTAAGGTCCAGCTTAAGGATAAATGCCTTTAAGTGGGGCACACGAGTTGTTGTAGAAAATAAGTTTTAGTAATTGTATACTTTAGTAGATTATTTTACTTAGATCATATAATGTAAATTACCAAGTACATGGTCAATTTCAAACCACACTATATATTTTGGCAATAAGTGTTTTTCTGGAATCCTCTTTACACACACACACAAAACACCAACTAAAGTGTACAGTAATTTGTACCTTTACTGTATCGAATAAGTTAAGATATATTGCAAATGACAGCCCTCCACCCATGTCAATTGACAATATCAATAGCTAACAGCTGAAGCTTTTTTGACCATTAATTTTGTGCAAGTCTCACCACATCAGAAATACCTACTGCATTCACTTTGACTTCTTGCAAATATACTAAAAACACAGATTCTCTGGGGAGCTTCAAAAGCATTAGCTCCTGTCAGTGATAATGGTGGTAGTGTCACCAGTTAGCTTTCATTTTTTCATTGTATTGCAGATGGTTCATCTGGGAGTGGTTAATACTTGATTAACAACACATACCACCATTTTAACTAATAGTCCTTTCAGATAAACTCTACTTCAGTGTACACGTTCCAGATCATTTCTAAGTGAATTGATGAGTGGCGTAAAGATCAAAATACTGTATCTGATGTCATGCATGCTCATTGGAGGACCTCCTCACTTGCTCATTTGATGTACGTGATAAAGTGCCAGGGCAAGAGGGGGCGCTGTCTCTAACATTCTTTTCTCTTTCTCTCCCCACAGCACACAGAAAGCGCTCAGTGTTGGCACTTAGCCTTGTACGTTCCAGTTTGTGCATTATAAGAAGCCTGGCTGCCATTTGCACTACTTTAAGAGCAAACCGACGGAAGGAGCTCCAGTGAGCAACCCTTATTTGACACCCGAGAGCCACTTTACTGTTGTGCCCGAGAGGCTTCTTACAGTACTTTATTGCCAAAGAGTCATGATTTTGTTTTGGACTTTAGTTATTAAATGGGGTAACTTGGTTGGTGTCCCAAGTTTCCCTACTTTCTCTTCTGTTCTTTTTCCGGTTTTCTGTGTTGGTGATCTGCGCAACCACCACCTACATTGATGGATACATCCTACATTGATGGATTAAAGGCCAGAAGTCCACATGACCATCATCATCAGATTCTTCCCTGAGAACCCTGAATACACTGATTGAGGTCATTTATGTTAGGTAGAATGCCTAGAGGGGGCTGGGTGGTCTCGTGGTCTTGTGGTCTTGGAACCCTTGCAGATTTTATTTTTTCTCCAGCCGTCTGAGTTTTTTTTTTTGTTGTTTATTTTTTATGTCCTCCCTGGCCATCGGACCTTACTTTTATTCTATATTAATTAGTGTTCCCTAATTTTAATTATTTATTTTGTCTTTTTTCTCTTTCTTCATCATGTAAAGCACTTTGAGCTACATTGTTGGTATGAAAATGTGCTATAGAAATAAATGGTGTTGTTGTTGTTGTTTCTGCTGTCATTCCTGCACCCGGCCACACTGTCTACACTTCAGTTTTACCCATTCTGCTGCAATTTGCAAGAGTGCTTTTAGTAAAACTGTGAGTACTGTACATTCAATTCAGCTAATACTTTCCTTTTTTGAATGGAAACTGTTTTTTTATGTCTGTAAAATCAACCACTGTTTACAGAATTCCTTTGCATCAGGATACTATACAAAAACATTTTACATATACAGTATACTTTATAGCATATATGGTATTTCACATTTACAGACAGGATCAGTAATTTATTAAGGACAAAAAAGAGCCGTTTGACTCATTTTAACATCCAGTTCATTTAAATTAACCTGAGACATCCAATGTTAAGATTCAAGTTACTGACCTAGTAAAATGTAGCAAAACAGAGATAGGATTCAAAATGAAGAAATCATAAATGACAAGTGCAGTTCAAGATTCCAGAAAGACATAATGGGCAAGAAACAAAAATCATATTAAATTACAACTGAAATGTAAAAAATGCAAGTAAAACTGGCAATTGGTGGAACTCAATAAATTAGACAGGGTCGCCTAAAAAAGCACCTGATTAGGAAACAGCAGTTTATTAATAATCCATCCTCCCTGACCCTAATTGGATTGTTATTTAATAACCCAGCAGTGTCCAAACATTGTTTCATGGGCCTATACTGGATAAACTGATGGAGAGGTTTCACTGGAGAATCTACTGTGTATTGTTTTTTCTATGTTCTCTTTTTGTGTGGATACAGCAGATAATACTGTGCATTGCTTTGTGACATCCCTTTCAAAACGGCAGGTGGCAAGCAGTCAGTCCATGGCTAGAGCAGCAGACGTAGATGATGCATATTTTAGTATTAACTGTATGGTAGCCAAACAAAGAAACGAGCCAGGAGTTTGTCTTCTTTTTCCAAAATAGACATTCCAATAATCTCCTTTCTCCAGTTGTCTTTCTGCTAAACTTAATCCGTTTAAAATTATTTCTCAGTTATCCAGCATGTACAACAATCCACACATGTACATTCCACTACTTAAAGAGAAAGCCAATCCTTAAGACAGCAAAAATGTAAAAACAATTACAAATACAGTAAAAAAAAAAAAGTTCACTAAAGGCCAAACAATCCAAAATTATTATTAAAGTACATTTACCGATTTACCGAAGTCAGTATACAATATTAGAATACACTACAATTATTTGCATTTTTTTTTCAAATTGTAGCACAAGAAGGTTAAGTGACTTCTTCAGGGTAACAAATCAAGCTTGAGGTGTGAACTCAACTAGGAAAGCTTTGGTTTAAAGTCCACATATTAAATCACTACACCACTATCAATACAAGGGTAACTTTTTTTCCTTCTAGAAAAATCTATAAGAAATGAACAGTCAAACTTGAGTTAAATAATCCCATTTTTAAGAAATCAGTTATTTGATGCTATCAAAATGAAATAAATCAATAAATCTAACATCAATTATTTTGTATAATGATGTAAGACCTACAATATGAGTTGGTCCCTGTCAACATTTTTTATAGAAATGTGGATACAGCAGGTGGTGAGAACATAACCTGTGCCTTACAAAAGAAACTAACCTCAGATTTGCACTTTCTGCAGAAAAGAAGTTTGGCTGTTCTAAGTCGAAAGTGTCATCAGAAGGCAAAAACGCAGTCAGCATTCATATGCTTCTGCTTACAGGATGTGTGCATATACTCCAATCCTATAGATGGCAGCAAATACTGCAATTTGTGCTCTTTATTATAGTCCAAAACTTTATATAAATCAATTGCTCAGACCATTTATTTTATCCAATTGTTCAATCTGAGAAATAAATAAAACCTTTCTGCTTCCTTCTTTATATAAAAGACAATCTAGCATATCTGCAAACTACAAAAAATGTTTAATGGCTGTGTTCAACACTGTTTAACTTCTACAAATGATATTGTATGGATGGCCACAAACCTACTAGCTTTTAAACAGTCAAAGCAATGTCATTTACCTGTGTTTCTTCAGTGAGGTCATTACACTGTCAAATGTGAAAATGCATCCTTATTCCCTTTAATTTCAATTGGAATATTCTGTATGCTTTCCTAAGTTCACCTCTGCGTGAATTAACTATAAATCTTTGAGAGCAACTGCAAAGCCAAGTTGCTTCCAACATTTTTTGACTTTAAAATTCAAAGTTTATATCACTGATTGTTTATCAATTAATATATATGTTGGAACTATTTCAAATATTAAACCTGTCCCTCCCACTTCCTACTGAATTATCTTAAATTTAATATCAGGACTCAATTACAGTTACAAAAAGACAGGCATGGTGGTGAAATCATTAGTAAATTTGGGTAGAAAGTATACACGGTATGTATTAAACTTGTAACCAACTTTTACTTTGCATACATGACAATACTTTTCATTGGCAACCCAATATAACCTGACATAAACTCTTAAATAAATTGTATGGTAAAGTTTGGAACCTGCCTTCAATGAGATGACTGTCACATATTGTAAATCCTAACAATATATACAGATGACTGACCTATATGGGGAACATAAACAGAATTTCCATAAGAAACTCGTGTGAACATGAGACCATTGAGCCTCAAGCAATGGAAAGTTAGATCAGTTCTCAAGTCAAGAATGGATCATGCCGTCCTCAGAATTAATTAATTATCTTCATGAATGATTCTAGCTAGGCATATTAAAAGACCTGGATTCATTCAAGTTGTCAAGTTTTTCATCACAAGAAAGATATATTACTGACTTGTTTCTAAATTGAAAATACATATGAATGTTGGGTGCCAATGTTTCCACACTAAACATGAATCTTTTTCTGTTTAAGTGATACAATCCCGTCAGTATATGACAGTTAAAACATACCCATATGAACATGCCCTCATGGATGACTCAAAATAACACTAAGGTTCTTTGAAAAATAGAAATGAGAGATTAGACTTGACCCAGCAGTGAAGCAGGAAATATGCAGACCATAACTACTAATATTGTAAAGTCTAGAAAATGCAAAACCTATGATTTCAAGCATTCAGAGTGCATACAGTAAGGAGGATTCAAAGAATTCGTTTGACAGAAGTGGCCCCATTTTATCAATAAACAAAAGTTAACAGTAATTCAGCATCCAAATTCTGTTTCAGGTAGGTCCAAACAAAATGTTGATTTTCTTTTCATTTGTAATATAAAATTGTCTTCTCCAGATCTTCGTATAACAGAATGAAAAGCATAATTCAGGAATTCTGATAAATATTTAATTCGTTTGTGGCCTTTCAAGCTGTTTACTTTTCATTTTTAAATTATGGGTTATTGATGAAGACTTTTATAATAAAAAGGTAACTATCACCACCAGTTTATTGATTTTTATCAATTAATAAATCCACACACTTTAGGAGGCATGAAGTATGCACACCTACCCCGTGTGCAAAGCTAAAGATTGTTCTTTGATATGTTTTAGCAGCACAGTTTAGATATGCATGTTTGTGTGTTGGGGGATATGTGATGTTATGCTTGTGTCTGTGTTGTTTGTAATGCATGCGCAATCAAAGTAGTTGGAGGTGTGCAGACCGTTCTCTAAATGAGTGCTGTCACTCTGAATGATGTCAATAAGAAATAATTTTGCTTGTGCGCATAAATATGAATCTATATATGCAGGAAGCATGAATTAGCCGTTATCCATGTTGCCTTTTTGCCTTCTCACTTTCTCTACTTTCAGTACTGTTGAGTATCCTTAATAGACATCCTTTCTAGTCTCCTTCAGGTATCATCCTCACCACTTCTGGCACAGTACATCTCTTCACACTAACATCCTCCACATGCCCAAATTACCAAAATCTGCTTCTTCTTGTGCCTCAGAATCAATCCTCTTTTTCAATTGCAGACTTCTTTTGTCTCATTCAGTGAAACCCTGCTCATTATCATCTAAGCCATTTTAACAACTCATTTTACAGGTTGCATTTTCCTTTTAGTACCAGAAAGGACCATTTGGATATCTAAAATGGGAGACCAATTTTCTGTTCCATTTTTTGTCACTTTATACTTTTAATCTTTTTAATCCATAATATTTTATCCCTAAAAATGGTGTCTAAGAAAACTGTTACTTACTGTACTTGTACTTGGATCTTTACTTCATGATCTTGGTGTCAGTTTTATTTTCTTGTGCTAGTGTCTTCCCCTATTTTATAATAACAATTTCTCTTAGCCTTTAATATATAGACTCTGCTTTACACCTACTGGATTCTTCCAGCTATTTGCACTTCTCTCCTTTCTCCAGTTGTCTTTCTGCTAAACTTAATCCGTTTTAAAATTATTTCCCAGTTAGCCAGCATGTTCAGCTACCTCCTGGCACTCACATAATTCCTGAGGTTCAACTAACTGAATTTTGCAAGCGATTTAGGAAGAAAACAGTACATCATTTCATTAGGCTATTTAACAAAAATGGCAGGTCCCAGATTATTGTCCATGAACACATCATCCTTACTTACCACAAACAAATCTGTTCCTTCACCCAATATTCAAAAATGCAGCCAAAATGTGGCACTTTCCTGTTTTCTTTTCATATCCTATCCAAAATTAAATTAACATTTTTTCTGGAACTGAAAACAATTATAGCACTTAAATGGTGGTATAGACTTTGTTCAAAAAGCATATATTAAACCTTCATTTCATCTTTCTTAAATTAATTTTTATTTTAACATTGTCTTATATGAGAAGGGAACAAATGCGTCAGTAAAGTCACATGATAGCAAAGGATATCCCATTGTGAAGAAACAGTCCTGTTAAAGTGCCAGTGCAGGAATCATGCATATCAGTTCTCAAACCATACCTCTTTTTAATGAATAAAACAGGCTTTTAAAAAGCTTTAATATAAAGAACAATTTATGACTGCTCCCCAGCCACACATATCCCTTCTCATCTGTTCGAATTTTGTCAGGACAGCCCTTAAAACACTTAACTTTATTGACACTTCATTTGCCAGTGCACTCCTGGTGCATGCAGATCATCTGGTGTTCTGCCCACAGCACAGGCTGCTGGACTCCACACTTAAACATCTCCCTTGAGTCAAGAGGAAAAAGCTGGCATCAGTTGTTAACGTAACAAACTCAATTGTTCTCAGCAGTGTTCAAGCAAATAGAGTCATTAATTACGTTCCCGCGGCCACTGTTGGCTGGAACGGCAATCAGTGTGAAACTGCTCATTGCCTTCTCTCAGGGAGATGAGACAGATGCCATAAAAAATCAGCCGCGGCTTTGAAAAAGAAAACCCCTGCCAGCAACGAAGCTAGTCTCACCATACTAGTATACGGGCTGACACACGCTGCTTCTCTGAGCCCAGCAACATTTATTTGACCTGCCACCACATTGGGGAAGGCATCCCATTAAGAGATCATTTTTATCATGGAATGTCAATTTACTTATACTGATTGGCGTCCTGCTGCCAAATATCAATTAAATTGCAAATGTTGGCATCAGCTTCTGCTCTTCTTTTTTTTTCCCTCCCTGCAGGTCTTCCTCGCTCTGCCTCTCTGCTGTGGTATGATACTATTTGTCCTCTGGTCCTCCACCTTGATTTCAAAGATATCCTCAAGACTATGCTTGTTTAACTATAAAGGGATTTGGAACTATATACAATTTTATGGTGGTTAAGCAGACCATAAAAGTGACTAATCAATTTTCATTTTATTAAATACACTTTATAGAGATCACAAAACCCAATTAGTTATTAAAGTCTTACAATATACTTTTATAAAAAAGGTAAAATTACCAAGAAATACCAGTACCACATGTCCAGCTATTACTGTTAACACATGTTGTTTCATGTCGCTAAGTCAACATTCAGTATCAAAATACTGAAAAACAGAAAAATTTCCACGTACCACATCCATTCAATCATGACTAAGAATTGACTGAATAGTGTTAAGAAGGTGCTAACTGGGGTTTCCACCCTGCATATTTATTGACGATCCTGAAGTTGAACTATTTTGCTGAGTTTCCCAACAAAGACTACACTTAGTCTCCAAACCTTCCCCAAGTGGCAAATTCAAAACATATTTGCATACTTTGGATATTCAGTGTATATAAGTTAAGAACTATAACACAATTAAAGCTCTTTGATAACAAATATGTCAAACATTCACTCAATTATATTTGAAAATACTTCATGAACAAATACACTGTATATGCACAAAAAAGTCAAAAAGCGGTACATATAACTACATTCTCAAACCCACTTAATTTAATTCAGACTGGCACGGAAGCCTGGGTCTATGAAGCCTAGGATGGGGAGACAGGTCATTAATGCTTACACTCACACAGGGTCAGTTTAGGATCTCCAATCAACCTACCACACCCTACATAGTGGATAGGGGAGGAAGAAAACCAGCTGAACCTTCTATTGGTTTTAACAGATAATCAAACTTGAAGTCTTGTTACTCATATTATTTTCATAATTTTACGAGTGATGTGACAGGAGAGCACCTTGGAGCCCTGACTTCACAAATAAAATAAATTCCAAGAAGTTTCGTGGTTTCAAAATGTTGTCCAATCATTATTTGCATAAGCACAAAAATAAGCACAAGGGAAAACCCAAAATTCACTACAAACACATAAAACATGACTTGGTGTGGTATGCCTTTTCACCCACTTGCCTCTAACTACTAATGTACTACTTTCCTTTCTTCCTTTCCTTCCTTTTTTCTTCTTCTCTTTATCTCTCTCTGTCACACAACACTGATTTCATTTTTTCCCCATTGAAACATTTACCTAAACTCACTTCAGAACCTCAAACTCCCTTGCGTCACTAACAGGTATATAATATTTAATGTCTTAAATGATTGCTGTTTCAAAGAGAACATATCTGGTAAGTTTTAAGGCCTGTGTATTCATTAGTCCCATTGAAAGCTCTTAGAACAGACAAGGAATTTTTAAATTAAGAAGAAAAAAAACGCTTAACTTTGAAACAAAATTTTATGTGGCAAATGAAAATATACCACAATTCTGGAGAGATAAATTTTACTTAGAAGCACAGAACCTATCTTATAACAAAGTGAAATGATCAGAACTGCCCTGCATGTAGAAATCCTCCATCACTGCCAGTCTGCATCTCTCTCTCTCTCTCTCTCTCTCTCCACCTCTCTCTTTCTCTCTCTCTCTCTCTCTCTCTCTCTCTTTCTATCTTTCTCTCTCTCTCTCTCTCTCTCTGTCTCTGTCTCTCTGTCTCTCTTTCTGCTGCCTGGAGATTGTCAATGGGATTTTACCCTTCTCTGTACCTTCTTGGCAGCATCCTTGAGAGAGAGTGTGGGAGAAAGATAGAAAGAGAGAGAGAGAGAGAGAGAAAAGACTACTGCTTTCATGTGATACCATGATGGAGAAAGTGAGCAAGCCACCTCATTGAATACTCGGGGAACAAAGCTTACTTTTCTAGGCCTTGTGGAGTAATGGGTTTGTAGTTTTTTTTCTCTGTTTAACTGGATTACCTGAACAACTTGCATTGAATGTTATCAAAGTATAAATCAAATGAACAGAATTTTTGAAAAACAAAAATACATATACTAAGATATATCATACAAATAGCAAAACTAAAACAGATACAGAACAGCTGTAAATGAAATCTTTGCTATTAAACATTATTCACAAATCAAACAAATTAAAAAGACAGAATATAGCCACATCAGAAGGAAAATTCTACAAACTAAATATAAGCATGACAGATTAAGTGGATACCACTTAAGGAAAACAATAAGAAATAGAAACGTGAAAGCAAATTTAACTTGGGGTCATGCAATTTAAGATCACAAGAAGAGTGAATAGCAAAATAAATAAAATATTAAGATAATACTTACAAGCTAGCAATAGCAAACTAAAAGCACTGAAGTGAACACATTGGTGAAAAAAGTTAGCAAAAGCAGAATTTATATGTGTGTAATATCTTCACCTAATACAAATTCTTGTAGTTAATGGGGTATCATAAGATGTCATCTCAAAAGAAAACAATAGATTTTATCCCAAAGGATGCATTATGGTTCATGGAGAAAAAAGATTTGGGGGGTGACGAGGTAAATATGGAAAATGGCTGTCAAATGGCCACCAGTGATGATGAAAATGGAGATGATAAGTAACAATCTCACTTGCATCACTGCACATGAAAATAGTGTAGAGCAGTGGTCCCCAAACTCAGTCCTGGGGACCCCATGTTGTTGTTTCAACCACATTCAAAAAAAGTGATAATAATTGATCTTATTTAGTTAGCTGGCATTTTTTTTCTTCTGCATTCAGAAAAGCATAGCAGTATGATTTTTACATTATAATACTTTTAGAACTATTTCTATTTTTTGCTATAGCTCTAAATGCTTCACTCTTTTTTGTTGTTTTCCTATCATTTTGCCCCTGTTCTGTGTAGTCTTCTCTCTTAAATGTATCCTAATAGTGACAATTAAACACAAGTAATGCATACACCCAGGCGAACAACATGAAATAATGAAAGGCTGCAACTACTTAAGTGTTGGACCCACAAATTAGCCAATAATGGAAAGGCAGAATGGAAGTCAGGATGAAAATAAATAAAAAGTAAAAAATATACATTATCCACAAATAACTGCTTAATTTTCATTAAAATGTATTAACATATGTACTTTTGTAATTGAATCACTGACCCGAAAACAAAGAAACTGGGAAATAATAACTCAATTATGCAAGGAGTTCAATTAATAACAAGAGTTGGTTGGAACACAAACCTGCAGCCCCAGGGGGTCCACAGGACAAAGTTGGAGAACCACTGGTGTAGAGAACAGGACTGCTGTTACAAACATACACATCGTCAAATAGCATTAAACGCCATAGTTTGTAGAGCCTTTTCTTTTTTTTTTCCTGGACAGCAGATATGTGTTTATATCTAAAACACTGAAAGCAATGATTTATTACTTTCAAATAGCCATAAAGATGATAATTTCTAATGATATATAATATGCCAACATGTCCTTTTATGATCACAATATAAAAATAAAGAGGATTTTTTCAAAATGACATGTAATCAAGTTAAAACCAGACAGATAAAAATATTTGTAGCTAAAAAACCACATTTTATTTCAATCTGACATTGAAAAGCATATATACCGACACAGCTTCCTCCAACTACCAGCAGGAAGTGACAGGTTTCCTGCATTTTTCACAAACACTTAACTTAGTCTGATCCACGATGATTGCACTTCTATGTACTACAAAAAATTGAGCTGTGAGCTTTGGCACACAAATGGTGTAAACTTAAGCAGCTGACTACCAAATAAGAGTGCAGCTCAGGCAATTTGAAGCTGGCAGATAAAAAGTTGGAAATCTGATGTATCTAAAAAAACTGCACAAAATTCTCTCTAAAAATTCTCTGGGGTTAGGCTTAGGGTTAGGGTTTTGATTTTTTTGAAAATGAACACAAAACAATATACCAACAAAGAGTGAAATTGCAAGAAAGCTAAACAGGAATCGAATCAGGCCTCCAAGAAAGGTGAAAATATGCATATAAATATGGTGTCACTAAGACAGATTCAGGATTGCTTTTTTTTTGTTAAACACCAAATAAGAATCAATTTTAAGGTAACTTAAATGTAAGTAAAAATAATATAAAATAATGCTAAGAAGAAAAAGAATGCAATACATTTCCTGGTTAGCACTTGTAATAAGAATATAAGTTTAATGTCACTGTGCTCTGTATGAAAAATATTTTATAAATCCACTCACATGTACAGGCCAGATTTAGCACACAGGGGCTCATCATTTAGATCTACCAGGCAAACATTAGAAGATGAGAAAGGGACAACTACGAAAACGGGCATTGTACTATTTCTGTGTGCATGAAATTGAATCCTCTCTTTGCCTTGTTTGGAATGACATGATATACCTAAGTAAGGGGCTACATATGGAAAATTTTTATGAGCATAAAGTAACTTCCTTAGAGTTACATGATAACCTGTGAGCAGTAACTGTTGCAAAACCTTGTGGCCTAAAGTTGCTGTTGCAAAATGGCACAACTTTGAAGCCAACAGATGGATGGAAGATTAATACATCCGATCCTGAATATCCTTCCAGCGTAGTGACGAAATGGCAGACTCTACACATGGGCCTGTCATGGCTTCCTCGTCTGTTATGCCGTGAAAATCGTCATTAAAGAAAGCTAAGTTATTTTCTTCTTATGTGATTTCTTACCGCCGTATCACTATGGGAGGGATCACCTCATTATAATATATCTGTTCAGGTTCAGATTACTTAAAACGCCGCAATTAAAAAGAACTTATTCCATTTAGGGACCTAGTGTCCCCTTCTTGCCCAGCACTGCAAATGCATGGCCAAAATACAGTATTAAAACAGTCAACACCTAGTGTTTAGGTAGCACACTAGTTAATGCAGTATCTTCACCATTTCTAAGGACTTGGGTCAAATTCATAGCTTGAATATAGTTAATATGACTTTTGCACATATAGCTGACTGTTGTGTCCCAATCATGCACATTTGATATTATTTTGGAGCCTTAAAATGTAAATAAGTGTACCCAGTGAATCACTGACCTCCAGTTGAAAACTGGTTACTGTCCTGCATTCCATTTAAACCATGATAGAATGCAGCACTAAGCAAATCTGTAATGGAAAAAAATATATTCAAAAACAGCATGAATGTGATTTTTTTAATTCTGGTAAGGCAACAAAATCATTTTTTTATTGTGTGATTTGGATGGCCTAAAATTGTTCATAGTTGATAAAAGTGGTAACATTTTGCCCTAGCCTGATCTGTCACAGTCAACATTTGCCTTGAGTCTGTTTCTGCTCTGAAAATGTGCTTTCCACTCCAGTTGCACCCAACAGAAACATAACACGGTTCATCCATTTGACCTCAAGTGAAAACAAGGTAAATCAATTTCCTTTATCATATCAACTTTTGGGTCAGATACTTGGTAACATTTATTATTTCCTTCCAGAGCACACAGCCTTGACCCTAAATTACAAATACTAGAATTGGACTCAAAATTTAGAGTGGCAAACATTGGCAAATGTTTTTTTTTTTCTTGTATTGCTGTGCTAAACACAATATTCCGAAGAGAATAGTTTTGCTAGATTAATGTAAATTAACAAAGAAGATCATAGACTTAGAAAACTACAAACCAGGGAAATATTTATTTTCTTTCTCCTGCAGTAACAGTGGAAAATAGTGGTAATACAAACATAAGAAGACAAAAAGTTAAAAATATGCTTACATTTTAATTGTGTGTTCAATATGCTGTTGTTTAAAAACTACTTGACAGAAACGTCATCCAAAATTGAACTGTAGTACATTACAGGAAACACACAAAAAGAAACAAGATCACTTAAGAACTGTAAATCAATCTACAGCCACCTGGACCCCCTAATAATTGGTCCCATTAATTACCTTACATTAGAGTAACAAAGCTTACAAAACCACTGGGTCTACAGAAGTGCCCAGTTTGTGAATTCTGACCACCGACTTGTTGTTGCTACTCTGAAGATCCAGCTTAAGTCAAGTAGGCTACCACCTGCTAGGAGAATGAGGCTGGACCTGGACAGACTCCAAGATCAGGCTGTTTCTAACGAGTTTGCACACAGTTTGTGTGGGGAACGTACAGACTTAAAGACTTAAGTGTGATTGCTGATCCTAATTTGAAGTAGGAGACCTTCCGTGACAAGACCCTAAAGGATGCTGAGGGTTGTGTTGGTGTTACCATTGTTCCCAGAAGGAGGTGTTTCATCTCAGAGGGCACCCCGGATATCATTAAGAGGAGTTGCAGTGCATTGCTTGATGGTAACTACAGTCTGTACTGGGAACTGAGAAGGATGGCTGCGAGGGCAGATAAAGAGGTGTTTGTTAGAGGAATCTGTGAGCAGGTAACATACAATCTATGGTCTAGTGACCCATGTCCTGCTTACAGAAGAATCAAAGCATTATGCACATTTGAATCTGTTCCTCAGAGAGTCAGGGCAGGTGATGGAACAGTCCTTATGGATGACGCTGCAATTGCGACCCATTAGGCTGGCAACTTTGAGCAGCTGTTTAAAGCTGATCTTCTGACTAGGACGTTGGACATCTCTGGGTCCATGGTATTTGAGGCTGATCCTCCAATTACTGTGAACCACCTAGTCTCAGTCAGATTGCACAAGTGGTGATCCAGCTGAAGGTAGGGGAGGCTGCAGGGATCTGTGGTATCCAGGGTGAGTTTCTCCAGGCTGATGGTAAGGTATTGCATTCCAAGCAATCTTTGCTTCTATTTAGGATATGGGCATCATCCCATCTGACTGGAAAACGGGTCTTGTAGCCCCTATCAGGAAAGGGAAGAGTGATTGCCTAGATTGCGGCAACTACAGGGGGATAACACTTGCTCACCTACCAGAGACTGGAGTTGTCTGGTTTTCCGCTTAAGAAGGCCACGATCGACTGCATCCTGGCACTGAGGGTTCCCATGGAGCACAAATGCGAATATCGGCAGAGTTTCTTTGCAGCCTTTGTCGATTTTCATAAACCATTCGAGTCAATTGATCGAGCTGCCATGTGGGACATCCTAAGATTTTGTGTGATACCCCGAAAGTTGCTGGAAATCATGGCTAGCCTGTACACTGGTACTGTGATTGCTGTGCAGAGTGGAGGCAGAAACTCTGTGCTTTTCCCAATTGATTCTGGGGATCATCAAGGTATGTTCTTGCTCATACTCTGTTCAATACTTGCATAGACTCGGTGCTGGGCAGGGTCGTGTTTTCCAGTGTCTGTGGGGCATCTGTTGCCGAAGAAAGATTCACTGATCCTGAATTTGCTGACGATACTATGATCTTTGCAGTAGTCAATGGAGGCTCTGATCGGGGCTCTCGTGAGACTGAGCAAGGAGTCTGAATGTCTGGACTTATAAGCGTTCTGGATAAAAACTAAGATCCAGGTCTTTAATGACCTCTTGGGCACAGCCATCAGCAGTCTGTCTGTCTGCGGAGAGAATGTCAACCGCGTTAAGAGGTTTTCTTACCTTGGCAGTGACATTCATGTCTCTGGTGACTCTTCCAATGAATTCAGTAGACAAATTGGCAGGGCAAGATGGGTTGCTGAAAAGGAGTGTGTGGAGCTCCCAATATCTTTGTAAAAGGATGACGGTCCAAGTCTATAGAGTTCCGGTTGCGTCCTGTTATACTACTATATCTTGGGTACCACTGGTTTGTCTTTATGTCGAATGAGCAGTTGCTCACATAGGCACAGTACCAGCGTTGTGAGAGAGCATCAGTTACAGCACTATGACCATGTAGCGCAATTTCCCGAAGGTTATTGGGCTCACAGAATCCTCGTTGTTGAGGACCCAAGTGGCTGGACCAGGATCTCAAGCTGTTTTCACGTCTGGAGGGTGCAGCGATGTGCTGTAGCAGTGTATACTCCCCAACCTGGCCTGACCTGACCTGATTGTAACAAAAAGGACATCTTCTTGTTAATGAAATCTGTAAGAAAGCTCATAGGAGATGACTTCCCATTAACTGTAGAGGTGTGCACTGAATGTTGCCAAAATTAAAATAGTTTAACACGACAATATTAAAATTTCTTCTTTCCTTCTCTGTTCTGGAACTTTGTACTACAATTGTAATGCTTGGGCTCCCAGAACAAGAAACATATTCAATGTACAGTTGATACATAATGAAAATAGATATTTGCATGTTGATTACAGTTCATCCATCCATCCATTTTCTAACCCGCTGAATCTGAACACAGGGTCACGGGGGTCTGCTGGAGCCAATCCCAGCCAACACAGGGCACAAGGCAGGAACCAATCCTGAGCAGGGTGCCAACCCACCGCAGTGATTACAGTTCATTACAACCACTAATTTTATAATTTATATATATTATAATATAATATCTTACATAAGATGACTTGAAGATCAAGATACATTCAGTTTATTTACACATTTTTATGAGTGAAGTGAAGGTCAGTAACTTCCTTAGAGTTACATGATAACCTGTGAGCAGTAACTGTTGCAAAAACCTTGTGGCCTAAAGTTGATTTCTTTACCAAAATGGTCTTATTTTTATCCTGTACGCTATATATTTTTCTGTAATGTGATATTTTTTTCTATTCTGCATGGTGCATTGTGTAGTGTAGATGTAGTGTAGTGAAGATTAAATTATTCATGGTAGTGATTTGTGTCTCATTCCATTCTCCCATTTTTATTAATTGTTAGCAAAGAGAGAGTAAAGAATAAATTCTCACAAATACTCCTTATAAATAGCAAGTTCTACTTCAACATGACCAGAACTTGCAAACCTTACACAGAAGATTCAAAAATGGGGCCATAATGTCTGGAAGTTGTTAGTGCTGCTGTGTGACAACTTCAAGGACTTCAGTTTAACTCCAACACCTGTAACAGTGGACTTGAAATTCACTCCACTTACTCCAGTTTCTATTCATGTTAATTTAATTGGTGATTATGCCTTATGATGGACTGGCATCCTATAAAAGTCTGGAACCTGTGTTACATCTGACATTCCAGCCACAGATGTCAGCTCTTTATGACCCTGAAATAAAAAAAATTAGCTTAAAAAACACAATGTTAGAAATTGAGAATACAATTGTGAAAAGGAGTTAGGTGTCAAGTAGCACGGATAAGCAACACCTTCAATTTACACAGTGTCTTATTCACCAAATGAGAATTTGTGTCTGGTTTTGGCACTTTAAACTTTGTTTTTAGCAAAACACAAGATTCCATAGTGCAATGCCGAGCTGCTAAGTGATTTGGAGGCCCTTTTTAAGGTTAGTTAAATCACTTTACACCATCTTTAGCAAAGCAGGTTTAATCTGCATGGTTGCAAGATAAATCAGTGCCATTTAAATGGCACTAGTCCATGGGAGGCTAATCACACAGTTGTACAATCTCTGCATAAGCACTGTTTTATGCTGATTCTGTGCTTCCTCCTCTAAGGGTTTCTAGTGCTTAAATGTGCAAGATCAAGTCTGTGCAGGCTTTCGCATGGCATGTGAGGCAGTCTGCCGTTTGCCTCTTTCTGGCAGCCTCCCTCTTTAATTTCCCTGCTGTCGACAACAAGGTTTTCTGCTAATTAGTTTAATATGTCACACGTTTTCTGGCTCTGCCTGTAGAATGCATTTCCCAACAGGGGGGGAATGCCAATCACTAAAAGGCCTTTTCTAATGCTTGAACTCCACTCCATTTTTCAAACAAGCAAGGATAAAAAAGCTGCAACAACATAAGACTGCTGCAGTGATATACAGAGGAAAGTAAAGAGCAGGTTTAAAAGCCAACTCTGCCTGTTAAGGACTAATTGTTCCCTCTGTACTTACAAATCTGTCAATAAAAACGGAGGCACTTGATCCACCTTTACCTATATTAGATAGTATTTCTAATAAATTGTACAAAGGGCAAGTCATGTTTGTACCAACTTTCTCAATGACAACAATGTTTAATTTGTTTATATATTGCTTTTACCAGTTACAACAATTTACAGCAAAAGATTATTTTACTTGGGCGGCACGGTGGCACAGTGGGTAGCTCTGCTGCCTCACAGTAAGGGTCTGTGCGTGGAGTTTGCATGTTGTCCACGTGTCTGCGTGGTTTTCCTCAGGGTGCTCTGGTTTCCTCCCACAGTCCAAAGACATGCAGGTTAGGTGCATTGGCGATTCTAAATTGTCCCTGGTGTGTGTGTGTGTGCCCTGCAGTGGGCTGGCACCCTGCCCGGGGCTTGTTTCCTGTCTTGCGTCCTGTGTTGGTTGGGATTGGCTCCAGCAGACCTTCTTGACCCTATGTTAGAATATAGCGGGTTGGATAATGGATGGATGGATGGATTATTTTACTTGTAAATTATACCTAGAGAGAAGTAATGTCTTCTTGTGCCCTGTTCTGTCTTTATTTGGACAAGTCAAGGGATGATATGGTCAACGTTGGCAGAATCAGACACAAAACAAGAACCAGTCTTGAATGGGGCACCAGCACATCTATGGACATACAGGCACAGATTAGTTACTGATCCAAAGGAATGGTTTTGAACTATGGAAAGATAGCAAAGACCACAGAAAATTTTTATTTGAACGTGAACATAAAAGCTAAATACAGGAGGCAATCCTACTCAGGAATTAATAATAATGATATTGAGAATAAATATAGGCAGGAATCAACAATACCCATTCATCCATCAATCTCATTTCTAAATACACTTTTTCTATTATAAGCTGAAAAGGATTCAAAATATACCACTACAGCCCCTTGAGAGTAAAGCAAGAAGCAGTCTTCAAAAGAATTTAAGTCCATTTTCGCTCAATCATAGGATCTCAATTACAATGAGCTAATTTTGTCACCAACTGCAGCTCTTTTCGATGTGGGAGTAAATGAACATACAGAGGAAAAGTCCATGTGCTCACAAGGAAAATGTGCACAGTTGTACATGAAG
Source organism: Polypterus senegalus (assembly GCF_016835505.1). Taxonomy (NCBI): domain Eukaryota; kingdom Metazoa; phylum Chordata; class Cladistia; order Polypteriformes; family Polypteridae; genus Polypterus; species Polypterus senegalus. Next base: position 18,959,557 of record NC_053160.1, read on the forward strand.
AATAACTGAATTGGTAATTGAACCCACATCTCAGGAGCTGAAGAAACAGTGCTGAACACCAGGACATCTATCATATATTTAATGTGCAATTAAAAAAAAATGTGTTTGTTAATGAAACAAACTTCTGAATGGTAAACAATCAGTGAAGTTATTAAAACAAAAGTGAAAAATAAAATGTAAGAAAATGTTACTGCTGTAAATCTTTTTCTTCATGTAATTTTTTTTTCTTTTTCAATTTGACCCTAAATATACCAAGGAAAATAACAGCGTTTTAGATAACTATTTTCTCTAAATGCATAAATATTTAGTGCATGCAACAGCTCTGGGCTTCACAGCGAATGTCAGTCTTCGACAAACCCTTCACGTAACGATAATGCTCTGCAATTAAGGTCACAGCATCACATCATGGCCAAATAATTATGCATCACAGGCTCTGTCACATGGCAGCTCCAGTTTAAACCCTGTCACTTTAATAGCAGGACATGGCCGAATGGCTTCTGGGCAACAGCGAGGGATGCCACATCTTTTTAGAATAATATAAATATAACGACATCCCTCCTTGCCAGGGAAGCAGGTGTCGCAGTCTTCACCCATTTAACCTATCTATTTAGGCCTGATTTCATCCTGTTAACCTGAACGGAAAGGTCAAATGACCCATAATTAACCAAAGAATTGCTCTTGATGGGTACTATATAAGGACGTAAGCTATAGTGTTAGGGGGTTATCTCAAACAGGCTCTGTTACTAATCTTAATTTATCATTAGCTGGTACAGCATAGCCTTTCAACAGGGCCATCTTCTGCTGTGAACTTCCCATGGCTGACTGGCCAACAAAATCTTTCTGAAATTGCATTTCGAAATGTAAGCAACTTTGGTCAGACAAGGCTGGTTTTGGCTACTGTATTTCTGGTAGAGGTGGTATCCTGTGCCACCCACAGACAGCCTTTATATCCCATTAATTTTAGATTTAAAAGATAAATATTGGCATGATGAAAACAAATATTGTGCCACCAGCAGTCCTGCATGTTTGTGCTTTTGATGCAGATTACAGATGAAGAATATACTGTAGCTCCCAATAACCTCAAATATGAGGGATTGTAAGGAGTGAGGGAACTATTGTCCCGCAGTAAAAGGCAAACAAGGGCATATGCATTTTGATGTAATTGGCATCTGAAACTCACAATCCACTTGGACACCATCAGAGGTGATGGTGCTGCTTTCTTGCAACAATGGTGCCCCACCACCAGCATCTACCAGCTGTTCTTTATCTTGAAACTGAGATCTGAAACCTGGCTAAGTGTATAAGTATCCATACTCACCTGCACTCTAATGTACATAACACAGGTGTTCACGTAGTTGTAAAAAGGAACAAATGAGAAAGACAAAGCTGAATCAATTCACTAATATTCATATCCAATAGTGTGTCAGTTTTTGTCTAATGCTTATATTCAAAGCAAACAATAAATTTGCTTGAGCTGCGTATTTGTGCAATTGGATATTTGGGACTTGACTTAATAAACTTTTTTAAAATTACAGATTATATAACTTCTTCCTGTCATTTCATACTTTTCTGTGGTATGGTTGCTAATTCTTGTAAACCACATGAGGCCACCTGTCAGTGTTCACACTGCACAAACATAGAAATAATTGTACAACACATATAAACTGCATAGGGATAATGTTTACCATTTAAAGCAGGGGTGGACAGATTCAGTCCTGGAGGGCCACAGTGGCTACAGGTTTTTGCTCCAACCCAGTTGCTTAATAAGAAGCACTTATTGCTCAAGTGACACTGCTGCTTCACTTTAGTTGTCTTGATCGTTAAGATTTTGAACCCTTACTGTTTATTTTAGTCTTAAACAGATGTATTCTTGGTTTTTAATTGCCCCTTATTAGCAATAAGATGCAAATGACAAAAGAAACCAGCATTTCTCCATTTAGCTTGTTTCCATTTACACCTCGGTGTGTATTTATCATGCACTATTGGGTGTAAATTAAATACTTGGAAGCAAAGCGAAGAGAAAAAAGTAAAGTACTGAGAATAACTTGTCTGTTTTAGACTTCAAATCATTTGGATGATATCCTTAGAAAGAAAAAAAAAATCTAGCATATTAGAATGACCTGACATGGCAGAGTTAAAGCAGGAACAAGCCATGAAATTAAATAATTGACAAGGATTGGTTTTTAATTAAGCAACTGGGTTGGATCAAAACCCTGCAACCACTGCGGCCCTCCAGGACTGACTTTGCCCACCCATGATTTAAAGGCACTGAACAGTATAAAATAAATAGTAGCCAGTGTTTTCTAGTTGCTCAAGTGACGTACTGTAAACAAGGTGATGCTTCAGCCTGCACCACTGAAGTTACTTCACATGCAAGCTGTCCAGATGAATAAAAAAATGTAAAAAAAATTTCTATACTTGTAGATCATTCTGGAATAATGTTCAAAAGCACTATGTAAAGGTGAAAACTGTTAAATAACAGACAGTGTAGCAACTGTTGCACAGATAAATGGAAGTAAAAAAAATTCAGAATAGAAATGGAGTCCAGATTCTATGTTCCTAGACTTTATGTCTTTTTGTACATATGCAAAGCATCCTGGGATTGTATTCATTAAATAAAATAAATGATAGTCATTGTGGCCTTGATGTTCAAATGCTGAACATTAAACCACAAGTTTACAGGATCTGTCTCTGGTACTCATTTCTGAAACATGGCTGAGGTACTCAACCTGCCAGTCCTCAACTTCTACAAACATGGAAAAAAAACATTTATAAAGCGCCCATAGGGTGATTTTCAACATAAAACAGTTCACAGGTGTAGTTTAATCGATAAAATACTGCACTGTAAATCACTGGGATTCTGGTTGAGTCCCCACTACTGACGTCTTATGCAACCCTCAACCAGTTAACAGGGCGGCAGATAAAGAAATATGGAAACAACTGTTCTGTGCACTTATGATTGATTTAGTGGGTTTTGGATGAAAACAACAGCTAAATAAATAATTAAATATAAAAGTAATTTAATGTTTCTCTCTCTCTCTTATTTTATCTCTCTCCCCTCACACTAGCGGAGCCATGATGTCGCAATTTCAAAGGAGCCTTTTAAAGTTCAAGTCCTCCCTTTCATGACTCTCTGAAGATTACTGATGAGGGTGTTCAATCCAGCATTTCATGTAGCGAAAATCCTGCCAGGAAAAAGAGCAGACCCAACTGATACGGGGATAGCACAGCCTTTGTTTAAAGAATGAAACGTATCTCAACAGTCAGGATTTGCATCTGTAAAATTCAACAAAACATACAACTTCCAGAAAACACAAAAAAAGGAATGACACAGAAGCCGGTCTTTTTTGTTTTTTCTTTTGTCTCGCTTTCTCTGTCTGCGAAGGAGGTCTTTGAGCAAAATGCACACGCCTCATACAATTGTCTGGTGGCTTAGAGGTTAAAAAAGGGCAACACTACCCTGTTTTCTTGCACTTGACATAAATTAGCATACTAAGTGGAAAAGTTGCCAGGAGTCAGATTGCTAATGCCTCCCCTTTTCGGACAGACTGGCCCTGAATAAAAGCAGGGTGAATCCGCTGCTTGAAAAGCCTTGCTCCATGGCAGATCAAAGGGGAAGTTGGAGTGAAGAGCAGGAGGCAGAAGAAAGGTTTGCATGCTGCCCCCAACCCCCCACCTATTCCTTTCCATAGCCCTCCCCGGATGTCCTTTTTTTCTCTTTTTTTAGAAGCTTACCCATTTATTGTGGTGGAGGTGGTGGGTTAGTGAAACCCTTGGCACTGTTGGTGTCACCCCTCCCAACTTCATTATCTATTAATGAGCTCTCTGACCATCAGAGGTGAAATGCAGCTCACATTTTAAAAAAGAGGCTGCAGTTGGTGTGCTGGTGAAAACAAAGCCACTATTTCATAGTGTCCCTCAGCCTTTTCCACGAGACTCCCTATCCCACCCTCCCCCCGGCACATAATTTTCTCTTCCCAAATTTCCCTCAAACATGGAGTTGAAATTTAGAATCACAAGAAAGGTTTTTCTAAAACACTAAGGAAAGATATATGAAATAATTTGGATTTGCAAGGTGTGTATTGCCCTTTGCCCAATTACCCATCAAGAAAATGGACACAGAAAAAAGACCATGTCTATATTTACAGCAACAGTCAGTGTCACCCTGCTTGTCATGCACTTTATTTAAACTAGAATTAGAATACATTTTGTTTTCCTGTGTACATGAATGAGAATACCCACACATACAAACTAACAATATGGAAGCCATTCTGAAATTATACAAAAGCAAAAATGGACTTTCAGTTAGTTAATCCATTCATCCACTTTCTAAAGTTGCTTTTTCCATTACAACCTAACAAAGAGACAAAGCCCAACATAAGAATTAACACTTAAAAAATAAAAATATGGAACTCGTTCTAAAATTATATGAAAGCAAAAAACTGACTTTGAGTTATTTAGTCCATTCATTCATTTTCTAAAGCTGCTTTTTCCATTACTATCTGACAAAAACACAAAGCCTATTTTGGCAGCATCAGGTACAGGGATGAAACCAACTCTAGACAGAATGCCAGTCCACTTAAGGGTCCACAATCAAACGCTCATTCATATTGGGACAATTAAGATTTGTTGCTTAATGTAAAAAAAACATTTTTAATAGTGTCCCTTGCAGATTAGGAGAGATCTGAGAAAGTCAAAACAGGAAATGACCAGGGCAATAATTAAACACAGATCCCTAAAGCTGTAGGGGCAAGAGGACTTAACACTTTGCCACCATGCCAACCAAGTTAGCTACCATCAGTTTAAATATGCAATTTTGTATTAAAAACAAAAAAAAAAACAACACATAGTGCAGTTGTATGTATTAGTTACATAGCTAATAGTGTTGCTGCTGACTCACAATGACTGGACAACCACTGAGTTCAAAGCTGCAGAGACACTACCAACAGTTTTGCTTACCTTTACTCCTATGTTTTTGCCTAGAATTCATCTATGAACTAAAATCATCTTGAAATGTAAAAACATTATTCATTTACAACTTAACATTCTCAAACTTATGTATGTCAATTCAGTGTCATGGGGAGACACAGCCTAGATAGATAAATTTGAAAGGCACTATATAATGGATAGATAGATAGATAGATAGATAGATAGATAGATAGATAGATAGATAGATAGATAGATAGATAGATAGATAGATAGATAGATAGATATGTAAGGCACTATATAATTACTAGATAGATAGATAGATCCCAGGAAGAAAAATTCACTTGCTCAAGTAGCACCACAAAATAGTAAAATCAAAGTGTAAACTTTTATATAAGTGCTAGTTACAGAGTTTTATGCACCTCACTGTATAGACCAGGTTGAGAGCACAGTGGAAAGCCATGGGGGAAAAGGTGAGAAACTGAGGCTGCCAAAAAAGCACTTTCTTCTTTTTTTAAGGAGAGGACCAGAAATGTGTAAATAAGGACATGCCTCAGAAGGGAATTGGAAGTCCCAAGGTGTTTGCCCATTGTAGTGAGGTCAAGTCCATGGATTTGACTTCTGTCTTTTCTGGTAATTTGAGCAGGGGTTACAATAAAAAGGAACAGGAATGAAGAAGGTAATTTCCAATTCTACTAGAAATTACCTCCACATAAGATTCTGGCTGGAGTTGTAAAGACAGAAACTGTCAGAGGACTCTGTCCTTTTAACTAGGGTTCATTCTCGTAATAAAAAAATCATGACTTTAACTGTAACTTTCCTAAAACAGACCTGCTCTAACCAAATAGAGCTACTGTATAACTATATTTACATTGGTTTTTTTTTTAAAAAAAAAAAGAAATAACGTTGCTGATGTTCACAAACTTTCTATGGAAAGTCTGAGTTTAAAGCCTTATTGGAAGACTTTGTGCTTTGGTTGACTGGAATCAGTCAAAAATAAATAACTAAGGGTGTCAAAATGTCACAGTGTTTGCACTGCCCTATCATACCTTCAGGAATGAATGTCAATTTCATTAGAACATTATTACAATTGTGATGAGAACAGGCCATCTAGCATAATAAGTTTTCCATCCTATTCACTTGGAATGCCCACAATAATACCAAGTCAGGAATTTAAAGGTTCCTAAAGCCCTGCTCTCTACCACAATATCTTGTGATTTGTTCCATATGTCTACTGAAGAAAATCTTTCTAACATTTGTGTAACATCAACCCTTAACAGGTTTCTAACCATGTACTTGTTGCATTTTCTGACATAGTTAAAATTTTTGTGGACTGAGAACCTTCTCCTAGTGATCATTTTGATGTTCTTGCTCTTTTGCACATCCCGAGGAAGTGTGGGTTAAAATGGTTGATATTAATCAATTGGCCTATCTATCGTCATGCCCTATAATAGAAGCATGTGCTATCAATTACTAGTGTCTGCTTTGAGTCTGGTGCTACCAGGGCAGGCCTTAGCATCTCACCACATACAACAGACAAAAATGATTAATAAAATGTATAGACTGAAGGATGGATGTATAAATAAATAAATAAATAGCTATGACTTCTATGCAAAAATACTGCACAAAATGCTTACAAATCATGTAAAGTATAGTGTGTGTAATTTGGTGTATACTAAATGCAGCATATATAATATATACTGTATGTTAAGTGGTGTGGTGATTCCAGCTCTCTGTAATCCTGTACTGCAAGGAACGTTTATAAGAATAGAATGAAGATTAAAACAACATTTCATCCCTTAGTTTCAGATTTTAAATTAATCCAATACTAAATCTTTGATTTCAATTGACTGTCATCATATAAAACTGCTGTTTTCTAACTATGTCTCTCTTTCAAAAGCAAATTTATCTACTGAATATTAGCAGATCATCATAATGTAAATCATAATAAAGCAAAGGATTCTCAAAGAAATATAGTAAATTCTCGGCTATAGTAAGGTTTACAGCTTAGGAGAACAGATTTTAATCCTTATTGCCACACATAGCCAAATGATACTGAAAATATTTGCACCCTCTGAATCCTAATTGTGTATTTCAAGGATAACTCAATGCTGAATGAGTGAATGAACCTCAGTATGTTTCAAAAATGCAAACAATACAACATCTAGCTGTAGAATTTCAGAGCTGTGTGTACAGAAAGAGCACAACATTCTCTGACCCCGTGTCCAAAAAAATCCTCATAGACAGACAAAATAAGGCAAGATGATCTCTGTCAGGAACACATGCAGAAGCCGCAAAATACAGCACCTCCGTCTGCCAAGCCAACTGCTGCCACACTCACGTCTGCAACAAGGCTCTTGCGGGCATCAGCAGAGCAGAGAGCTGCCGTCAGTCAACTGCTGCCTGAGTTTGAACAGTAGGTCAGAGTAGAACACCAATGCTATACAGCACACACTACACACAAATATTCTCAACTATCCACCCTTTTACACTTTAGAAGTCTCACAATCCCTTGTGTATACTTTGTGGAAAAATTTAAACCAAATCAGTTTAGACTATATTTTGAGCTTTAAAAAATACAAGCCAATTAGAACATTCTACAATGAGTGACTTCTATGTTAGGTACACCTCACAAATAAAAAAGTGGTCCTTGATTTTCCTTGAAACCATGAATTAGTCAGGGCATGACCTAATCAACTTTTTAAAATGATTGCCAAAAGAATACTGGCCATGTTATTTTAGAACATGTACTGTTTAAACTATAAATTAGCTTGTTATACTGTAGATCATAGTCTTGATTACATTGAGATGTGGAGACTGGGAGCTGAAGTAACCGTCATGGCTGTAAAGCCATCCTAAGATTTAGTCTACTGGACTAGCATGGTGCATTCACCTGCTGGAAAAGCCCATTTGTAATAGTTAATCTGCTGCCACAAAGGTATATACCTGCTCAGAATGGAAATACAATCCTGTATCATTCTGCTTACATCAAGGCACCCAATGAGTGTACCAGTAAGAGACCTCACACCTTACATTGCAAAAATCAGTATACATTGTTCACTCTTGGAAGGACAGATTAATGAACTTCTATGATTTTAATCTCTTTCAATCAGAATTAATTTTGTTGAACTCAGCCACCATTACACGACAGGGAAAAAGTACAAGATGTGCATTTTGACGTACCTCTTTTGACCCCAATGTTGTATTACTCTGCTCAAGCCACATCTGCCACTATTGGCTCCTTTCATCAACCGTATGTTTCTGACCCTTGGACAACCATTTGTTAGATATTTTTTGGTCAATGAACAATATACCCATAAAACTTCTTTGTCTGCACAAGTGATGTCATGACTGATTAAACAGTCAATTACATGGAAGGGGCAAATATACTTTATACAGTGTCCACTGCTGTATTCTGTAAAATGTGAACTCTAAAGGCCTACATCATGCTCTTTAGTTAATTAAATATTTAAAAATACTGGCATGCCATTCATTTTCTGATTACTTTTTTCTTGGTAATGTTTACATGAGGTCATGGGTGTTAACTTGTCATAAACATTTGGGGTGGTGGCAAAAAATTATAAGCTACAATGTGAATAATAATCCAACAAAAACAATAATAAAAATAATTCTTATAAAGGCATAGCATAGCAGACACAAATGAAGCAGAATAAAATTAAACGATCAATATGGCAACTAGACTGCATCTCTCTAGGCTTTGAATGCATTGCTAAAGGCTGATTTAATTCGAAGTATAAGCATCTCCCAAATGGCCTAACATATTATTCTTTCATTTGTAAAATTCCCTCACATGAAAAAAGTTGAGACACAGTTATGAATCAGTGGTGGCTCATAATGTATTGTAGCACGTGATGGAATGCTCTTTACATCACTATCGCAATGGGAGTGACAGGTTGCTTCAGCCTGGGGATGAATTGCCAGTAGTATTAGTTGGCAGTCCACCATACAAATGAACAGCTTCAGAACCAGCTGCAAAGAATCCAATAAAAATGGTAACCCTACCAAAGTAACATATGAATTCCAGCTACTGCAACAACAAAAGTCTGCCTTTCAAGGGACAGTGAGCTACGTAAAAGAATAGGCAAATAACAGGAATTTATCGGCATTCTGCAGCGGTGAGCACTGGTGCAACATGGCAGTGATTACTATAATGGCCAAAAATGATATCTTTCATATATTTTTTTAGTTGTCACCCATATTAGCATGTATACTTATTGCAATTGTAATGACAACATGATCATTAAAAGATCAAAATGAACACACAGAGTGTTCTTAGGCTTTTAGTTCACCATCTAATCAACTGGAGTTGTAAGCAAGCTTCTTCCCTCGAGTGTTTGAGTCTGGTGTCTCTGCAGCCTGGAGCTCCACTCCAAGTGCTTAGAGTTGAATTAATAGACAGTTGTCATTATTTGATTCGGATAAACCTCCCACAACCCTAATCTTAACAATGAAGAGCTTTGGAGGTCTGCAGCTAAACTCTATTATCGCATGTTAGAGCCAGCTTCTCCTACTTGGACCTCAAGGATGGAAGTTCCCAGGCTGCAAAGATATATCCTAAAGCAGTGCTTTTCAACCTTTTCGCTGGAGTGGAACCCTGCGCGAATGGTTACTTTGCTCACGGAACCCTGTGCAATTATCCACCAGTATGTCCTATATCATTAGGACTTTTTTGGCGGAACCCTTGGCTAGCACTCACAGAAACCTTGGGTTCCATGGAACCCCGGTTGAAAAACACTGTCCTAAAGAGTGTTTTGCCCTCATGGCTGCTATAGATTTCTGTAGATCATCAGATGTCACTATTTCTGAAGCTCCAAAACTTGGCGTTTCCTACCGACGCAACTGGGAGGAAGCCTCAAACACTTCACGGAGCTTTGCAAACCCATGCTACTTCTGACTTTAACCTGCCATAAGAATGACCTAATATACTTAATATGACCGCTTCTTTTCTTAAAGATGTTTTTAAATTAATTGGGCCTAGCATCTCAGATATTATATATAAATGTCTACGCGTAGAAGTGTGGGTGTCTGTCTGGAGACACAGAGAGGTGGAGTCGGGGTAAGGGCTCCACCTATGAGGATACGCAAGCGAGACCAGCATGTTGGAAAAACGAAACCTCTGAAGAAAGTCACTCACTTAGCCACTAATACAGAAATGAGGCAAGCACATCGGCAAAACGAAACCTCTGAAGAAAGACAAAGTTGCTTAGCCACCAATACACAAGCGATGTGAGCACATCGCCAAAACGAAACCTCCTAGGAGAGAGATGCCCAGAGTAGTTCCTTTCAATTACCTGACATCTCTACATTTAAATTTTTTTTTCTGATGATTTCAATAGAGTCTTGGACCCCGTGCTTTTTACAGTATGGGCTTACAAAGCTTCTTCTTCTTCTTCTTTCAGCTACTCCCGTTAGGGGTTGCCACCGTGGAACATCTTCTTCCATATCTTTCTATCCTCTGCATCTTGTTCTGTTACACCCATCAATTACGGGCTTACGCAGTTACAGGATTACACAGCTAGTACATTATAAATAGTTTACTTGAGACTGGTTCAGGCCCAGTGTGTTTTAGACAAGGATAGGCACATGAGAATAATAATAAGAAGAATAATAAACAGGCACACAAGAATCCCACCAGTTCTAGCTTCTCTTCACTGGCATCCAGTTTGCTACAGAATCTACACTGATAAAAGTATAACATTGATGTTGTCCATTCAATGTAAATTTTCTCTTTCAAGCAACTTAAGATTAGTCATTTAGTGTTGCAGCTTGAAATATTTGGTTTCAGATCTCAATCAAATTAAAAAAAAATGTTTGTACCAAAGTAAGTTGTGGTGGAGGGAATAAACTAAAAATCCTATTTCAGTTAACTTAATATTTTAGGTTCTTCGTGTGTTGTGTGGGAGGTGCGTATATTCTTCCAGTTGAACTTTCCAGCGTGCTGGCTTTCCAACTGCCAAAAAAGAAGAACACTTTCCCGAGTAGAGTGGACGTGGCTATACAGGTCTGGTCATTTTCAGCAGCAGACTTTTATAATAGAGGATTTCGGGTAAGTAACCCTGTTTCTCAACTGTTAAATTTAAGTATAAGAACTCGTAATAAGACATACTTTCAAGAAAGATGTAGAAATGTTTAATAATTTTTTGTTGTATATTTAAGATTTACAAGATGTTTAAATAAATGTAAAAAGTACAGCATTGGAATGTGATATGTTCATAATATTTCTAATAGCATAAAAACAGGTTACGACAAATAAACCATTTTAAATTGTAACAACTTAAAAAATATTGTAGATTTACTTCAGTATGAAACAAATGAATCGCACCTAATCACTCTGAATGATTTGCCTCAACTTAAAAATTGTGGGTTCAACAAGATAAAAAGAATTATATTGGTTCAGATTGAAAATATTAAGTGTGAATAATTACCTTAATTATTTTAAGTTGAATGGAGTTTATACTTTTTCCAGTGTAGTTGAAAAATTTTACTGCTTGCCTTAATGTCTTGGAATGGTTTAGCCCCCTTTTATCATACTGAGAGCTCTTACACCCTTACTCTCCTTCATGGTCAATGAGGTCCTCTGACCAGAAGTTATTGATGGTTCCAAGATCTAGACTTAAGCTTAGCGGGGACCCTTGTTTTTGCAGCATCTGCCCTATAAGCTTCAGAACAGCCTTCCTTTTATTATTAGGTCAGCATCAACTTTGGTCACTTTGGTCAACTTTGGCCTGCGCCACCACCAACCTACTCAAAGCACCATGATGCCCCAGCATTGATGGACTAAAAGCCAGAAGTCCACGTGATCATCATCATCATCATCAAATCCTTCCGTGAAAACCATAAATACAAGAGGACTGTTTCATTTATGTTAGGTAGATTGCCCAGAGGGGACTGGGCGGTCTCATGGTCTGGAATCCCTGCAGATTTTATTTTTTTTTCCGGCCGTCTGGAGTTTTTTTTGTTTGTTTTTTCTGTCCCCCCTGGCCATTGGACCTTACTCTTATTCTATGTTAATTAATGTTGACTTATTTTATTTTCTTACTGTGTCTCTTATTTTTCTATTCTTCATTATGTAAAGCACTTTGAGCTACATTTTTTGTATGAAAATGTGCTATATAAATAAATGTTGTTGTTGTTAAATCCCACCTTTGTCTTAGATTTTAAATTTTTTTAAACTAATTTCATGTAATTATTTTTTGTGAATTTATTTATTGTTATCTATATATGCATTGGTGTATTTATGGAAGCTACGCAGCACTTTAGTTTACTTCTGTTATTTTAAAGGTGCTTTATAAATAAAATAAACTTGACTTGACGTGTTACCTTGAGCGAAGTTTATACATCCAAGATATGCCTGATTGGGTTAAGGACACAAACGGCTGCCAGCAAGTTCAAGGATTGCCAGAGGCTTTGCAGTAGGGTTTACATTCTTTTCTCTCAATTTCAACTCTACAACGCATAACTTTGGAAAACCGTAGCGATGTTATTTTACGTTTAAAAGATAAGAAAAAACACGCAAATACCTTCCTGAATACAAAAAAAAACCCAACAACAATCGGCTGTTAAAATCGCGCACTTAACAACACCGCACAAAAGCGCGGGACTGGATACACAGGGTGACGGTCTGTGTGTGTGTGTGGGCGTGTCGGATTTGAGCGCCAGTTTTAAACCAATCAAAAATACAGTAAACACGACTGCCGCCTGCACTCGTCGAGCAAACTCCGCCTATGTGTTTCACCAGGCGAAGTATCTGGCGGCCAGAAGATACTGCATCCTTGCCGCATGCACTGCGTTCAGAAAGAGGCAGACGTTAGGAGGGATTTTACGTGAGTCCGCTTGCTTTTTAGTTATGTATTTATTTGTTTGTTTGATTTGCTGTCCCAAATCCTCGCTCTCATGCTGTTAGGACCAAAGAAAGCAATAAACAAACAAATGCCAGAACTGTTTTAACGTGTTGTCCTTCAACAACTGCCACGATCCCTGTGCTCCTTTCCTGCAGTCGGTGCCACAAGAGATGCCACCATAGGAACGTAATGTGCCACCAAATACCAGAACTGTTTTTAATTTGTTGTCCTTCAACAACAACTGCGGCGATCCTTGCGTTCCTTTTCTGCAGTCTGTGCCACAAGAGATGCCACCGTAGTAACGTAATGTGCCACACCTTATGGAGTGTTTCAGCCTACAAGACGCCCTTTCAAAACAAAAACCTGCCCATAGTGTCAAGCCATCTGTAATTACCTTGTGTTTGTGTAAATGGAAATATTCAGAATAATCTTGATGTAACTGCGTCTGTCGAGGGTTTCCAAGTAGTTCAAAATCTTTTAAACGCAGCCACCAGAAAGACACTGCAGCAGTAGGACGACTCGATGTACAGACACCAAGAAACTCTGCAGTCTAAGTCTCTTCGTTTCAAAGGCTTCAGTGAAACTCAAAGCAAACAGTTCATACAAAATAAGGAAAAAAGTTCACAATGCACGTAGAAAAGGAAAACGTATTGTCTATGGAATTCCGCTTGAGGCTTAAGTGTCTTAGTTACATTCCTTAAGGTTTCTATTATGAATGCTGTTCGATTACAAAATTGTATCGTGATTAATCGAATTAAAATTTAAATCGAAATGAACTGCATATTAAGCACAATTTATCATACTCCCTTCAAGCATATTATTTTTCTATAAAGCAGAAATAACTTAATGATTCATTTCTAATAACAAAAAACAGTTTTAATAATCGCTTGCACATGCATATTAAATTATTTCAGTTAGTTTATTGAACAGTTTTGTGTAACAGAAACAACGACCACCACACTCCCAATGTGTTGCTACTTGCAAAAGCCAATAAATATGGCTTGGATTGCTATGTTGCAAGACAACATACCCAAAAGCATTAACAATTACACAAACATTGCAAAACAGAAACATACAGTGCATCCAGAAAGTATTCACAGCGCATCACTTTTTCCACATTTTGTTATGTTACAGCCTTATTCCAAAATGGATTAAATTCATTTTTTTCCTCAGAATTCTACACACAACACCCCATAATGACAACGTGAAAAAAGTTTACTTGAGGTTTTTGCAAATTTCTTAAAAATAAAAAAATTGAGAAATCACATGTACATAAGTATTCACAGCCTTTGCCGTGAAGCTCAAAATTGATCTCAGGTGCATCCTGGTTCCCCTAATCATCCTTGAGATGTTTCTGCAGCTTAATTGGAGTCCACCTGTGGTAAATTCAGTTGATTGGACACGATTTGGAAAGGCACACACCTGTCTATATAAGGTCCCACAGTTGACAGTTCATGTCAGAGCACACACCAAGCATGAACTCAAAGGAATTGTCTGTATACCTCCGAGACAGGATTGTCTCGAGGCACAAATCTGGGGAAGGTTACAGAAAAATCTCTGCCGCTTTGAAGGTCCCAATGAACACAGTGGCCTCCATCACCTGTAAGTGGAAGAAGTTCAAAACCACCAGGACTCTTCCTAGAGCTGGTCGGCCATATAAACTGAGTGTTAGGGAGAGAAGGGCCTTAGTCAGGGAGGTGACCAAGAACCCGATGGTCACTCTGTCAGAGCTCCAGAGATGCTCTGTGGAGAGAGAAGAACCTTCCAGAAGGACAACCATTTCTGCAGCAATCCACCAATCAGGCCTGTAAGGTAGAGTGGCCAGACGGAAGCCACTCCTTAGTAAAGGCAGCCTGCCTGGAGTTTGTCAAAAGGCACCAGAAGGACTCTCAGACCATGAGAAACAAAATTCTCTGGTCTGATGAGACAAAGATTGAACTCTTTGGTGTGAATGCCAGGCGTCACGTTTGGAGGAAACCAGGCACCGCTCATCACCAGGCCAATATCATCCCTACAGTGAAGCATGGTGGTGGCAGCATCATGCTGTGGGGAATGTTTTTCAGCGGCAGGAACTGGGAGACTAGTCAGGATAAAGGGAAAGATGACTGCAGCAATGTACAGAGACATCCTGGATGAAAACCTGCTCCAGAGCGCTCTTGACCTCAGACTGGGGCGACGGTTCATCTTTCAGCAGCACAACGACCCTAAGCACACAGCCAAGATATCAAAGGAGTGGCTTCAGGACAACTCTGTGAATGTCCTTGAGTGGCCCAGCCAGAGCCCAGACTTGAATCCGATTGAACATCTCTGGAGAGATCTTAAAATGGCTGTGCACCAATGCTTCCCACCCAAACTGATGGAGCCTGAGAGGTGCTGCAAAGAGGAATGGGCGAAATTGGCCAAGGATAGGTGTGCCAAGCTTGTGGCATCATATTCAAAAAGACTTGAGGCTGTAATTGCTGCCAAAGGTTGCTGACAAAGTATTGAGCAAAGGCTGTAAATACATATGGACATGTGATTTCTCAGTTTTTTTATTTTTAATAAATTTGCAAAAATCTCAAGTAAACTTTTTTGATGTTGTCATTATGGGGTGTTGTGTGTAGAATTCTGAGGAAAAAAATGAATTTAATCCATTTTAGAATAAGGCTGTAACATAACAAAATGTGGAAAAAGTGATGCGCTGTGAAAACTTTCCAGATGCACTGTAAAGTCATGCTTCAGCTTTTGTGCACAATCACCACAGGTTGTGCTTAACTGTATAATTCACTTGAGTCAACGCTGCAACTGTTACCTAGAGAGAAGTCATTATTGAGATTAAAATATGTATAGATTAGGCTTTTAAATAGCAAATAATAGACTAAAAATCTCAATATGAACCTGACAGTGTTATTTATTCGGATGTTTAAAAATGCACATTTTCATAGAATGTGTCATTTATGAATTATAAAATAATTCTGTCTTAACCTTCAGCCCAAATGGATGTAAATATTAGCATGATCAGTTTACACTGATTATTGACTAGTTTCATTGGTTACAGTATAAGCTAATGTAGGTTATGTATGCTTGTCCTTTTCTCCTGATTATTCACACCATAATGTCTATCTATCTATCTATCTATCTATCTATCTATCTATCTAATGAGCTTCTGTAAAAAGCCAAATTTCCTGCTGGGCACAAATTAAGTTTTACCTTTTATAATAAGTTATTTATTTATTGCATAGTTTAGAATTTTAATATAATATTTAGTATTTCTGATATTAAACAATGACTTTTAATGTTTGTTAAGGAGTGTATTATTGTTATTATGCTTGTTATTGATTATTGCCTTTTTATATTCCTCTTTAATGCAGTCTTGGAGATATAAAAACTAAGCATTTCAATGCATATTGTGCTGTGTATATTACTGTATGTAAATTTTAATTTGACACATATGTATGTATGTACAGTATATGTATTTGGCTATATATGAAAAACATGTTATCTCCTGCTCAAAAATGGAAAAGAAGGCTGGAGAAAATTGGTTTCAGCAGTACAGACTTTATTAGGTGTGTGCATGCCACATGTACTGATAGAAGAAAGAAATGCAACACTAGTTGTTTGACTGAAATTTCAGTGTTCAGAACCGAAGTGTAAAGTAGTTGTGGATTATCGTGTTGGTTAGTACTGGAAAAGTCATAAAACGTTCTGGAATTTGAAATGTACTTAAGTGTACGAACCCTGTAAATCAGTAACACTTAGCAAAATGACAGACAAGATCATTCACATTGACTTTTATTTGAAGATTATTAGTATTAATGTATTTTAAACCAATGAGGACTGCTCTACTTGGTTAATATGAATTCTTCCAAATGCATTAAATTGTTAGTCTATAAACACCCTGCCATAAATGATTAAAGCAAAAGTGTATGTCTACTTTCTTATTCCGATTTATGGTATGTACAGTAAATTTAGCAGGTGCCATGGATACGTTTTATATCAGGTAGTTTCAGCACTTTTTATGCCTAATAAAACATGTGCATTACTCAGTAGTCTGTAAAGCTATGATGTCCGATTTGGAGAGCCTCCTCCATGGGATGTGTGCATCCAAAATGGTGAATTTCATGGAGAGGCTGATTCCACGGGTGCAATATGGATTTTTATTTTTAAACACAAGCCGATTTATTGTTTTAAGGATGGCTTAGTGAGACAGTGGTTTGCTGTCGTCTGATAATGCCATTTTGTCACAGGCCACACTTATTCACATCAAGCCCCTTTACAACTGACAAATAACTTATTTTTTGATTGAGGGTGAAGGGTGAAAGGAAAGAACATGCAATCTATAAACAGACATTATCTGTGGTAGAATTCAAAACATATATTTTGAGAACAGCACAGCATTCAAATTAGGTCCTAAACAGCCAGCATTTAGGTTTAGCAAATGAATAACTAGGATAACAACTTGCAGTGTCTTGCAGATAAGGTACAGTAATTAAGCAGTCCTATAAAACTTCTCAGCCAGGTTCTTTTCAAGATCATGTGGGAGAATTCCATAGATAAGTGCTGTTCCTGTGAAACACTAGTAGCTGCTAGTTTATTTTTCAGCCAATTTCTTAATCAAGAATGAGTCCCTTGTTTTAATTAAGCTCCTTGTTTAATCAGGCATTTTGATGTTAACGTGTATTTGATGTTTTTTCTGGATAATTTATGCACAGTGCCCCAAGGAAGAAATCAGAAGTCTCAAAACATGGTGCTTCGTCTCTGTAACCATCCTTTCAGCCTGATACAGTCCAATTGGTGCGTCATTTTTATACCCCTTGATTTCCTCAACTGTTTTATTTTCACATGCTTCTAAATTTAATATTAAGTGAGATAGGCAGCATATTTTTTCATTGGTTTAGATTGTCCTGTTTAGATGGACCACTGTGATTGTATTGCTTGTTTTTTTTACATGAATTATTTTATTATCAGCCAATTTCTTTACTTTGGATGTTATTTTCGTAGTATGTACATGTTACATTTATATCTTGTTTTTCAAGCTAGGCATTTGGCACAGCCTTGTCATTTGGACATGTTTTGCCATGAGTTTCATTTTTAATGTATTTGTAAGTTTGCTTGCCTTTATTCAAGGTTCTTATTGAGATTATGGCAGATAATTCCTTTATAAGTGCTGTTCCTGTGAAGCACAAGTAGTTGCTGGATATGGGTTTCATATATTAGTTTTATGTTATTATCATGGTTTCAGCTTTAGGATTTTTATACATCTTGTATTTATACCAATTACATTGTTAACACTACAGGCTGATACAGAGTGTTTGTTCAAAAAGAAAAGAATACATGTTAATCAACATAAATAAGGGAAGGAGATGATAAGTTGTTAATTAAGACAATGCATAAAACATAGATGTTTATTTACGGCAGCATTATTTATCCATCCATCCATTATCCAACCCGCTATATCCAAACTACAGGGCCACGGGGGTCTGCTGGAGCCAATCCCAGCCAACACAGGGCACAAGGCAGGAAACAAACCTCGGGCAGCGCGCCAGACCACCGGAGAGGATTATTTATTAAATATTTATTAAAATTATTTAATGGTAACACATGTAAATTAGGATCCGAATTTTGTTTTTGAAAGAGTGAATAGATTAGAATGTATTTTTGAAAGAATGGTATGTAAGCATCATAGAATGCTTAATTTATTTTAAGGTGTGTATGTAGTAAATTAATTTATTGACATTTATTTTTCAATAATTAAAAAATAAATAATGCTAAATCAATATTTTAAAAAACTAAAATCTAAAGATATTATCACTGCCATATGCTTTTTGATGATTGATTTGAGCAAACAATGATTTGTAGTTCTTGTGTTGACTTATACTAATCTGTACTTAAATAATGCCACATACACTCTACTGAGATTTACAGGGTGCAATCTTGCTCTTCATCTTCCTAAGTTAGCTTTTTCATCTGAGAACCACAATTCGAGGCGCATTATCAGAGTGCAATTGTCTCTAAAGGCATTGTCTGCCCTGCATATTATAAGTGCTGTTTGAATTATTTCATTTATCAAGGCACGGTTATGAGTTTTCTGTGCTGTTTATGCATTAATTGTTTATTGCAAGCTTTCCTAATGTAGCCCCTTTTTTCATTATAGCATTTTAGGAGTTACCTGGCTTTCTAGACCAATCCTGTATGTATGGAAACAGCCCAACTGATAAAATATAGATGGTTATCAGCCCTTTTTTGAGAGTTTTTTGGGCATACTTTAAGAAAGAATTAAAGAAAGTTAGAAAAGGGAGAATTTACTGAAATTTTGGTGACCTGGTGGACACGACTACCAATCCATTAGCTAGTTCTCCACAAATCTTTTGAAAGCTATTGCTTAACTAATATAAAATCTTCTGCATTCAGCACAATTGGTGAAATCTAATGTGATTATGTGTGGTGCTGAACCAGAGATTTATTGGGGCAGTAGTTGTAGTCTATTGCACTCATAGCCTTGTCCGGTATCAACAGAACATTAAAAACCCATTTGGCTACTTTGTTTCAAACACCAATTCTATTAGCACATGTACTGTTAATTAATAGAACACTAATCAGTGTGAGCAGGCAGTTGCTAATTGTTCTTTGATTACACTGCACTTAATGAAATTAAGCATACTACAGCACATCCAGCTCTAGCTAAAGTGTTCAGTTATGCTATGAGAAAAGGCGGGTGAGAAGAGATTACAGAAAAGCAAAATGATCCCTCACTCTCAGTACATTTTCACTAATGACTTAAAAATGACATAAGTGGAGAAAATGCAGCAGAGATGCTGGTAAATACTTGTTGGTCCAAAATTGTACCTATTTATTTTACAGTTATGAAAACAAATTACATTCAGAATTTTCTCTAGTGGGAATAAAAGAAAATGCATGTATGGAATGGCAGTGTGCCATGCTCATGTTGTAGTGATAAGAAACTCTGCTGCAATATATTATTTCTTCTGGAGGATCAGGGGAGGTTTTATGTTAATTGCTTGTTAGCATTTTGCAAAATTAAGGGGATCTAAATATGGCAAGAGTTCAGTAGTTCTTGGTCTCCTGCAGAAAAACAGAAACTCCACTTAGCTTCCTAAAACTTCCTTATTCAGCTTGGAATAAAAGCCCAGTTGCAACTCATGCTTCTCGTCAATAGAATCAGCCAGTGTAATAGTAAATATCTCGCTTTTCTTTGTCAGCTCCTGACAGCTGCTCTGTGGCACCAGCAATAGCAACAGATCTCCCACCAAGGCAGAACATCTGCTCTGAGTCCATTTGCCGCGGGCCCCTCAAGGTAGAATGGATTTTTAATACCCAGGCTCCCAATAAAGATGTTTGTTTTGCATACATCTCAGAGTTTGTTTTCTCAGCTCCCTTTGCTTGTTGGATAGCCTGCAGGGTAAGAGACAATGCACATCTGTACACAGTCACATCTGGGAAGTCACACTGAGTCGATATATTACCTCAAAGAAAAAATACAGCAGTGGTACTAGTAACATGGCAGCTTTCTATGCATAAGAGAGTGAATGATTTGATAAAAAGTAGTAGTTTTTAAAAAATGTTTTGGCTGTTCCTTTCATAAGATAACTTTAAAACGTGTTATGGTGTTGCCCATGTTTTCGCCTCGTTTGTGACGCTGCACAACTCTATAGGCACGTAATACAGCACAATGTAAACTGATTGTGTTTTACTTCATTTCCAATAAAAGGCATGATTATCATTTAAAATGTGTATGCTGCATATTTTCGGAACAGAGACATAAACCATAAATGTTTTTCTGCATTCTGCAAATCTGCACTCACATGTACCTAGCCAAATTAGAGTCACCATTCAACCTACCCTACATGTCAGTTGTAGATAGAAAGGGAACTGGAATACCTGGAGAAAAAGCATGTTAAAACAGAGGAGAAATATGTACACTCCAAACTGACAGTACCCAGGCTGAGGCTCAAACTGAATACTCTGGAGCTATAAGATTGCAAAACTAACCAATGTTCCACTGTCCTACACAATTCCATCCAGTCATTTTTCCAGATCCAGTTAATTTAGGTTTATGGTTATTGGTAGCTAACAACTACCTTAGAAGCACTGGGGTATAATAAAACAACTAACCCAGAATGGGAATACCAGAAAATGACAGCACTGAATTACCCTGTACATGTTGAAATGTAAGAGTAACTTATTACTAGAGATTGAGCCTGCCACTGTGGTTTTCAGGCAATATCTTCAGTTACTAGGCCAAACGACACCATGCCTTACTTTATGATGTACCATTGATGACAAATGTCATCACAAAGCATGCACCAGACAATGCAATGATGTATATTTAAATATTTAAAACATGATTGCCATTTACACTGGGGCCCAATTACACTGTTTGTCGTTTTACTCTATATGGACTCATCCTCATTGAACCCTTTAGTAATGTACTTTACATGTACTATTCAAAACAGTTTATTTTTATACAGGTGAAACAGTTCATTGAGGGCTATAGATTAATTCAGTGGTGGGAAATGAACCTGTGACCTTGGTGTCTTCTTAGTCACTAGGCTACACTGCCTGTCAAGCTAAAGAAAAGGAAAAAAAAATCACTTTTTTCACTGCTGTTTATACCTCAAAGAATGGCAGTATGACTTGTGAGGTCCATGTGTGATGCTGTCATTTTTCTTTAAAATTGTATTCTAAGGTGGTGACATCTGTCTTGTAATGCTGCATATCCAAATGAATGTGAAAGTCTATCTCTGAGACTGTAAGATTGTAAAAAGTGTCATGTTCATGGACCAGGTCATACATTAACATCTAGTTTACCTGGTCACCTTGGTGTCAGAGTCTGGTAAGACTTCTCAGTATTTAACAGTAGTTGCACATACTGTATAGCCAATAGATTGTATGGGATAAATATGTTAGCAGTTTTAATTGAATGGAATATATATTATATGTTTGTGTTTGAGGAGTTTAAATAGATGTACATTCTATCCAAGCATTTGTAATTTAGAAAAAAGTAGCTCATTGAAGGGTAAAGGTTTGTATCAGAGATAGACATGAGAAACATTACATTTTTGCTAATTACATAAAATTACTATTCTGGTCTGCTTTTCCTTCAAACTTTATTACTTAAATGACTGAGGTAATTATTTCATTTAAGTTCATAGCAAATTTGCAAGAGTGCTTTCCTTCTGCATTTGTAATTTATTAGTTCTTTGGAGTTTCTTGATTTTGCCGTCCTCACTTGGTTTGCAAGAATAAAAGAGACCTGAGAAATAGAAGAGCAGCTGAGTCTGTAATCAGGAGGAAGGAGCCTTTGTTCCCAGCACCGAACAAGACAGCAACAGGAAGTCTCATCTTAATAGTAAAACAGATACTTTAACTGGAACTCACAGAATGTGTTCAGTACATAAAGGTACGGATATGAAATATATTTGATGTTGATCGAAAAAGCTGATTTGAGATGTTGTTTTCTTTTTGGACTTAGTTGGTTTCACATGAATGTTGAAGGTTTATATGCTAAAGCCTGCTAGGGCACATCAAGCCAAACCAGAAGCATTATTCCACTAAACATATATTATTCAATTTCTGCTTGCAAATACATTATTTAATATAATTATTCTAGTCTTCAGTAATTTTGTAATGTTTTTACCTCTCCAAGAATCCGAGGAACATGCTGCAGCCATCATGGATGCTAGGAATTGTTTTATTTGTTTTAGTGTTTGAACCAGGGAACAATCTTTAGTTTATCCCAATTATTAGAAGAACGTACATTTTCAAATGATGCATCCCTCTTCGAGTAGAATAATCTACTACATAAGTTGATCTTACAGTAATACGTATTTATAAATCTGGGAATTGTGGTATATACCATACTGTTATCACATTTACAGAAAAGAAAAGTTAAAGAAAAATCACAGTTCATCTTTCAAAGTTTGATAGACAATACAGTAAAGCAGATTGCTAAGGACTAATCAAAAGTCTTTACCAAGAAACAACAGAGGTTTTAGCCCTAGAGATGTAGAGAAGTAAAAACAGAACAAACGTAGTATGTCTGGAAATAGAGCTCAAGTCGGCGCACTGCTATTATAACTATTACACTACTGTTTACCGCAAAATTGTCAGAAACTGGGAATTGTATAGCGAGGGAGGTCTTGACTGGCAACGGAACCAACTGAAACAGTAGAGCATGACAATCATGAGGTGTGATCATTTAACAAAATGTGGTCAAGCAGAAACAATGATAATTTTGTACACATTTTATTTTAGTACAAAATGAAACAAACCTTCGTCCCTTTTGCGTTTGTTGGCTTCAGTGCTGGAGGTGGTGATTCCTAGGATTCCACTGATTGAATAGGAAGATCCTGCTGAGTCACTTGTTACAGACGACACCTGAGTCGCTGAAACTGTGGATGCTGCAGCAAAAAGACAAAAGAGTGCAGAATCAACAACCTGCTTTTTATGTGTAATACAAGGTTGAAAATGAAATGTCATTCAGAATCAACCCTAACCTTGAATTTAAGGCGCAAACCCTCCCTTTTTCAGTATTTTTAGCTTGAGGTTAATCCAGAATAGTGTGGTGGAGAGCTGCAACCTGTCTCTGCAGAAGCAATCTTTATAAAGCCTAGTGGAGGAAATGGTCTTTTAGCAATCTTCCACACCCAGAATGATACAGAGACCAAAAGTATGAAAAATTTACATTGTTAACAAATTTAAACACACAGGGAGGGATATACCAAACTGCACATAAATAAACCACCGTGCATATACAAAAGAGAGGACACAAGATGATGAAAATAAGGAAAATGACTCAATAGCATTTAAAAACTGAAAAGAGGAAGATTGTTTTTTTATTCCAAAAGAAAGCTTATATATTTGTTTAGCACTCAGTTTATAATAGACAACATATATATATATTATATAATATATATATTATACTATATATATAATATACATATATATATGCAGTATATATAAAAGTTTTATTTTTCTGTGCGTATAATGTGTCATTCTTTGTAGTGATGACCTGTGATACACTGACCTACAGCTGCATGTTTTTTTTATTTTAATCTTTTGTTCATTGCCCCTTAGAAATAACTGTTTTTAAAGAAAATCATTAAAATGAAGATGTACATATCCCACATTTGTATCTGTGCACTATTTTACAGTGACACCCAGCATCTTTATGTATTGTCAGAGAACAGATTTTGCCTTGTGTTGCTGCATGCTACTTTTGCTTAATTAATGGATTAGTGGGAGACCAGCACACATGCACAAGTAACTATTTTTTTCTTTATTGAAATGTAATTTTTTTTCTAAGTGATGTTAGTTTGTCATTGGTGGAACATATGTATCATTTTCAGTATCACATGTTAAAGCAGTATACATCTTCATTTTAATAATAAGCTCTTTTGGATGCTAATAATTTAAAAGGTTGAAAAGGCGAAATCTTCTTGTTTCTTTGGCACTACATTCCTAGGCAAGAGAGTATTCTTTGATAGTTGTCAATGTGAAAGAAATGTGAACTCCATGAATACTCCTCTCTGACTGGGCATGAAAACCCCCTGACACATTCAGAAAGGTGTCTGCATTGCACCAGATGCTGCTGGGATCTGCTTAGTTGGCTTGTGATCATTAACTGGACAATGCTGATAAGAAAGTGGAAGACTAGGTAGATGTAAAACTGTCATTTTTAAATTTATTGTTAATTTAGTTGTGCAGTCTTCACAAAAGTTTCAATATTTATTCAATACATCAAATATTGAATCTGAGTTTTATTGTGATCTGCATTGTGCATGTCATGCAATAGCAGCCTGCAGTATATCTAACTAGAAATTTCCAAACGAATTCAGAATAATCTGATTGTAACAGTCACAATGTTCCTTTATCTTATATTGTTTTTAGAGGTCATATTGAAATTAATATACTATAATATAGGACAAATAAATACAGGGAATTGTTAAATTATTGTTTCAAGCATAACCTAGCAAAACAAAATGAATTAATGGAAGATGATGTTAGAATTGTTTATGAATCTAGAGCCATCCAGATTTGCTGTTCTCATTCATGCTTTATGGTTTCCTACATGAATTATTATGGTGTACAATGAATGTTCTTACTTAGTGTGGTTTAAAGAACCATTCATTACTGACCTCAATTGCCAAAAACAAATATTTAGTAATAGGTCATTCAATATTAAATTTTTCCTAGAGTAGCAATACAAGAAACTGACCCGTCTTTCTAAAAATGAATGTGATCTTGCTTGGCTTGAAATTAAAAATCTGACTTGCTTTACAGAAACTCTAAAAGTTAACTTTACATATTCAGGTCATCACATATCCTTGCTGAAGGAAATTCAGTTAAATTAGCGACCTACACATATTCTGATCATGAAGATGACAAATAAATGAAAAAAGGCTATTCTAATGGAGAAGTTATCATCTTATGGTGTTGAAATAGTCATGCTTCTTGCTATCCACTTCATTCCACATTAACGAAGCGTTACTTTGTAACACCTGTGACAACAGTATCATGTGAGCTCATATTCTTTAAAGTAGGATTTAAAATAGATTAGAGCATTAGACATTACTTCATCCTTGAAATACCTCAAGCTGTTATGCCTGAATTACTCAAACAAAGATATACTAGCTGATGTTTTAGAAACTAATTTATAGAATATGCCTGACCCACAGTGTCGAAAATGTTTATTCTTAATATAATAATTCATATTAGTAGCATATCTGTGCTCAGTAGCCCACATTCATAAATAATAAAACCATTATTGTGATCCCTTTGATAGCAGTTATATAACCGTATGTAGTATACTGTATAACCATGTTTACTGCAGCACACTGAAATTGGTATCACCAAGCAAATGTGTCAGGTCTGCTTATTGATGTTTTCAGAAATGTTTATTAAGACATTGTGGATTTTTTCTCTCAAAAACTATTTTAGAGTGCATAAATTGCAAACATTTCTACATATGAAATATAAAACAAGAGGTGTTTGGAAGTAGCAAAAATCTGTAGACCTTTTAATTTTCTACAACTTTTGACCTTTGAAATATTTATTTGAAGATGATCTCTTTGGTCAAAAGAAAAATTGTATTTAATAAACTTAAAATTCCCATAAACGAATTTTTTTGGAAAATCAAGTTGTTTAAACACTTCAGAATTATCGGAAAATTGCCAAATTTGATTGGGGTTGTTTCTTCATGTGGTATATGTGCCACCGTTGTACATCTGACATGTATATAAGAAATCTTTGTCTGCTTTTTTTTTACTGTTGTTTTCTTGCAGTGATTGGTTTTATTTTCATTTTTGAAATATTTTATGATCATGGTTATGACATCAGCATTTTTCCTGGTCTACACCATTTTGTTGATAGAAGCAACAGTTATTACTGATAGCATGTCATAATACCACGTGGCTTAAGAACTTTAAGACCACATAGGAGACCTTCCACAAAAGACTACCACTCAAGTAACTATAAAAAAAATAGTGAAACAATTCTGTTTTTAACTTTGTTCAGTTTTGACTTTTTTAGTTAATAGTTTGATTCCAGTGGAAAGACATTGCAATTCTCCTTATATATATCCTGTTCCTAAACCCTGGAATAAAATGATTATGCATGTTTGTTGCTCTCACAGTTAAAACCCACCTGAAACTGCCTTTCTGTCTAATATGATCATCAAAATATAGTGATACAGACCTGACAACAGAAATGGTCAATTCACAAATTTAAATAGCTTGAAAATGGAGCATGCTAAAAAATTCCCTAGCATTCCCCAGGTGATCATTAAAAGGTTGTGGGGGCCCAATTACTAAAGGCTTTATTTATGCTGTGCATTTTAGGAAGGTCTGCATCTTGGGATGAAAGTGTATACTGTACTTTGTTATGTGATGCATTAACTGAGGAAAAATCTAAAATCAAATATCTAAGATTTTGTTACATTAAACTCTTTGTGAGCAAGCTGTTAGTGTAAGAAGCTTTTAAAGGCAGTTAACATTATTATTTTCTGTTTGGAAAATGTTACATTAGTTGGAGGAACACAAACATGTGCCAAACATTTAAATATTCTTTAAATTCAGGTCTTCTCAAAGGTTCACAAGCATTAAGTGATGAGGCAATGCTGATGGGTTTTAATGGACGCAAAAACACATTCATTTCTACTTACTGGCTAATGGTGCAGAAAATGTCATGAATAAGTATGCAGTTTTCTTGATTTATTGCTTTAATTATCTGACATTCTGTAAGCTTACCATTCGTGGGCTTCCCTTTATTTTAAAACTTGATATTTTAATTTTCATTCTTAACAGAAATAAAATCTAGCTATCATAATAATGTTCACAATTTAAAATACTGTACATTTCCTTTACATTCACAAATTTAAAATTGAAATGAAAACTTTCTGTACTATACATATGGTAATCGGTGGTTCTGATTTTTCACTATAAATCAATTTAAGATTAATGTATAATTTACCCCTTGTCTGATTTTGAGTCTCCTTTATTTATATATTCATCTTTTTAACTATTAAATTGTTGTGATATAGAGAAAAAATCATAATTGCACAAATAATATGTGAACAGCACAGTGATTAACTATCTATGTTGCTTTACATATCCGAGGACCTAGGTTCCTGGCCAGCGTACCTGTGTGTGGAAGTTTCATGTTCTTGCCATATTCACTTTGTTTTTCTGTGTGTAATCCTGTTTCATCTCAAATCTAAAAGAAGTGCATTATTTTAAGGGTATTGTTCATATTAAATTGGTTTGGTTTAAGTGAGTATTACCTGCAATAGTCTGATTTACTGCCAAGAATTGGTTTGTATTGTGTTCCTTCTGCTGTCAAATTGATTATGTTTATCTAAAACCCCAAAATGGTACAATAGTTCCAGAATAGTGAGGAACTGGTAACGATCTGCAGATCAGGCTACATTTTCTGAGTTCACTGAATATTATAACATTATGACAAAGTCATTACTGCCAACTTTCTCAACTGTTTGTGTTTGCAATTATTAACATTCATCTGCTTTCCCTAAATAGGCTGCTCAGTCAGCATGCTATTTATTATTTTTTTATTTTATTGTATATAATTTAAGTGTTTATTGTAATTGCTGTCATTCTGGATTTGCTCTTGTACTGGTGGCCATTTTGTAACTAGCAACTCAATCCTGTAGATTCCATGTGACATCAGGAAGTTGCTCATTGTGATACCACAACCTGAAAGGAAGCAACACTCCACTTCTTATGTCCAATATTAACAATTGTTAAAAAATCTTTTGTGGTTCCAGCTAGTATGTTCTCAAAGGTTTTATGGATATATGACTTTTCATGCTAACAATTTTGACTTTAAGTTTTGTTAATGTTTCGGGCTTTAGTATTCTGGTTTGTCTTGTTTTTTTTTTTCCATGCTTATGACCTTTGCATGTGTAAAGGTTTTTGATTCAGTCCTTCCATCTCCTGATCCTGCCTAAAAAAAAAAACCAAAACAAATGTATATATATTCTAATAACCCATGTAAATGTACTTCCTCTTAATTTTCACCTGTGTCCTCAATAACATAATTCACTTTCTAACTGTCTCTTTCATATTCTTGGAGGTCCTCTGTAGAACTTATTTTAGCTCTTTGTCATTCTGGTAGTAATCTTTTTCCCATTCACATCTTTATTTAGAACACTGTTTAAGCTCCCAGGTTACAAATTACTATATTTAATTTTGTTTTCTATATTAAAAAAAAGCTCTGAATGACCGACATCCCTCTGTGTACATGTGAACAGAAAAGAGCGAAGCGGAATCTTTGCAACCTAAAATAATAAAATATCTTTGAAACAATTTTAAATATTTGATGACAAACATGGACTAGTGAGTTAATGGTTAATCTGGTCATTGATATTCAAGAGACAAGAAGGTAAATACTTGGAATTGAGTGGTGTCTGCTTTACATCTTAATTATATCAATTTATTTATTTCAGTTCCAAATTTTTCTTTTGAAAATGTTTTGATATAGTAATTCTCTAAAAAGTAAAGGTTGATTAATTCATTGATCCAGTATAATTTTTAATTTTAATTAACTTCAATTCACCCTAAAGCTGCATCTCTAAGTTTTAACCAGTGCTTGTATATTGATTTCAACATTTTAAAAATGTCAATTTTACACCATTTTAAATAGAGTTCATCAAACCATTCATTAAAATGAACCCATCTGTCTATTTTAGAACATACATTATTGAATTTTATGTTGAAGAGTGGATACACAGCACAATCCGGTGCAAATCAGTCCATCACTGGGCACACCCATACATATAATAACCAGGCTTGTTTTCACTCGGCCATTTTAGACTAACTTACTATCATATCCTGGTATGGTATGTCTAAAGTAAAAATAAGTTGGAGAAATATAAAAACAGATATGAGGAGAATAAACATTGGTGGGCATTACTGTCACTTTGTAGACAACTACTTCTCTTGTCATGATTCAGTATTGGTTCTTATTTTGTCAAACTGAAAAAGACTGACTTGATTAAGTGAAGGCTTAAAATAATATGTGTTATCAACATTAAACAAAGTGGACAAGTTAATATACAGGAAAGATAGACTCTGGAAAATGAAAAAATGCTTCCATCACATTTAACTTCAACTTCTCGATACAAATCCATTCTGCCCTGCACTACTGTCTTATCTGATAAATACATTTAAACTTTGATATTTTTGGACAATCAATGTGAGCCTAATCTGAATAACCAAAAAATATTGTTACCTTTAAAGGATATGTTGTAAAGTATGTGACAGGCAGTGTAGCTTAGTTAAAACCAGACTTTTAAAAATTAAACTTTGTGGTTCAGTTTTTCTGTCCAACACACTGTGTGACCCTAACTAAAGGCACTGCCTGTCCTGAAACTTGAAAAAAAAATACATTCAAGTACATTAGATGCATCAATGTTTGTAAAATGCCTTGAAATGGGGTTTGATATAGAAATGGTGCCACTGAAAATTGCAGTTGTTTAAAATGTGATCAACTTAATGCTGTAATGTTGGGTCATCAGACACGAGCAAGGACACTGACAGATTGGAACGTCTCAGAAGAAACTTCTTCATAGGAAAGAATACCACAGTGAAACAAAGAGAGCACTTCTACATGTCAGTGTGGGAAGACGACCTAATAGAAAACAACAAGCCCTGTTAGTACAAATTGTGTCCCAAAGGTTAAACCTCTAAAGAGTTTAACTGAATAGAAAACAGTTTTGGCAACATGAGATGAAGATAGATTCCTCCTAGTACGCTAGAGAGCATTTTCCCATTATATGGCATGGGTGCCTTGATGAGAGAGAAGAGGGGCGCTGTGGATGTTTTTTCATGCTTGTAGGTGGCAGTAGAGAGACGCAGCCCACATATTACAAGAGAGCAGGACACTTGGGAGATAACTATTGTCACAACCGTGTGCATGGGAGGCAGCTAAAGGGCTTGAGTGAAGGCAGTTCTGAGGCATGCCGGGATGTGGCAGAGTGCACTGACTCTTTTTCTCACTTCCCTGTAGACCATTCCTGGGAGACTCCACCTGGCTCTCTTGACATCACTTCCGGGACCGAACCAATGGAAACAGACCTTACCAGCTCCGGCCCCCCTGATGTCACGTCTGGGCCTGATCCAATGAGTGATGAACACTTGCCCGATCCTTATGACCTCACTTCCTGTCTTCCCCCTTGAAAGCCTGCCCTTTTTCCCTTTTCCCTCAGTCTTTTCTTGGACTAGTTGTATGCACTTCAGTGCTGTATCTTTATAAAAAGAACACTTTTGCAGCCAGGAAACGAGATTATACGGGTGTCTGCCCCAAACCTTTCCTTGAGTATGTCTCAACTTTGTGACACTATGTATCCCCATACAAACTCAGTGAGTTGCATTGTAGTATTGTACAGCTTTCTCAGAGATGGTACAGGACTTCAAGAGTGTTCTGGACATTAATTTATTCTAAATTAAAATCTATTTACTCAACTTGTTTTTTCAAACTGAGTTACAGATCACAATGGTACAATTGATTTCATACTTGTATGATGTGATTATTGGAATGTTAAGTGACTTCATCAAGATCACACAGTGATTTTATGGTCTGGCAACCTTGTGATATACAGTAAAGCATATCTTGAATTCTAGGCTTTTCTGCCAGCTGAATCATTTCTGATCTCATCTAGATAACGTGTGCTTCTGCATATTCCCTTCCCCTTTACACAATGATTTCCCAGGGAGGGTGACTTGAACCCTCTCTGTCTACCGTTGATGTTATATCACCTATGAAATAACACATCTAGCTTCACCCTTCAAGAATCAGATGAAACCAAATGGACCATTTGTACTACTGTACTTGCTTTTGTTAGCCCTTAGTCTCTTGTATTATTTGTTCACAAAAATGTAGTATCTTGTACAGCAGTGGCAGTTCTTTATTATTTTTATTATTATTGTTCTTACCTATACTGTGCGTGGAGGCGGAGACTTGCTGGTTTGGGGGCTGTTGTACCTTTGTTCTTATGATCCTAAAAATACATCACATAAAAGAAGAGATAAGTTCAAATACTGGTGTATTTATATTTCATAATAAATAACAATGAAACACATGAAGATATCATACTACATTTCTATATCTAACTCTTAGTATCAAATGCAATAAAGACAGACTTCTAGCTCAGTTGATAATTACTTTGGCATAACAATGTGATGTTGCTTATATAACAGCAACTTGAAGTTAAACTTTCACAGCAGTGACTTGAATGTTAATGGCAGTCATATGAAATTGCAGCTATTTTTCTTCCTAAATTACTAGCATTATTCAGTGATATACATTGGCACTATGACATCTGTGAGTTCATTGCTTGCTAACTTAAGAAATACAGTATACTGTATGTGATCCAAAAGGTAGATCTTAATGTCTGACTTCATCCTTTATTTTAGAGGAAAAAGAAAGCATTAGAGTGAAGGTATTGCATGTACTTCTAAATAAAGCAGAAATCATTTTAAAAGTCACATCCGCAAATATTTTACAACATGCTGTAAAACATGATGTATATACTTAACAGTATGCATACAAAGTCTGTGTGATTATATGTGTATATGGACCAAATGGATCATTCTTATTAGTGTACTACCTTTTTTAGCCCCTTAGTCTCCTATATTATTTGCAACCAAACATGTTGTATCAATCAGAAAGTTTTTGTGCATGCAAAGTCTGAACCTGAAAGGGATTTTCTACAGCAATGATTTTATAAGTAGCTAAAGCTTAGTGCCTCTTTTTTCTAGAATTTGTGTTGTCTAGATTATGCTTCTTGTTTAGAAAACATTTAACACAGATGTCCAAACTACAAAATCAGTTATCATGCTATTAGGATGAGTCCGCCTACAGGGACGAAGTGGAACGGCTGACAGCATGGTGCACTGACAAAAACCTACTCCTGAACACAATTAAGACCAAGGAGCTCGTTGTGGACTTCAGGAAAAAGAAAATGGACATCAGACCACTTTACATCAGCGGGGACTGTGTGGAGAGAGTGTCAGACTTCCGCTTCTTGGGAGTCCACATCATGGAAGACCTGTCCTAGAGTGAGAACACAGCTGAGCTGGTAAAGAAAGCTCAGCAGAGACTATTTCCTGAGAGTCCTCAGGAAAAATAACATCCCCCAAAAACTGCTGGTGTCCTTCTATCACTGCTCTATTGAGAGTATCCTGTGCTGCTGCCTCTGCGTGTGGTTTTCCAGCTGCACAACAGCGCAGAGGAAAACACTTCAGTGGATCGTAAATACTGCCCAGCAGATCATCGGCTGTTCTTTACCCTCTCTGGATGAACTGCAAAGCTCTCGCAGACTCAGGAAAACAGATAACATCTTGAAAGACTCCTTACACCCCGCTCATGACATGTTCCAACTGTTGCCATCAGGCAAAAGATATAGGAGCATCAAAACAAAGACAAATATGTCAGAGGGGGACATTTTTTGTACACTGGGTGGTTTCATTAGGCTCCCATTGTTGGGACTGGGGGTGAGAAGTTAAAAGGCTATCTGCTGGATGTAGGTATTTGCTGTATTGCAAAGGAGTCACCACTTTGAAGTTTTTGACTGGTTGAGATTACAAACAATACCAAGTTGTGATAACAGAACTGCTCCTTCCTTAGAGGATGTCTGTATTTACCTGACTTGGAAATTAACATGTTTGACAATATTGGCTTCTAATCAACAGATTTGTACTCATTAATGGCTGGTAACAATACATTTTGTTAACTTGTGTTTTCATTAATTGTTAAACCCAGGAAATTTAGATGTGCCATTGTTTAATCCAATTGTCCAGAACTGATAATGGCAGGGACTGAAGGAGATTTAAACTTCTGGGCAGGAGAAGGCAGTGAAAGGGACAGTCCAAGACACTTGGACAGAGCACAGGGGCTCGTAGGCAGACGAGGGTACCTGGCTGGCATGACGTGAGGCACAAGGACGGCAACAATTACTTCCAGGGAGGAAGAGGCAGCTCCACAAGGAGACGCCGGTTGTGGGTCCAGCGAGAGAGGGAAGCTGCATGAAAGGACCAAGCAAAGTTGGCAGATGAGAAATGAGGCATGCCTAGGTCAAAATAACACAAGGAGCCCAGACTGGAAAAAATAAAGGGATGATGAAGAGATGCTGACAGGAATTCAACCATTTGACACAACTTCTGTTGGGAAACGAGAGCCCAGTGAACAGAGTGCATCGGTGGACAGTTGAACGATTAAGTGTTGGGGTTAGGGTGGACTCTGCACCACTAAAGGTTGTATCCTCCAATTCTTGTTTTTAACAGACTTTTAGAGTGTGGACTGTGTGCTTTCCTTTTTTTAAAAAAAAGGAATTTCTTATCCTTTTGTAATTATATTTATTTATATTTTGACACCGCAGGGACTGCACCTAATTTAGTTGTATTTGTTACAATGACAATAAAGATATTCTGATTCTGATATTCTGCTATTATTGAATTCCTAAAGCTAGAGAATGATACGCCTTCAAATATTCATTCTTTCCTAATCAGCATGTACCAAGTGTCTAGTGTGATATCTCTTGAGCATGATCAAATAATGGACAAATTAGACTTTAATAATGGCTAGCCCAGAAGGATAAGAGTAATAAGGAACAGGTAATAAAAACTCAAGGGCCAGAGCCTGAAGTTAAAAAAGCCAGTTTCCAAAACCAAAATGTTGGGGAAAAATCAACATCAGGATAATAAAGCTAAAAGATTGAAAACAGAAAGTAAATCGGCCTCTTCCTAACAGAATCTTACACAAGGAGGCAGTGTTGGGTTTATATTATCCAACAACCTGGACAGCATATGCTATATGTCATCATCTTTAATTCAGTAACATGCTGATGATGATACTTGGTCACACAAACAGACACAGAAGTTTTTCTAATAACACTATAATGGCACTTAGAATGGCTGCCACCATGGCAGAAACACGTTTTAAAAAAACTGGTGCCACAATGAAGAAAAACAAAAAAAAATAAACTGGAATATTTCAAAGTAATATTAAAACCTATATATTTTATGAATATTAAAAACAACTCCTGCCAAGGGGAGAACTTCAGGTACACATATATTGCTTGGAAGAAAAATGGTGATGAAAATTGTTTATAGAGAAAGGAAGGACATGGATATCTTTTGCTGATACCCAGAAAGGTCTTTGGGTCCATGACTCTTCTAATATATAAAGTAATATGTCCAAGAGCATTGTCATCTCCAAACTAAAGTATGTACTTCATATTCTATGTCATCAATGTCAACAAGAGGAGGAGGAGGAGTGGTAGAAGGCTTTAAATATTTAGTCAACTCAAGTTTATTATAAGTTGTATATACTATAATGGAATTCTTACTTGCATATCTCCTCTGACAGTTGACAAAAATATAACAGAAAAAATAAATACAAGTTTACATATTATGCAAGATAAATACCTATATTAAACATGTTTTTGGAAAACATGGTACTAAATAAATTCTAAATAAATAAATACTAAATATTTATATACACTGAGAATTATAACTGTTCAGGAACCTTATGACTTGAGGGTCGATGCTTCCCTGAATCTACTGATGGCCCTATTCCATTTGCCATAAGGGAGGAGTCAGAAAAGCAGCAGTGCAGGATGGCTGAGGTCTTTAATTATGTTGTTTGTATTTCCAAGCCAGAAAGTGTTATGTGTGTCCTGAAGAGAAGGAAGCTAGCTGGGTGAAGCCTGAAATACACATGCTTCTATCAAGGC
Source organism: Polypterus senegalus (assembly GCF_016835505.1). Lineage (NCBI taxonomy): Eukaryota > Metazoa > Chordata > Cladistia > Polypteriformes > Polypteridae > Polypterus > Polypterus senegalus. The sequence goes on from NC_053160.1 coordinate 18,994,594, forward strand.
AATGAAATATGGGATGTATTTGAAAATGATTGATTAAGGCCAGCTTGACAGAAAAAAAATGGACCATTCCATTTAAAAACAGAGTACAGCCCAATATATCTCAGATTTCATTTCTGGATGGTGACCTCTGATAGATGTTCTACCTCATGAGAGACATCTTTCAACCCACTCTAAAATCCAGAACTGTTTTGCATCTCTGAGCAAAGAATAGTCTGGCAGAAGTTCCAGTGTTCAACAGGTTGTTCCATGCTACTTTTCAATTTAGTTTAAGTTGAACCAAGTGCTTGGAAAGGCCAGGGACTGAGGAAATTGTACATTCAAACTGAAGTAAAAGTGACTTGTACATATATAAGCACTTAGATGATGATAAGCCAGAAGTAAACCTCTTTCCAGCTAGTGACATTAACAAAACAGTGTATGTATTTTCCTAAACCTTAATTGACATATTCATTTTGACAGTTACTTTCTGAATAGAAAACATTTGTAAGGGTTAATTGTATTCCCATCTTATCACAAGAGTAGTTGCAAAATCATGAAATGAGTTGTGGGCATCTGTCTGAAATAATGGATCTTGAAAGACCATGGAAATATTTGGAAAATCATAAGTGTTATTAGTTTAGATAACCTTTATTAACCCCATGAGGAAATTCAAATGCATACAGCAGCAGAAACTTAACAAACTGGAATACAGACTCACAGGACAAATAATACAGCCAATCGCTCAATCGATAAATAGATAATAAATAAATAGAAATAAACTTAATGAGTACATCTTGTGAAAGCACTGAAGTACTGATAGCAGGCTTCTTGGTGCACCATAGTGGAATGAGCCTGTAGCTAAAAGTGTTCCAAGAGAGCGCCGCCTGGAGGGGATGGAGAGGATTTTTCAGGATAGCATCCCAGTTTGCCATGATTCTCTTTTCCAGAACAGCTTCCAGTGTGTCCAGGGTTTATCCTATGATGGAGCAGGCATTCCTGATAAGTTTGTTCAAGCATTGTGATTCTTTTGTGCTCAGGTTGCATCCCCAGGAGAACATCACACTAGCCAATATGGACTGGTAGAACATTTCCAGCAGCTTGCTACACACATGAAAAGACCTGAGTCTCCTTAGGATGTTTATTTAATTTATTTAAATAAATACCATATGTCAATACATTCTTTTGCATGGGTAGGTTTCTTAACCAGAATATTGTAGGAACCTATCCACAATAACCAGAATAAATGTATGGCCTTTTTTAGGCAGGATCTGAAATACATTCTAAGGTGATATCTTTACAAGCCCAATTTGGACGTGGCAACCAGTGGGAGTTAATAAATCTATTAGGGATTGAAAGGGTGAGCTGAAATCTTGACTGTTTGTTATGGTGTGCCCTGCTGATATGACCTGATAAACTATAGTGCAACAGTGTTGTCTGAGATAAAGATCTAACCAGTGAAGTAGTGCTTGGAGTACTGTTTGATATACAGGTTTGGATTCTCATTTGATGAATTACATATTAGTGTTTTGGCTCTGCTCATTGAATAGAATTTTCTTAGTTAAAAGTGTTTTCCAGTTCCATTCTGATTTGATTACAACTAACTTCTCTGATTTGAAAACCCCATTGTCTGATCTCTCATTCTTTAAGAAAAACAATTCTCTTTATTTTGTTTCTGAAGTAAATATGCATGTCCTGGTCATCTTCATAGCTGGTTTAGTAATGAAGATGGCTAGTGGGCATCTGCAGTGCAAGTTTTCAGACCATTTCACTTTTTCCAGTGACTGACACAACATAGTTACTGGGAATTTTAAGGACTTATGTAGTGGTTTGGAAATTATATAGAGTGAAGTTCTGCTTAGATTAACAGGGTTAAAATCAAACATATCACAGGGCCAGGTAACATTTGTCTTAAATGGCATAAGGGGTTAATGAGCTTATACAGTGCCTATAAAAAGTATTCCTCTTAGAGGTTTTCACATTTTATTAATATAACATTCAATCACAGTGACATTAGAGCGCTTTTTGGTCAACAAAAAAAGACTCTTTAATGTCAAAGTGAAAACAGACTTTTACAAAGTGGTCTACATTAATTAAAATGCAAAATACAAAATAATTGATTGGATAAGTATTCCCCCCTTTAATATAACACACCTAAATTATCACTGGTGCAGCCAATGGTTTTAGAAGTCACATAATTAGTTCAGTGGGGATGACCTGTAGTCTGGAGGTTTCAAATGATTGTAGAATAAATATACCTGTATCTAAAAGCAAAATTGGTTTAAACACAATAAGAAAATGATTGCTATGTGCATACAGTTTTTAGGTGATGTTAAAAGTAGTAGCCCTGGGATATCAGTGCTGGAGCTGATGCAAATTTAAGTAATGCAAATATAAATTATATTGATAAGAATTTAAGTGATAATCTGGTTATGTCTGAGATGATACTAAACAATATTGTAAATTAGCTGAATCATTCCAAATTGACCTGGACAGAACTCGGCTTGGAAACATTTGCCACAGATAAAACTTAATTTAAGTAAATGCAAAGTAATATGACTTAAAAGTATAACAAACTCTTCAAACTCTAAATCCAGGCAGTGTGCAGAAATATTTAAGATGGTTATATAGCCTGATATGTACGGAAGCTCTGAACCGCACAGTGAAGAAAATTATGGGATAACCCTTATCTCGTATGTATATGAGTTATTTTCACGTACGTACGAGATATTTTCACGTACGTATGAGATGTTTTCACATACGTACGAGATAAACTGTGTGCTTCAGGGCTTCCTAATTACAACTCCTTCGTGGATTTAACGATCTGGGCTTGAACGCATAATCTGCTATTATAAACTTGTCAATATCCATTTCTGTGGTCTGTAACTGTGTGAGGAAAACACCAGACTGTTAAGTGATATGTTCTGTTTCCAGAAAATGATGTACAGTAGCACGCGATGGCATATGGTGTTCATCTGAATGTATGCGGCAAACATGCAGTATTGGCCAGTGCGACCTTAAAGTAAGTGGTAGGCACGAGATAGTAAATTGTACGCACCAAATTGTTTCCCAGGAAGAAAAAAAACACCATATCTCCTCAGGTGCTCCGTACGAGTGTGGAGACGAATACCTGTAAACATAAAGTACGTAACTAAACCCTTACCCTCCCACAAGCCTAATCTTAACCATAGTGTAATGGGATATGCGATGGGCATTTTGTGACGTACGTCACAGGTATTGCAAGCTGCTGTTAAACCCATCTCCAACCATCCCACATTCCTTTAATAAATAAAAGTCCACCCATCTGCTTTTTTAAATCACTGCGCTACAAGCACTGGAAGTGACGTCAAACTGAAGCGCCATGGCCTTGGTAAGGTCGTAATTAGGATGTAATATATTTTAATCTAAGTTTATCTCATACGTATGTGAAAACATCTCGTATGTACGTGTGAGTATCTCGCACGTACGAGTTACTTTCACGTACGTACGAGATACTTTCACGTGAGTACAAGATGTTTTCACGTACTTACGAGATACTTTCAAGTACGTACAAGATAAGGGTTATCCCATAATTTTTTTCACTGTGTGGTTCAGAGCTTCCATAGATATGTGGAGTAAAAGTCAAGGAAGGTTATACTTGAGGTACTGTATATGCCACACTTGTGAGACCTCCTTTGGAATACCATACGCACTTTTGCACTTCCTGTTGCAAAAAAATACATAGTAGCACTCAAAAGTCCAAAGAAATGCGGCCAGGCTGATTCCCTAACTAAAAGGTTAGAGCTATGAGGAAAGACACTTTTTCTTTCTAAGCAAACATAATACATAGAGGTGACATGATTGAAACAAATGTATATGTAAAAATTATGTTATACATGTAAACTGGTTACAGTACTCTGGTCCTACATTAATCAGAATTTTATTGAAAAATCTGTTAGAAATGTTTATGTTTTGTCATTTGTTCAACTAAATATATATACTGTAGTTGTGAAGACAGAACATTATGGTCTACAGTTCCCCAACTTAGAAATTAGGCTGCACTGCTTTTCTGGCTTAAAACAATTTCTTTAATTTAAAGCAGCTTTATTATGAGTTTTCTTATATATTAGCAATCTAAAGTGGCAGCTAAATTAGTGAACTATGTAAAAATCGGGATTTGTTCCTGCGTTGTGCTCTGTGTTGGCTGGGATTGTCTCCAGCAGACCCCCGTGACCCTGTGTTAAGATATAGCGGGTTGGATGATGACTGGCTGACTGTCTGACTATACAGCAAAAGGGAAGGAAATGACTAAAAAGTGTGGAAAGTAATGGAAATGGAAAATATAGCAATAAGGTTAAAATAACTGTATCCTTTCTCTATTGCTTTACTTTCTTTGTGTTATGATCACCTGAAATTTTCCAAAAAAAGTTCTGATGGACTAATTTTAGTAATTTTATTAAATCTAGGGAAAAGATATAAGGGACTTTACAAAACAGTAGTTAGATGTTGATTAAGACAAATCATAGTAAGTTCAAAGATTGCTTGTCACTTTCAAAGGGAGTGTGCTAAATTCAAAGTCAAACTAAACAGCAGTCAATACTAAAAATTACTAACAAGTTTTTTGCATATTTTATAATGTGAATGTCAAGATATCAACTGTCACATAACATGTGCATCATGTGCTTGGCAACAAGTGGTATCCTAGCAAGCCGAATCTTCAAAATGGCTGTGATCATGCTTTTCAGGCATTATTTTGATTTGCTCTCTTTAAATAAGTTAAGTGTTTTTGGTGAGTAAATAATAAAAAAGACAACTATATACTCTCTACCTAGTTATTTCATTCCCTTAGAGCCAACTTTATGGTTAATAATTTCTAATATCCAACATATCCGTTTCATTGTACAGTATTGGAAAAGAATAAACATGGGTGAAGTTTCACCTGTATCTGAAATCATTGAGATAGGACTGCACCCACCCTGTTCTAAGTCACAGGTACTTCTAGTTCGAATTGCCAAGGGTGTCATAAAAGAAGGGCAGAGCAGCAAATGTGCTTAAGTTTGCTGACAGTGTCCTGGGCATCCCTGGTTCACACACATTGTCAGATTTTCAGTAGAAGAGATAATAATGCAAATTATTTTTAAGGAAACAACTGTGGTAGCTCAGAAAGCTAATAAAACAGTGAACTTGTTTTGAGAGAATTGGACACGAGGCATTTATTTCCTAGCACATTGTTGAGTATAAATGTAATTTCTGGCAGGAAATCTGGTAACCTAAATGTAAAAAGGATGATTAATGAAACTCACACTTTTTTAATGTAATGTATAGTTTTCTTAACTGGGAAAGAATCTCACAAACATGGATGATATGTTTGTCCAAAGTAGGATGGAAAATAATCATTAATATATACCAAAACATAAATTCCTAAAAGATCTTAGAATCAATCATTTAAAAATGGCTAAAAAAAACTGCCGGAGCACAGGCTAGGCCAAGTGGCTTTACCAAATACAGTACTTGTAATGCTCGTGTGATGAGTTAAAAGTCATTTTACATTCTTCCCACCTCTTGATATGGATTAGATTGTAAGCATTTCACAATTATAGTTTTGTAAATGCTTTTAAATGATTTGTTTGTTTTGGGAATCACATGACATGAGTTTCAAAAGTGACCTGCTCCTCCACAGTAAAGGCACAAACACCATTAAATTCTGCACCACTGTTCACTAAAATTAATCCTCAGTTTATCCAGTTTCATTGTTGTATCTGATTCTTTGCCATCAGACTGGGATTTAACAACATGTACTGTTGTGACCAAGTTCTGTCTCTTATGTTTGATAATTAAGTACCTAATTTAAGTTCTACTAATTGTTGATCAGTTGTTGTTAATTTAGATACGTGCCTATAACTGGACAGCTGCACAAGTTTTTTTTTTTTTGCAAAAGCCATTGTTCATTTTCCAACAAAGCATTAAGATTTTAATACCATATGCAGGTGCGTCAAACTCCAGGCCTGGAGGGCTGCAGTGGCTGCAGGTTTTCATTCTAACCCTTTCGTAATAAGTGAGCAGTTTTCACTGCTAATTATCTTCTTTTCTTTAGCCCAGTTTTTGAAGATTCAGTCCCCTGAATTAATTCTTGTCTTCCTTAAATGACAGACAAACAGAAATGGTACGTGAAACCAGCCCACAGATGACCAATTAAACTGGGGATTCAAACTCCAACCAGTTTCTTAATGAGATGCTGATTCTTGCTGTTAATTAAGCCTGTCATTTAATTCCATCGCTTGTTGCTGCTTTCATTCTGCCACAGCAGACATTTCCAAAACTGTTTATTTTCTGTTTTACTGAGACTTTCACCTTTCTTTATTTTCAGCTATTGTGTGATGGGCACAGGTTAGCTGGTCATGTGGCGGCTTGTTTCGTGTCTCATTATTGTTTGGCTGCTAATTATGGAAAAAGAAACAACAAAGAGGTCTGAGTCACGTCAATTAAAACAAAGGCAAAAGAAGTTAATTAGCAGCAAAAACTGATCACTAATTAAGGAGATGGTTAGAAGGAAAACCTGCACCCACTGCGGCCCTCCAGGACTGGAGTTCGACACCCCTGCTTTACAGTGGCTACTATGGACTGATAAGACATTTCCAGCAGATTGTTGCACCCATCAAAAGATCTGATATATGTCACATAGCATGCACATTGCTGGTATATTATTAGTTTGGTTCGTATTTCATTTGAAATTTTGTTACTAGGTACTGAGGAAAACTGAAGAACTTAGCTATTCTATACTGTTTTCCAAATAAATTAAGTGTAAATGTTTTTTAAATAGCAACAAAAAATATTTCTTACAAAATGTGCCTTCATTCCAACATCATGTGTGCTAAAGCTATAAAGTGTAGAGTGGTGGCTCTGAGGCTACGGATCTGTGCTGGTATCCCTAAGGTTGCCGGTTTGAATCCTCATCACTGCCAAAAAGAGATCCTACTCTGCTGGGCCCTTGAGCAAGGCCCTTAACCTTCAATTGCTCCAGGGGCGCTGTACAATGGCTGACCCTGCGCTCTGACCCCAAGGGGTATGCAAAAACCAAGTAATTTCCTTTGGGATTAATAAAGTAAAAAAAAAAAATGTGTGCATTATAAGTCACCTAGAAACAACACATACAGCTGTGCTTGTTTTTAAAAAGTCTTACTCCGCCTTGCATATTCTAGAAATAAATATTGGTGTTGAAAGAACCAATGAAGTTGCCCAATGAACGTATCTTCCACAGATGTTCACTTGATTCTGCTAAATGATTGGTGTAGTAAGAGGCTTTCATTAACATCTGTAGATGGAGTGTTCAGTAATGGATAAGAGTAGCATAATTTAAGTGTTGGTATTAATGTTTAGTATTCATGCAAGAAAAAAATTACTTATTTAAAACACAACACCAGTAGACTGCATCATTAAAGTGCATGAAAGACAAAAATATTATGATAAGTTAATGCAGTGGATGCCATCACATTATTTTACAATTCTCAGCCATCCTGTGGAAAAAAGGGACTTAGCTGACTATCCTAAATGTCCTCATTTGTCTAAGGCAAACAAAACTCTTCTTCATCTCAGTTATTTTATTACAAGTTCTCAGGTTACCTCTGAAATTATGTCAAATTCTTTTGATTAAAAATGTTGTGGTTAGCATTTCTCCCTCAACTTTAGAAAACTGAGTTTAAAATCTGACTCATATACTGTCTGTGTGGAGTTAGTCTATTCTCCCCATGTTTGCGTGTGTTTTTCTTCACCTAAACTAATGTCCCAAGTGTTACGAGGGAACAGCTCACAATATGAGTGTTGCTCTTGCGAAAAGAATCTGGTTACACAAGCTCAACAAGACACTTTCAGTCCTTTACATAAAAGTTTTGTTCTGTTAGCTTTTGTTTTTTTAAAAGAAATTATTTAATCAATGGCAGCAAATAAACCAACTGAGTACCATTAACCAGTGCTCAATATTTGTAACTGACATCTCCAAGTCTGTAAAGTCTTTATTTCACCCTACCTGTTAATAGAGCTGACGCTAGGCACAGTGTCATTGTCGCAGACTCTCTCAGCCAGCAGTCGGTCTCTTATCTCCCAGGCAAACATGGTAGGATTTTGGCGTTTGTACTCTGCAATTTTATCAACAACTTTGGGTGTAGCAACCTTTGGTTTGGATCCTCCAATGACTCCTGGTTTTATGCTGCCAGTTTCGTAGTACCTAAAAGTGATGGAAAAAAAAAAATGAGGTTAACTACCTAAAAACCTCTTTGTTTTTTCTGTCCTTGGTCTAGAATATTTGGATGTACATCTATTATAGGCATTCTGTTTACTTGCAAACATCATGGAAGCATCCTAGATTATTGAAATCTAGCTAAAATATTCTTATATGGGTAACAAAAATACAAGCTAAATGTCAGTGCGAATATAGCAACAAGTCACATACAACTTACATCTGCAAAGCCATTTGAAACAGTGATTTACTGATTACTTATTATATTTCTAACACTCTACAGGTACACTCATGGATACTAGCTGATATTGACTCAAATAAATCCTGTAGTGACTGCAGAGTCCTAGGTGGGAAATGTCAAGTCAACTATGAAAAGTCCATTTCATTACAGTCTTCAGTGCATACTTGCAAAGGCTTTGAAATCTGGCCACTAGATAGGCCACTGCATCTGTCTTGTCTATCGAATGACACTTTTGTATTTTTGAAACCACCAAAACGACTTCCTAACCCTATAGTGTTTAACCTTATTCTACTGTAAAGGCTCATTTACAAATCAAAAATGAGCAGTGCTGCCATGCAAAGACACACATGATTGGTAATAATGCTCAACTATCCTGTTAATTTTGAATAATGGTCTACTCATATCAAGGTACCTATTGTGTGCAATTTTAGAAATAAACTTGACCATTTGGCACCCAAAATCAAGGCAGAAGTTAAGATCTTGGGTGTGATCATGGACTCTAAATCACACATTAACTGTATTCCAAGGACTACAGTTTTTCAATTAAGAAATATTGCAAAAGTAAGCCCTCTTATAACATTGGAAGATGCTAAAAAAATAATTCACGCTTGTGTTTTTAGTTGACTAGATTACTATAATGCTCTCCTAACAGGACTACCTAAAAAAGACATCAACTGATTGCACTTAGTTCAAAATGTAGGAGCTTGAATCTTATCCTGCATAAGAAAATCTGAGCACATTTCACAGATTTAGTGTCATTTCATTGGTTACCTGTGTTGTTTAGAATAGATTTTAAAATACTGCTAGTGGAATATAAAACTCTGAATAATCTTGTTCCCTTGTATATTTTGGAGTGTCTGTCCCCTTACAGTCCCAGTCGCAACCTCAGATCATTTAACACTGGTTTGCTTATTATACCGAAAGCTAAGCATAGAAGATGTGGTGAGATGGCCTTTTGCTGTTATCCTCCAAAAAACTGGAATACTCAATTTAAAAACTATTAAAAACACACATTATCAATTTGGCCTCTTGTCAATTAATTTTGGTTCTACTTTTAACCGATTATATTTGAATTGAAATATCAAACATACTTCTTGGATGTGCTGTCATTATTAATCCCTACTCTTTTCTGTTTTATTTTTTGTTTTCTCCATGGTGGCATTTAATGCTGCCACCACCACCTAATCACAGTACTATGCAGCCACTTGTGGTAATGGAATGAAATAAGATACTCTAATGCCTATGAGACCAACTGCATTTAATTGACTAATACTTTGTACCAAAGATTTAAAAACATTATAAGACTGACTTTAGCACCTTATATTAGGTAGAATGCCTGTTGGGGGCTGGGCAGTCTTTTGGCCTGGAACCCCTGCAAATTTTTTTTTCTCCGGCGTTTTTCCCCTGGAGTTTTGTTTTTTCTGTCCTCCTTGCCCATCCGGCCATATAATTGGACTTATTTTAATGGACTTAAAAAAATCAAATTAGGATTCTACTACTTGTATATTTGTGTTATGTAAGCACATGTTGATTCTTTATAAATTATTTTTATGTATTATTCAGTTAGTTATATGTATATAAGTGTCTATTTCTAACTTAATATTTTTTCTCTTTTAACTGAGATATTGTTTATAACATTTGGAGGTACATTCCTTGTTTAGGGTTAGGGTTGGGTTAGGGTTATGTTGTTATGCTAACAAACCTGTCTTTTAAATGTGTGAGGAAAACCAGAGTACCCAGAGAAAAACTCTTGCAGGGAGAATGTGCCAACTCCACACTGACAATAATCAACTGAAGTATTCAAACACTTTGCATGTAATTGATTCTAAACTGATACATGTTTATTAACTTTAATTTGGTCATATTTTTTTCTAAAATGCAAATGTGTCTATAATAGCAATTTCTTATTTTTTTGTTCAATATAAAATAAAAAATATCAAAATATTTTTTTCAGATCTATAAATATACTCCAGTGTATATACATGCAAAATAAGCCACTGGAGGCCTATGCCTAACATTTTAAAATTTATATTCAGTTGTATTGTTATTTAAGATACACCTTGCAATCAGGAAAATAGGAAAATTTGACAAAATCTTTATTAGTTTGTATAGGTATTTATTTTTTTACAGAAAATGTTTTACTGATAATAATTCTTATCAAAATTAACCAATGCAATTGCTTGGCAATATAGAGTACGGTTCCACTTCTGTCTAAAGCTTTGGTTGTTTGACTCTGACAGGAATTATTGAAGTAACCAGTCATTTTATTGTTAAAACAATAATTATAAAAAAGTTACAAGTATAATGAAGCAGGGGCTAAAGTGAACAAAATGTGAAGATCTAATTATTAACTATAGTGAAAAAGTAGCAAGGATTCTGTTACATAAAACATTTACCAAGGACTACAAATGTGTGTGTTCAGCACAAATGCATTTCGTAAAACATAACGTTGGATGTGGAGTCACTTGCTAAGAGGTTGTAGAGAGACAACAAAACAAAACTGATAGAACGTTGTTACTAAGGCAAAACTAAACACAAACTCTCTTTGTTTCTTATGCACAAGTTTGTTTTTCAGGCCACACACTTGATATTTGGCACACATTTAACTGAAAAATCTGGGATAATAATAAATCCTCATTACATTGATCCTTTTCTTTATTCAAGCTTTTTTACTGTCATGACCTCAACTTGCCCTAAATGGGGCCATGTTGTTTCTGGAGGTATTTGTTGCAGTTTGGGGTTCTTTGTACCAGAAGGAAATACTAAGAACATTATATACAGAAGCTTTTAATTTTTAACAATAGTTATTTACAAAATACTACAAATTTAAGGGTTATTAAGTTTGTAATATATAATGTATGTAATGTATACTCACCTAAAGGATTATTAGGAACACCTGTTCAATTTCTCATTAATGCAATTATCCAATCACATGGCAGTTGTTTCAATACATTTAAGGGTGTGGTTCTGGTCAAGACAATCTCCTGAACTCCAAACTGATTGTCAGAATGGGAAAGAAAGGTGATTTAAGCAATTTTGAGCGTGGCATGGTTGTTGTTGAGTATTTCACAATCTGCTCAGTTACTGGGATTTTCACCCACAACCATTTCTAGGGTTTACAAAGAATGGTGTGAAAAGGGAAAAACATCCAGTATGCGGCAGTCCTGTGGGCGAAAATGCCTTGTTAATGCTAGAGGTCAGAGGAGAATGGGCCGACTGATTCAAGCTGATAGAAGAGCAACTTTGACTGAAATAACCACTCGTTGCAACTGAGGTATGCAGCAAAGCATTTGTGAAGCCACAACACGCACAACCTTGAGGCGGATGGGCTACAACAGCAGAAGACCCCACCGGGTACCAATCATCTCCACTACAAATAGGAAAAAGAGGCTACAATTTGCACGAGCTCACCAAATTTGGACAGTTGAAGACTGGAAAAATGTTGCCTGGTCTGATGAGTCTCGATTTCTGTTGAGACATTCAAATGGTAGAGTCAGAATTTGGCATAAACAGAATGAGAACATGGATCCATCATGCCTTGTTACCACTGTGCAGGCTGGTGGTGGTGGTGTAATGGTGTGGGGGATGTTTTCTTGGCACACTTTAGGCCCCTTAGTGCCAATTGATCATCGTTTAAATGCCACGGGCTACCTGAGCATTGTTTCTGACCATGTCCATCCCTTCATGACCACCATGTACCCATCCTCTGATGGCTACTTCCAGCAGGATAATGCACCATGTCACAAAGCTCGAATCATTTCAAATTGGTTTCTTGAACATGACAATGAGTTCACTGTACTAAAATGGCCTCCACAGTCACCAGATCTCAACCCAATAGAGCATCTTTGGGATGTGGTGGAACGGGAGCTTCGTGCCCTGGATGTGCAACCCACAAATCTCCATCAACTGCAAGATGCTATCCAATCAATATGGGCCAACATTTCTAAAGAATGCTTTCAGCACCTTGTTGAATCAATGCCACGTAGAATTAAGGCAGTTCTGAAGGTGAAAGGGGGTCAAACACCGTATTAGTATGGTGTTCCTAATAATCCTTTAGGTGAGTGTATATAATGTATAATTACTTTTTAGCATTGAGCCTATCCATTTTCTCACCTGGGAAACACTATGAAGTTTATTTTTATTAATTCTGAATTGTTTTTAAGAATTTTTAAAATGTAAAAAAAAGCAAAAATATTGAATGTTCATTTATTTTAGCTGAAACAGTTACACATCCTCTAAGGATATGTAGAAACACTAAACAAAAAATATTTAAAATTCAGATATCCACAGTAAGTAAAATATTGGTAACTAAACAGGAAATCAAACAAAAATAAAAATGTTGCCGTTTCTAAATAATTACATTTTTTTTTTGAGTCTGGAACAAACTATGTAATGTAATTGAAAATGAAAGCTTGACAAATGTTAAGTAGTTTCTGGGTAAGATATTGGCAACATTCTATCTAGTAGCTAACCAAAAGTGCTTAATAGTGTCAATGGTTTCCTCTTGCTTACGTTATTATGCATTCATGATTAGATCATATGTAACTGCTTTATAAATAATATTTTAATTTTGTCTTTTATTTATATTAATTAAGGTTTCCTCTGAGAATTTGTTTATTTACTGTATGTGTGAGGTTCTATTTTACTTTATTTCATTCTTGGTACACAGTTTGTGGAATTAACATGGTTATCTCTGACTGAATAGACTGACTTACTTGTGAAAGTAAAACATGTGCCGAAATATTCTATAAGGTGAGCATTTTCATAGTGGCTATTAAGCAAACAAGCAAACCATGAAGCCCAAATCTAAGGACCCAGAACAAGCAGCCATGATTTGGTAATACATAGTGTCACCTATACAGAGGCATAATGTGGTATGTGTGCACTACACAATCACCCTAATCTTTTTTACCAGAAAATGTGAGAATTATAATGGATTATAATGTATTATCTCTCTAGAGTGTACCCACAAACTAGATGCATGTGCCATCTGTATAAGATCATGGATAGACGCCAATTTAAAAACATATTCTGTATATGTTTGATATACCACACCTGGCATGTTTGATTAACATAGCTGAAAAAAGACAATAAGCATAAATTAAAATGGCATTTGACATAGAAATCAAGTTCTGAAAAATAATACAGTATAGTGCAATGCTTAGTTGTGATACCCACAGCTCAAACAGTACGGAATAACTGGTAGGTTTGACAATAATAAGCATGAAGAAGCTTGTAATTTATTCGAGGAACAAGTAAGCGAAAAAGGACACTTTAAAAACCAAAAAACCAAAAGTATTATCTTTGCAAACCATAGCATCATAAGAAACAACCAAAAAAGTGTCAGAAATCATGTGGGTGTATTTATTTATTTAGAGGAAAACATAAGATATATAACCTTTTAAGTGTAGAGAGCAATAACCACATAATTCAAGGAGGATTACAATATGGAAGAATGCAGTAACACACATGCCAGCACTACATCACAGACTGTTTCTTTATCAGTCTTGATTTGTTAGTGGGATGAGAACACTGTGAGCTACTTTATTTATTCTTTTATTAATATCTGCAACAAAGTATATCCAAAGTTTTCAGTAAAATTCTTAGTTTTGAAGACACAGAAGCATTTCTTAGTATATTACCATATTTGCAATGCAATTTCTTGTCCAGTTATATTTGTGTTGTCCAGTTATCTTTATGTGTCACCTTCATACACAACAGAAATGATCCAGATTCCACCATCTAAACTACCATCTAAAACTAAGGAAACTGGGATTTAGGAAAAAACATTTAAATGATAATCAAATAAGTTATTTTTTTCAGTTTTATTCAATTCATTCCTGTACACATAAGTTAAAAGTATACAATGATAAAGAAGTACAACACAAACCCAAATTGTAATGTCAATTCAACGTGAAATTATATACTTAGAAAACAATGTAATATAACAAACCTCCTTGCCATGATTTGCTAAAATATGCAGATTTATTGTCATGTATTCACAGTACAAAGAAATTTGTACTTGTGTTTTTCCCCAAGGACTAGTAATAGGTATAATATCAATAACAGACAATGAATACAACACCAAAACATGCGGTTGTCATATGAGTGACTGTTAAGTAGCCTTATGACTTGTGTATTATGTCCAATGTGTGGGACTTTATCCTGTTTCCTTTGGAGGACTGTCTAGAACAAGCCTTGTACTCACCAGGATCATGACAGAAAATGACTGGATGAAAATACGACCTAAGTAATGAGTAAATCTCAGTCTTCACACTTCGACAGTAAGGTTTGCACATTCTTTTCAAATTCCCCTGAGTTCTCTAAATACTCTGTTTTTTTCCAGTAGGCCAAAGGCATATGTTGTAAAATAAAAAAGCATGATGCAAGTAAAATACAAGGCTGGGCAGAAGTGTGGCTTGTGGTGGACTGACTTTCTGTCAAGGTTTGGTTCCTGCCTTGTACTTTATTATGGTGTGATAGACTTCATTTTCTTATGACCCAATTTCTCCCTTTTTAATCTGGCATTAACAGATTTTTTGTATCTAGGTTGTATACGAATATACAAAAATAATTTTGCTGTCTTACATACACCTGGCCTTAACGTGCCACCATGTCAACACAGAAATGTGATGTCACCTTCCCTGCATAAAATTATTGCATGTGAACATAAAAAGCATTTGCATTTACACTTGTGCTAATTGTGGTTGCTCTTTGTTTGTGACCACCTTGTACAGTAAGTGATCCAATCACAATCCAATAAAATGTCATTACACCTAAGTTTATAATGTGGTCAAGTGCTATCTAACCATGATAGGTTCATTGAAAATGCATGATAACTCCAAGTGTTACAGAGGCATATTTTGTACTAGGTTCAGAAAACAGATTGTTGAGTACATATTTTAATTATAAAAATGCCCTTTATTCGCTGAGTATCTTTCATGATTTATATGTATTTCCTGTAAAGGTGTATAAACTGTCTAGGGTTCATCGTATTTGCCCTAAGTGGCTTGCAGTCTAGATAGATGCTGCCTCTGTGTGATCGTGTACTATGAAAAGCAGGTTCAGAAATTAAATGAATGAAAAAAAACCAAATATTCTTATTAAAACAGAAATCTGTACATACTGTATATTGAAATTTTTTGGTTAGCAGACTGCATTAAAAACAATGTAGCAAGGCACAGAATGCAGTGACAAATAGAAAAAAAATGTGATAAAATATATGGTCTATTTGCACGTCTTATTACAAATAATTAGCAGGTAATAGACAACATGATATTTTTCATATTTGTATGTTAGCAGCATCTGTTTATCTGCATAAACAGAGATTCAAAAAAATAATCTACATTAACACTTTCAAAACCATTTGATACAACTCTGTGTCGTGAGGCGCCAAAGCCTGTGTTTGCAGAAGCAAGGCAGGAAGCAGCCCTGCACAAGACACAAGCCCATTACTGAGCCTGCAAACACACAGTGTAATAGTCCCATTCACAGTTTAGATTCATCAGTTTAACCACACCTGCCCAGGTTCGAGGATGTGGGAGTACAACTGAAGTACCTGGAGCAAAACCCATGCAGATACAGGAGGAATGAGTAATTTCTACAGGCAACAGCTGTGCTGGCTTACACAAAAGGAGTGGGAGCAAAATCTTCTATTATTGCGGTTTCTTAAATACTAGGCAATCCCATTAATGCATTACAAGTATGACATGGAGTGCCATTGAAGACTGTTGAATCTCAAAAAGCACTTGAATGAAAATGTATTATCACTATTCAGTACCACTCTGAAAACACAAGAAAGTTTTAAAAATTAGAAAGTATTAATCACTGTTTGTTTTTCTTGATATTTGTTGTAGATTGACCTATATCAAAAATTGATTTTATGGCAAAACAAAATGAACCAAGCAAAAGATCATCTGTTAAGTAAATACAGAAAAGCATTCAACCAATGCAGCTCTCCCAAATACGGTACTTTCAAACCTGAAGACTCAACAATATGAATAAGAAGGAGATAAAAGCTATAAATATAGTAGGTATTAATCTCTGGAGTTTACGATTATGTGTTTTGAATGCAAGCACCAAATGGCAATAATAATAGAACATATTTATATAGTGAGTTTCCATTAATACTATAATAAATGAAGATACACCTTTATTTTCCCACAAACAGTGTAACCCCTATACTGATAATATAACTTTCCATCCATCACACAGTATATTTTGACTATTGGCTCCTTTTTGGTGTGGTTTTGTATTTTGTGGTTTTAATTAACGAATCAGATTTTAAACTGATCAGTTAGATTATTTTTACTCTGATTACAAATATCCTTTTCAAATCTCAGATTGTATAATACTTAACATTATTTAGAACAGATAGTGCTGCTGTTGCATTGACCTTTGCTGTTTAAATCAGACAGTAGAAATTAAATATACAGTACTATTTTTTGTCATGCTTGAATAAGTTTGAAGGTTTACTTATTTATTTGGATACACATCTGAAACAATTGAAGTATACAGAGTTTTCTTATGATGAATGCTTGTGTTCTACTTATTTTAATTTAATCAAAATCCCAATACTTTTGACAGAAAAATACAACTTCTATAAATAATAACACACTATGAAACCATTCAGCATAACAATTAACAGAATTACAAATCATCAAATGTATGCAAAGCTAGTAGGTATAGATGAACTCAACAAAATGAACTCAACAAAATGTAAGTAAGACATGAATAAATTAAAGTCCAGTAAAAGGCATTTCCTTTTAATCCCACAGCTTTACAGATTTGTATAAGTTCTTTAATACCTCATTTGAAATGTTCATGTGTAACGCGATTCTCTTTGCTCAACCAGCACTTCAAACAGACAACAACTAGGTGTGGGACTTGATTCTTGGATGCTGAGCCTGCACTAACTACTGGCAATATTTATTTGAATTTCATTAATAATATTATACTGTGCATAAAACTCTGTAACTAGCACTTATATAAAAGCTTACACTTTGATTTTACTATTTTGTGGTGCTACTTGAGCAAGTGAATTTTTCTTCCTGGGATCTATCTATCTATCTAGTAATTGTATAGTGCCTTTCATATCTATCTATCTATCTATCTATCTATCTATCTATCTATCTATCTATCTATCTATCTATCTATCTATCTATCGTTCTTAACCAGTCAGGTGTCAGTTACAGTACCATAAAGCACTGTAACACTAAGATAATTGTAAACTCCATCTTAAGATCTATTCTTTTATTTACAAGTGTTTCCAAAACCTGTAGTAATCAAAAATAATGCTGTAAATCCTTAATAATCTATGTGACCCTGGCCCAGTCATTAACTGCTAAGTGCTCTTTAAACTGGCTAACTCCAACCTTAGTGACAGACAGTGGTTGCCAGATAAATTCACATAGTGCCAATTATTAGTGATAATAATAATTTATAAGATCTTTTCTTTCACAAATATTCAACAGGATATAAGATGAATAAAGGTATTCACTTTTTTTTTTTTACATTTGCATGTCAAGTGTGACAATATATATTTGACCTCATATGTAGGATCGATGTTACTGTTATCGACTGTCTGCTTTACTGACATGAATGCTGTGAGGAAACCAACAAAAAAGTACTTTAAACACATTCAACGATTGACTGACCAGCTGACCAAGGAACTGATGAATTCAAGGGAGCTTTCTCCTTATTTGACAGGTACAGAGATGGTACCATTACAAAAAAAGAGTTGGGGACAGTAATGAGATCACTTGGCTAAAACCCAACAGAGGTAGAGTATTTGACAAGGATGGAAATGGCTGCATAAATGCAGCAGAATTACATCATGTCATGACAAACTTAGGAGAACAATTAACAGATGAAGAAGAAGATGAAATGATTACAGAAGCAGATATTGATGGAGATGGACAGGTCAGTTATGAAGAATTTGTACAAATGATGATTGCAAAGTCCTCCGCTCCTTATCTTATCCCTCTTAGAAAAAAAAATTAGTTGACTCATACCTCTTGCAAAAAGTTAATTTATTCATATTGTTGCTGTATGGAAAACATTGAAAGTTGAAATATTCCTTCTGTCCACAAAAAGTACATGTAAAGGTTGGTGGTTATGTCCCTAAAGATCAGCTAAGCATCAATTAGTAATAACTATACTACCTTCAATACTAAAGCACTTGGAGAACTATAAAATGTTCCCTTTGCTTATAATACTGTTTGGACTTGCCATTTTTTTCATGCATGCAGCTTGTTAGCTGAGTGCAGTCTGATGTGACAAATGTTCCAATTTCACTCAGTGCTGTATTGTGGGTATAGTTAAACTTAATGTTGGTTTTTCTGAGAATGTAATATTATAAAAACAAAATGGCTGCAGTTGTATTGCCATGTTGAAAACTAAATAGAACTTTGAAGAGTGCTCAAAAAAATTGAAAATATACAAAAATAAAAACAGATGGCATGTGGAGACTTCAAAAGTGTTAATTTGTTGTGGGTCACACTGTGGGGAAAAGAGTGTGGGGGTTGTGACTGTTCCCTAAGTGATCTTCAGCGAGGGACCATCATCAGTTCTCATGTTTACATTCATTCCAGGTTATAAATTATAGTCTTTTTTCCCAATAAAAAGATCATGAAGTTTAACCAAAAAATAAATAAATTCATTTGTTAAATGTCAGATAATGAAGTTTTAGGGAAACATTAGCAAAATCCAGTTGTCCTTTACCTACATCATTCTTACCTCGTTCGTTATTCACTAAAGTTGATTGTTTCCAGGAAAAGTACCCTAGGTGTACTCTTACCTTATGTAATTGAGAAAGAAAGGATAGAAGTTGGAAATATCAAAATTCCCTATATTAGAGCAGAGAGTGTATTTCAGGCTATTGTGGTCACTACTGTTTTTACATAATCGTTTTATTTATTGGAAAAAGTTTGCATTCATTTTATTGTTCTTGAGTTATTTTTTACATATATGACAAATAAGCCTGAAGGAGTATGAGAATTTTTAATACATTATGGAATTTAGTTATTCGTCTTCATTTTAGAATTGTGGAAAAATATTATATAAATTAAATACATACATAAACAATTTTCAAATTGTCTCAAGGCTGTTCAGATGTGCAGACAATTATCCCCTTCACTCTCTCTTCTGATTTTTGATCCTTCCTGCAGTTGGAAAGTGTGCCTTAGTAAACACCAACGTTGTTGTCATCTAAAGAAGAACAAGATGTTCTAAGGAAATGTTTTTTTTATTATATTTTTACAGTGTGTTTCTAATTTCTTTCACATTCATCTAAGAAACAATACGTGACTGATTTTGTGCTTATTATATTCCTTGTTCTAATTGGTTATTAAATAATGATGGCCTGTTTATTTCATATGCTTTTCACAAATGTATTGAATCCCACTGGGGCACTAAAAATGTCATCATATAATGAAAGAATATGATAATCGATTGATTATTAATTGACCTGTGATGCTCTTTGCTAAGCCAACTCAACAGCAGGGTTAACAAAAATGTTTTTTATGCTCGTTCATAAAATTTCTGATTAAGAAGGATTTTAGGAAACCTATAAAAATAGTAACATCTGTATTATGTGACTATATTACGTAGTTGCTTTGTTAACTTTTGCAAAGTTAATATCCAAGAATTATCATTTTTGGGGTGGTGCAGTGGTAGTGCTGCTGCTTGGCAGTTAGGAGACCTGGGTTCTCTTCCTGGGTCCTCCCTGCGTGGAGTTTGCATGTCCTCCCTGTGTCTGAGTGGGTTTCCTCCCCCAATCCAAAGACATGCAGGTTAGGTGCATTGGCGATTCTAAATTGTCCCTAGTGTTGGTGTATGTGTGTGCCCTGCGGTGGGCTGGCGCCCTACCCGGGGTTTGTTTCCTGCCTTGCGCCCTGTGTTCGCTGGGATTGGCTCCAGCAGACCCCCGTGACCCTGTAGCTCTTCTTCAGTTGTATATAAACAGTGTGGTAATATCTGTGCCAAAGAAATTTACACTTTCTTATAGATAAAAGCTTTTAAAAAATCCAGAATCATTGAAAATCAGCCTGGGATTTCATAATGGCATTTATCTTCAAGTGGAAAGGAGTTATCTTTTTATAAAATGTTTTAAAAATCTCAATAATTGATCACTTACCTTGTTGATGTCATCAGTACTAATATTCAAGATACTTCTCCGTTTTCATGAAGTTTGTAACTTTGTTTAGCTATAGCCATTATACATGATTCCCATTTCTCTCCCGCATAGGAATAATTTCACAAAACTTCACATTAAGCAAATTTAAAATGTTTGATACCTGTCATTTACGGCAGTGACTGAAATTATTGAGGTGGAATAGAATGGAGTCTTGCTGTCAAATAACACTGGATTTGTTGTCTACCTGTTTTTTAAAGAACATGCACAGTTCCTTCTGAGTGGTACTCTTATGCATGCCAGTTTACAAACCGAATCCCATAATCAATTTCCTAGACTCTTTATACATGTCTGGGAGTCTGTCATGTCATTGTAAGCTAATACTATCATTTGGGGAATGTTCAGATCTCTAACGTGCCAACTCCTTCTTTCTATTTTGGTCTCTGGATTACAAAAAGGAGTTTTGTTAGCGTGACTAGAAAAAAGTTACTAATGGCATTTTTAGGCTTTTGTTTGATACTATGAGGCAAACCGCTCATAGGTCAGGGTAACCAATGATGTAGCATGGGTCAGGCAACAGACAATAATAAAGAAGCAGAAAAATGTATCAGAATGTAAAAAGAGGATGTATAGTAGCTCCGGTCAAGACAAAACAATCCTATGTTCTTTTAGAGTTACTTTTAAATTGCTTGCTGAGAAAATTTTGCCTTTCCATATGGAGATTTATGGTACAGATATCACAAGATAAATCAGATATATCATTAGATTTATCTACTGCTTATTCTATGAATACAACAGCTTTTGAAAAATACTGTTTTATCAATAAAAGACACAGAATGAATTGTGCTTCACTTGTGCTAGGTACGGGATCATCATTAGATTCTGCTTTGATTCCTTCTGAATGTAAAACAGTCAACACTAGTGTAACATAAGAACTTTGACCAGCTACTAAATCACCAGACATAAAATGGTTGACCTCTGAACCAAAAAAGGTCAGATTCAAGTTAATACTACAGTTTGTCCTGCGAAAGGAAGTACACACAGCACAGCGAGTCAACATCGGCATTCCTATGACAAAAAACCTAACGTGCTGGTCTGACAAAGTGTGCACTGCTCTGTAAAGCATCACTGGCGGTGCAAACCTAGGTTATCATGCTGAGCCAACACAGAAAAGGGCATGACAAAAAGGTAGCATAATGCAAAGACTGATCAGAAATCAGGAATG
Organism: Polypterus senegalus; assembly: GCF_016835505.1. NCBI lineage: Eukaryota > Metazoa > Chordata > Cladistia > Polypteriformes > Polypteridae > Polypterus > Polypterus senegalus. The sequence continues at coordinate 19,016,381 of NC_053160.1, forward strand.
TGTTGAAACACAATCAGGCAGATGGTACAATAAAGAAATCCAAAGGGAACATGGGTACTTTACAGGCAGAATCTAGAAACAGACAAGGGATTGTAAAAAGCAGATAAGACCAGGTACAAAAGCACAAGACCAAAACTGCGCATCAAAAATTCCTAAAACAAATGTCAAAAATCAGAATAGCTCAGTAATGGTGGCTGTTGTACAGAGAAACTAATGCGTAAACATCTCTGTTTTATATATATATATATATTATTATACAGTATATATTAGGGCTGTGCGATATGACCAAAATCTTATATCCCGATATTTCATTTCATATCCCGATATCACAATATAGTACATTTTCTTTGTATTCAGTGAATAGTTTATATAATCACCACTCCTTTTTTTTCATTTAAATTAAAAAAATCAAAAATGAGAAGTACTCAACTTGTAATTATTTCTGTTCTTTTATTTAGAACATTTGAGCAAATGTTTGACTTAGAATGTAAACATAAAATGTTAATGTATCAAATATAAAACACTTTTCAAAAACAAATTACTAAAGGCCCAATATAAAATACTGCTATATAAAATGCCTGACATAAACAAAATGTGAACTGTAGCAGCAATAACTCTCACAACATATATTAAATATAAAAGGATCAAAGCACTAACAACTAAACTATATAAGGTCAATAAACCCTTTAAACAAAATAAATACAAGTCTAACATTAACTGTCAAAACCAAATGTAAACATTGTACTTCAAACTGTAGCAGCAATAAGGCTTACGAAAAAATATATTAAATATATAGTATTAAATATAATATTTTTTTGGCTACATTCTAGTAAAATGTTAATTTGCATATCGTAGTGTGGCAAATCTTGGTTAATGAGTTACAGCTGATCGCCCCGTGCGTGGGACTGGACGGCGCTAATGTGTTGATGCCGTCCAGCCCCAAGCACGGGCGATCCGCGGTAACTCGTTAACGGAGATTTGCCGTGTTAATGCAGTTGTGGCGTAAACGTAATTTTAACAAGATTAACGCTGACAGCAAACGCTGCAGGGAAAATTATGCCTTAAGCAAATTGTTTTGGTAGCAATTAATCTTCCAAGCTTTTAACATGCTCGTTTAAATAGTACCTTTACAACTGTAATATCCTACGTGGCCTGCCTCTCAGTTGTAAACTCTCTGCATGCTCGCTCACGTGCTTTTTGCGGAGGTGGTAGAAGAGGTTTGTCGTGTTGGAGTCTGTGGTAGCGATCGGTTTGCAGCATAATTTGCAAAGTACCGTTTTCTGGTCCATGTCAGACTCTTCAAATCCAAACCATCTCCATACTAAAGTGGTAGCCCCTCGTTTAGGAACAAGGTCCTTCTGTGTGGAGCTACCTGGTGTTGCCTCGTCTTCATCAGCCATGCTAGTGTGTCTGCATCCACGTGGTGGCCATCAAAACAATGAAAAAAATATTGCCGTAAACAGTTTATTTTGCGACACCACGAAACAAACGATAGCGTAATGTGCAGCGATAGACGTTTTCATATTGTCATATTGTCACATATATATCGTTATATCGAACAGCCCTAATATATATATATATATATATATATATATATAGTGACAGATAGGGGGCGCTGTCGTCCCCTTAAACCCTCAGATCAGATGCCAGACACCAGGTAAAAGTCCAAATATTAAATTTAATAGGACAGTACAGTGCACGAAGCACCCTCCACTGCACAATATTCATATAAATAACGATAATCACTACAATAACAATCCACCTCTCTCCCAGATGTGTTGTCCCCTGCCACCCGACTCAGCTCAACCCTGGGATCTCCCACAGTCATTTTTATAGTCCTTGAGCCGGAAGTGTTACTTTCTTTGTCCATGTGACTGGTAACACTTCCGGGTCAGATAAAAACTCCTGTTCTTCAACCCGGAAGCACATCATTTCCTTTGTCCATGTGACTAGGACGCACTTCCGGGTTGTAGGGAAAACTATTGTTGTTCCTCCCTGCAGCGCCTTCTAGCGGCCCCCGTGGTATACAGCAGGGCTGTGGATAAAAACTCCATTGTCCATAATTCCCTGCTGGCATTCGGGGCACCTCCATGCTGTAGGGAGGGCTCCATCTGGCGGCCTGGGGGTCGCTTCACTCACCAACCCCCAGGTTTGGTTAACCGGATATACAATTTAAAGAGATTGTTATTTTCATGGGAATTGTTACATATGCATTATTTTCACTTTTACTTTTAAACCTCAGTTAAAACCATATTTGGAATTACTTTTCGTCAATACTGCATTGAATTTTGATTCCATGTTTGGATTTACATTGTGACAACGCAACATATAACTACCTGTGAGTGAATATCATTTCTTTTTCTCTAATAAAAAAATTTATTTTTTCAAATGTTTGTCCCTGTGATTTCTTAATTGTCATTGCAAAAGCTATTCTCACTGGAAACTGTAAATGTTTTAATATGAATGACATATTAAGATCTACTTTTTTGTCTAATGTTATTTGCAGAATATGTACTACATTATCTTTCTTGTCGCCTTTTAAAATTTTTTGTCAGAATTGTTTGACCAATTTTGAATACAACTGATCTTGTCCTATTGCATAGACCATCACTCAGACATAAATTACGCAATAATGATATATTCTTCTTTCAACAGTAATTCGTGCAGTGGAAGACCGGATGGTGTTAACAGTTGTAGTTATTTGGGATATTGTAAGTTGATGTTTTCATCTTCTGCACGTTAACCACCAAATGCTTCAGTGTAGTCTATTGATACGCATTTAATCAATTTGCTGTGTAACTGATTGACAATTTTCGTGTCAATTCATTTGACTTCATCATTTCTCATTGCCATATTTGAAGGAATGGGTGATTCTAAACTGGATCTTCGTAAGTGTGTGTTTGTGAGTGTGTGTTCATAAGTAAGCCCTAATGGATTGGTGTCTGTCCAGGTTAAATGCATCTGATGACTGTGGTCTTGTTTGAAAGTAGGGAGTGACTCAAAAGAATCTCATGGCAAAAGTCTCCGTCTCACGTGACTTGCTTCCAAAAAGTCACTTCCAGACGTCACGTCTCATCCCAAGATTTTATTATTATAATAGATATGATTTTTTTTCAGTAAATAACAAACAAGGGCTCAAAAAGAAATAAAAAAATGCCATTAAGGCAATTCGAAGGCAAGCAGGTTCAAATGCACATATCCAAGAAACAAGCAAGAAAATCGAAAAACCAGTAAATAAATAGTCAAAATAAAAATATTCGCTTTAACTTGAATACAAACAAAATAAAATACTACTAGATCCTTCTTTCTGACAATCTTATAAATTCAGAGAGAAGACCCACCACAAATACTAAGAAATGGAAGCTACTTCAAAAAGAAACAGCAAATAAATAATAAACAAAATCACCAAAAATAACACAGAAACATGAAAATAATAATTTAAAATGAATAATAAATGCAGAAAATACATACAACCCGGAGTTAAAAACTAGCAGTAATATAACACAGAGAAGCAAATGAAAGACAAAGAAGTATTGAAAATGAATATTGACAGAATAAAGGAGGAAGAAATAGTAAAAGAAGTATAATTTTAAAAGCCAGGAGTTGCATATGTCAACCCTTTGTTAAATGTCAAACAATATGGAAATGTGCCCTTATCACAAAAGTATAAGTTCTGGTTACTTTAAAATGTCTTGCTTACAGTACTAAGAGATACACTGGAAATGAGTATTTCTGTAGTAAGCCCCTAATTTACTGCATATTAGGATTAAATCCCTCACTCATGAGTATAAAAACTATATTTATTGAAAAGTATATCCGTTCTTAAATGTGTAAATCATCTGTGACAGAACACTTGAGGTGGCCGGGCTCTACACAAATGCAGTAATTTTGGTGACCTGCAGTGCCAAGTGTCTGACAGAAACTGACTTTCACGTATTGCTTTTTAAGACACACCAATCATCCTTGACAGAAGAGAGGCACCATATGGAATCTATACACAGAAGAAAAGTCATTGAGAGGTGTATTGGTTTATTAAAGAGACGCTTCAAAGCTTTGCCTCAGTCATGTGGTAGCCTGCTTTACTCTCCAGATATAATGATAATCATTGCAGCTTGTGTACTATATGACATTGCTCAGCTCAGTAGCAGGCCACTTCAGGAGGGCACTTAAAGAAACCTGAGGATGATAAATCCTACTGTAATGAAGAGGACAAAATGCAGCAGGATGTGTAAACAGAAACACTCATGTACATAACAAAATACGATTCATTTATAAAAAAAATAATCAATAAGCACAATCTTCATGAATTGTGTAAGAGTATAGGCTATGAGGATGTAGCCCATCACCTAATTTAAATTGCATTAAGTTTCTCTGAAAGACACTACGACAGTCCATCTATTTAATTTTGTCTAATGCCAACTAATCATTCTGCCTCTACTAACCATGATCTGTTTTTTTTTAACCGCCATCCCTTTTACATCGCTAGGAAAACTCTCATTAGTAAGGTATTTTTGGACTTTTACACTTTTATCATTAGTACGGAAGTTATTTTAAAAAAACATTTACCAAATTTTGCAAAAGACAATATTTTATCAAAGCTTTCTTTTAATACTGTCACATTTTAGTTTTTTGGTGCCATGTTTTGTTATCAATGATCCTTATTTTTATATTGGAAAATATCTCATTACATTGTCCTTAATTAGCTGTTATGCATGCACTGCTAGGGAAAATTTAGGACTGCTTCAAAGTAAACAACACTGCCCCAGGATGAGAGGCGGCGGTATCTCTAACAGTTTCTCCCTTATCACCTACAGCTCCAGGCAGAGGATACCTAGTCTGCCCTGTTACTTCTGGGAGCAGATGTATATAACCCAGAAGATGGCTAGAGGAAGGTCATCATCTGGACCCATCTGTGAGGTGAAACAGTGCCCAGCAGTCTTTAAGCTCACGCAGAGCAACATTGTTGGCAAACAAAGCCATTCTTTTGTTTTATGCAAACACGTTTCTTTTCGTTTAGTTTTTCTGTATCAAATAAACAGATTTCACCAGGCTGGTCCTCAACCTTCTGTGTGGTCTGTCCTGAGTCTATGGCTGTCACACTGCATTGCTTTACATTTGGTCCCTATTGCCATTTGCTACTTTTATCCACACTTTTTGTAACCATGTATCTTAAAAGGAAGGTGTTTTCAGCCATGGTTTGATTTTAGTTGTAGTTCTGTCCTCCCACCAATATTCTTACAAGGCTTCAAGAAACAGGAGAATGATTTTTGTGAGAAAATATAGATAAGACCGTGAGGGAATCCTTTACCATTTTTTACTGAGGGACTAGATCAGCCTGCCCAAGTTTCTGATAAAGACTTCAAACAGTTTGCTAGTTTATCAGAACAACTTAAGTATCATTTGGATGTTCTTTAAATTATTTACCCTCTTTTTGCATACAGATAAAGAAAAAAGGTCCAATTTCCACGCAAAAAGTGACCGAACCAAGGGACCCTAACTACTTCACTGCCTTTATGCCTGTAATAAATATTCTCTCTCATATGAATACAGTATATGCAAACACACACTTCTGGTATTTACAATATAGTTTCCTAACCTCTAATGTGCTATCCCACATTAAGGATTACAAATTATAATTTAGAACTTTGTTAGCATCACAAATTCCACTTCATATTACATAATTATTTAATTATTTTAAAATACTCCCAATGTTTCCAATTATTTATAGCAGTCAAATCTGGGTAGTAAAATTAAACTTTGCAAGATACAAATCTTAATGGTACACAGATCCATCAAGAAAAGTACAAAGCCTTCATTTTACAGGATGATAAACTATTAATTGAGTCATATTTGAAATTCTAGTTTTATTTGCTAAATGCAACACATTTCATTTTCTAGTCATTTTCTAACCCGCTAACTTGTAAATAGGGTTATGAGGGATGCCAGCTTGCATAGGGTCAGTAAAATTTCTGATCCCTTTATCCATTAATGAAGGGAAAGTAACATGGACATCAGGAACAAAGCTAGAATCTCTGTTAAAAAAGACAGTCACACCCACATTAACTCATCCAAGTTAGCAGCACGGGACACTTTTTTGATATTCTGAAACAGTAGTACACTTTTTAATATGGATACTGCTAACAAAATAGTACCAGATATCCTCATGTGTCTGTGTTTGGAGCTTCTGTTTGTCAAGTAACTATTATTAAGATCAAAACTCAAGCGCTATATTTCTGAAACATCCTGCTGAATTATAGGCTTAAAGATAGGCAAAATGAACATAGTGGGGAAGTTACCATTTACTGTAGATTAATTTGAATGTGTGTCTGATTCAAATGAAGCCTGATATAGGGGGTGTGTTATAGATCCCCCAGTGCAGATAATAGTTTAATTGTGCATATTTTTTATAATATTAAAAAATCAATTTTAGAGGTTGGATATAAATGTTATCCAAATATTAAATTAGATAACCTACAAATAGCAGAGCACAGGAACATGATTTTATAGGTACTGTTTTTAACACAGTATTCTAAAGAGGTGAAGCTTATGTAGATTTAATATTTTATAATAATCAGGATATAATGCACGGGAAGAGGTGATTGAACCATAATATAATGCATTTGACACTATGTTGGCACTGTGCATATTCAAAAACTGAAACTGTTAAGTTTAACTTTAATGGGGTAGATTTTGAGCAAAGGCAGCAAAATATTAAAAGAAAGTTATACAGGGATGCATTTTTAAGTGTGGAATCAGACAATGAGCAGTGGAGCAGGTTCAAATGAATTTTAGGTACAATGCAGGATAGGTTCATCCTGAAATTTAGAAGTAGTAAGAATTTAAACTCTCTTTCAATTAATAAATAGCTGAAGAAGAAGCCATTAAGAATGAAAAAAATTCTAAGGCCTACAAGACAGCTAACTGCAGCATTAAATGAAGTTCTTATAACAGTATGAGAATAGATAGAGAATAGAGATTAGAATGTCTATTATTGTCATTGTACAATGGTTAAAAATAATATTAGAAAAAGTAAGGGGCAGTTACAGAGAAATATTGCACAAAAGCTGAAAGATGACCCAAAGACATCCATCCATTATTCTACCCGCTATATCCTAACCACAGGGCCACGCTGGAGCCAATCCCAGGCGCAAGGCAGGAAACAAACCCTGGGCAGGGCGCCAGCCCATCACAGGGTGCATTCACACACACCAAGGACAATTTTGAATCGCCAATGTACTTAACGTGCATGTCTTTGGACTGTGGGAGGAAACCAGAGTACCCAGAGGAAACCGACACAGATGCAGGGAGAACATGCAAACTCCACACAGGAAGGACCCGGGAAGTGAACCTGGATCTCCTAACTGCAAGGCAGCAGCACTACCACTGTGCCACCGTGCCACCCCCCAAAGACATTCTTTCAATATTTCAGTATTAAAAGAATAGACAAAAAGAAGGTAAAGGACATGAAGAACAGTAGGGGCAAAGTATAATGTACAAAAAGTGAAATCGTGAAGAGTCTAACTTTGCATTTCTGTGCTGCTTGGATTATAAAAGCTGAAATTTAATAAATTGCAAGACCAGAAAACATTTATCCTAGAGTGCTCAAGGAGGTCAGTGAGTACAGAAATAAACCATCCTGTAATACTACCCTGAATTAGCAAGTTATGAAAATGGATGGATTGATAGACAGACATATAAACTCTTGACACATTTTTTAAAAATCACTGCACATTAGGAAATTATCTAAAGATAACAGCTGTTATCCCATTATATAAAAAGGTGATTGACCTGATTCAAGTAGTTAAATGCCATTATGCTTAACATAAATCATAGGTAAATTCGTTTAAGGAATTATTAAGGAACAATTTGAGTATTGCAAGGGAAGAACAAGTGTATTAGTAGTCTGCTTAGATTTAGAATAGGGACACTGTTTCACTAATGTGCTGGAATTTTATGAGGAAGCAACAAGAGCATACAATCAAAAATTATATTATTTATCTTGATTGTTAGATAGCGTTTGACCACATGAACCACATTAAAAGCAAGTGATTAAAGTAGAAAGGATGGAATTTAAGGTTTAGTGTGTAGATGGGTACAAAATTGTCTTAAAACCAAAGCAAAGGCTTATAGAAAGATGAACTTTTTCTGAATTAGGTGATGTTAAAAGTGGTGCTCCTCTGGGCATCAGTGCTGGGGCTGCTGGTCTTTTTACTAAAAATATATCATCTGAATCCACCTGAATAAAAGTATTAAGTCTATGTGGGTCCATCCAGTCTATCTCTCTGTCATTCCAAAAGATGGCACATCACAAACATTTTAATATTAAAATGCATTGCATTTCTCATTCCAATTGATTGCTCATCACATACATTATCATTTCTTTTACAAATCCCATACCAAATGGCATATAACAGAGTTGTACTGTATGCATTGCATGGTGCACTTCAGGCATTAAAGCTGAGGTCTGTGTTGATTAATTAGATTTCAACTTGTGTTACGTGGTTGGCACAGCTAGTAATGGTATAAATAGGAAGCTGATTAATTTTGCAGATGATACTAAAACAGACAAAGGCAAATAATTTACAATCATTACAGAGAGACCTGGAAAGAATTCAGACTTGAGCAGATATGTGGCAGATAAAAGTTAATGTAAATAAATGTAAATATTTACACATAGGAAGTAAAAATGTTACACTTACACAATACACAATGGGATGTTGGAAAATTAAATATACACCTTATGAGTAGAACCTAGGAGACATAATGAATTCTTCACTGTTTACGTGCTGACAGTGTACAGAAGTGATTTAGAAAGGTAGTGTGTTGTTAGGTTATACAACCCTATGTTTGGGGTACAGTTTAATAAAGGTTAAGACTAACTATATGTTACACTTGTGAGGTCTCGTCTGGTACACTATGTGAACTTTTGGCCTCCATATTACAAGAAAAAACAGTGACACTGGTGAAAATTCAAAGAAGAGCAAAGAGGTTAATTCCAGAGCTGTGAGATGTGAGCTATGAGGAAATATATGAGGGAATATAGTTGAACCTTTTTATTTAAGAAAGGGAGATTAATAGGTGGCATAATTTAATTGATTAAATCATGAAGGAAATTATTATGGTAGACCATGACTTTAACTTAAAAAAATCTTCAGCAAGTACACGAAACACCGATAGAAACATGTTAAGTGTAGATTTCCAATATCGTTTCTTAAATTAGAGAGCCATAGATACAGGGAATAAATTACCAAGTTCTATGGTAGAGAGCAATACTTTAGTGACTTTCAGAACTCACCCTAATGTAATTTTGGCAAAATTAGTTAAATAGGATTAGCACACTTCTTGGTCTCAATGGCCTGTTCTCATCAAAACTGTTCCAGTGTACTAAAAATATGGAATGTGCTATGAACCTTCATGAGTATTTAATGAGAGAAGGAACCTATATCACAGTTCATCCATACTGGCTCATCTTATTCAGGATCATATAGTATCAGTGGTAATTCCAATTCTTATAAATAAAATTACTGGATTCCAAACTTGTCTAGTCCAAGGAAACTGAACAGTCAATGCTTATTAACTACAAGATCATCTTGTGCCATGCTTATGTCTCACATTTAGTTTTCAGATTCTTTATAATATGTTAATATTATATCTTGTTAATATTTACTGTACTTCTCTTTTTCCTGTCTTTACCACATTCCTTTTATTGCAAGCAAGATCTCCATGTACTTGGCAAAGGAATGAGTGATCTGCAGTGAAAGATCTATTTGTTAGTTAAACTACGTTTTGCCTTTTTTCCTGAAGATCCTTCCTATTTTTGTGATGCATCGTATGTCTGACTTTGTTCATTGTATTTCTCAACTGCATTTTACATTATTTTATTCTGGATACATGTACAGATTCTTGTCTGCATTTTCAACTGACTATCCCTGGAGAACAAAATTTTTCATTCTTCCTGGCCAGTGTAGCATGTGGCTCTTGGCATGACAGTAAATCATATACAATAACCAAAAGGAACATGAAACATTCAAGTACAGAAAGCTAAAGATAAGAAGGATTTGGTGACTTTATATAAAGCTTATGCAGATTTTACTGACATTGTTTTTGTGTATTCAACACTCAACCAAAATGTGTGTGTTTGTGTTTCCGATCCAGATTTTAAATGTCTGCATGTTGCTCTGTTGAATTATTTGCACTAATCATACTTTCTTTTTGTTTATTTATATATGGACTAGCCATCCCCATCGTAATAGTGAAACAGGACAAACTTTCAAAATCAATAAACAAAAAGGTATCGCTAGCTAAGCGGAGGCAAGGTACTCTCCAAAACACAGAGGTAGACCCACTCCTGATGTCATGCTTTGTCTTCTCCTCAGCCCGCAGCCTCTGTCTCAGATTAGTGCAAATATATCGCTCCTGCAAGTGAACTATGATGCTTAGTGTGATGAGAGAAGTCGCATTCATTCAGTAGTTCCCTCGTTCGCTAGCTAAGCGGCTGTAAGATATATATATATGATAGTTATAATTGAATACTAACCCTCACCTATTCTGTTTCTGTTCTCGGTACTCAAATGTGGCAATTGGTGCCACGGCCCACCTGCCAAGTTGTTTGCCTGCCTATGGTAAGTCATCCCTGATGGAGGATCGCAGGAATAATGGGAAAGAGGGGTCCTTTCATTGGATTGACTGGCCCAGCACTGTTTTAGCCGTGGAATGACCAAATGGGGGAGGCAGCTTGATGGATGAGGTCTCCAGGACTCTAAAAATATCCAAATCTTATTATGTGATATCACCTACTGTTAAATTCTGCTCCGTACTTCTAAAATTTTTATTTTTATGCTGTATTAAGGATTTGTTCTGTTCTGTGTATTGTATTGTATTGACCCCCTTCTTTTGGCACCCACTGCACGCCCAACCTACCTGGAAAGGGGTCTCTCTTTGAACTGCCTTTCCCAAGGTTTCTTCCATTTTTCCCTAAAAGGGTTTTTTTGGGAGTTTTTCCTTGTCTTCTCAGAGAGTCAAGGCTGGGGGGCTGTCAAGAGGCAGGGCCTGTTAAAGCCCATTGCGGCACTTCCTGTGTGATTTTGGGCTATACAAAAATAAAGTGTATTATCTTGTATTGTATTGTATTGCATATGCCCTGAGGCTGGTGTGTGAGTGAGGAGGGCCACTCCCCTTGGCCCACTGTGCCTCTCTCAGATTCACACAAGTAAATTGGTACCGCAAGCGAACTATGATGCTGCAATGAGAGAAGTCACAAAATCAACCAGAATGTTCAGGCAAATTATAGAAAAAAATCCAATCTAAATCCATTAAGTAGCTCTCACAAGAAAAGCGGACAGACAGACAGACGTTGAATTTTATACTGTATATACTGTATAGAGATGTATTTATTTGTTTTGCTTTTTTTTTTTGCATTTGAGAGATCAGCCATGGTCAAGAATTCACGTCCTGCAATGAGTGACAAAAAATATAAAAGCTCTGAGTTACTCAACATTAGAGGTGAACAATTCTGGTGATATTATCAGGAAAACCAGCACATTTCCCTGGCATCATTCACTAATTCAATAAATGAACATGCATACACCTTGCACTAATTTAACTTTTAAATGTATTTATTTGATTTTATTGCATTGTTGTTTACATTTGTTAATTGTTGTTGTTGAAAGGCATGATGTGTTTTGCATTACTTGTGCAACCAGAATTCTCTTTTTGTTTTGCCCAAGCTACACAAAAACAATATGGTTTACATTGTACTTGTTACAAATGGAAAACTAAATTTGAATTTGAAGTCATTTATGGACTAAGCTTAACTTTTTCTTTATGCAGTCAGAACATTAAATATTTCATATATAATAGCATATCTTTAGATAGAATGTATTTGTCTGTCCTTTCACACGCACACTATTTTTTGCAAAAGTGCAAATTTTAAATTAGCATTTTAAAGAAATTTATCTAAGACAGAATTAGTTAAGATCAGTACACTTACAGCTTTCATAAATTTATATTCTGAATGTATAATAAGATAATAAGACAAGGGAGAAATAAAAATATAAGCATTTTTTCAATTTAGAATTATTAGTGGATGAGAATGTGAAATGCAGGAATACAGGACTTGAGGTTTGATACATAAATTAACTTTGGATTTAGAATTTCTCTTAAAATATTAAATATTAAAAATATTTTTTTACAAAAAAGCAAAACGTATATTCAATCATCTTGAAAGGTGAAGAGCAAGGATGGATTAACAGAGTGAATGTACTGTCAGGCAAGCCAGTGTTATTGGCTTCTTTAGAGGGTGAATAGAATACTTCACTTTTTGCTGTGATCATAAGTGTTTCACAAAAGAGTTTATATGGCATCATTTTTGGAACTTTGTGACCTTTGTGTTACAGTATGCAGGAACTTTCTTTTAGCTTGTGAAAGGCATTCTGATTTGGTGCCTGATTCACTGGGGCAGATAAAATCCTTAAGGACATAGCTGGTGACTTGTGTGTGTTTTGGATTTCATTGTTTAACAGAGCAGGTTCTCTGCAGGGATTTCTAGATGTTGGCAGCTTGCCTTGAAATATCCCTTGAGGCAGTGTACTAGCAAGACACCAGTGTCCAAAAAAAGCTTTCATATTCTGGCCTCATCCCATTTTCATGTTTCATACTTCTTTCTGGATAGTAGTAGTATTAGTAGTAGTCATAGAAATACTAGTAGTAGTACTGGTAGTAATAGTAGTAGTAATGTCACAATAAACAGGGTGCCTTCATTTAGAAACATGTAAACTTTTGATTTTTGCTACCCCAAAGTGTCAGCAGCCATTATCATAAGACTATTCATATACATAGAAACAAATGTTTGGAAAGTCCTGCTACCTTCTTATTTTAGAATGACACTGTCTATATAGGTGATTGTGTTTTGTCTCAAATCCAAGATTAGGAAAATCTTACAATACATTCATTTCTTTATTTTCTGTTCTTAACAGACTACAATTTGGCATTCTACACTTGAAAATTTAGTTTTTTTTATTCTGCTCTTAATTTGCAACTTTAGATATTAAACTTCTTTTGCCATTTTAGAATTTATTTTCATGACTGCATGCTGGATTTAAATCCTATAGCATTTGTAAATTAAAGTATAATATTAATTTTCAGTGTGTGAATCAATATTTATATTTTTCTTAACTGCTGAATAAAAAGTAATTACAAAATATCCATCCATCTGAATTTCCACTTTCAAGATCAGGTATATTTTCATGTTTAAATAGAACAATGAAATTCTTACTATGTCTTCTCTGAATATTGGCAGTTATACAATACCAACAAAAGGACACACACTCTCACATAAATAAACAGCATAGATATCTGAGGAATTCATTTAATCGCTCCAAGAAATTTAAAGTTGTTCACCTTCTTAACAGCTTCCTCTTAAATGAAGATGGCAGTGTGGTTTGCTCTCTACTTCCTCAAGTATAGGGCCAGCTCCTTGGTTTTGGTTAATGTTATTGGGACCCACCTCTTCTCTGTGAGCTGTCTCATGTTTGTTGGTGATCAGGCCTATGATGGTGTGTCCTGATTAGGGCTGCAAGGATAGAAATCTGATTCTGACCGCATCATGTACTAGACAGAAATAGCCTCCTATGAGAGGCACACTTGTATTTTTGAAAGGATAAACGAAGGTGGAGTCTCCGAAGGACTAATTCAGAATATACACTAATGTGCAGTGTTCCGGGTGGCGTGGTAATGCAGCAGTTTGATTTGCATGTCTCTTCATGCTCTCTCTGTTCAGATTTCTTTGTCTAGGTTCTCTGTTTTCCTCCTAAATCTCAAAGATACGATGCTAGTCTCAATTACGATGCTAAAATCACCAAAATATCTTGAAAGCAGGTCTGTGCAAGAATGTTCCCTGTGTTTAACTAACATCCCAGCCATAGTCGTTCCTTGCTTATACGTGATCTAGTCAAGATATTCTCAAGCCCCTTGAAGCCCAGTAATGGCAAAGTGGGATTCATGAAATGAATAGACAAATTGATAACATTTTTCACAATTTATGCATAAGTACATAGATGCACATTAAGTATTTAAGCTTGAAACTATTGTAGAAATAAAGTTAGAAAATACAGTTAGAAAACTATGTAAAAATTACATTGTATTCATGGATTTTTTTTATTGTTTTCTCTTTAATGGTAATCAAAAATGCATGATCTCCTTTTCATATTTTTAACTTTGTCCTTATAGAATACTGTTTAAACATTGTTTAAAGTATCAGTTTCATTAACCTATTAATTGTAAATACAGTAATTGTGGGGAATAATGCGCATATGTTTCATGCAATGTCTCCAAAAGTGTTACTAGAATTTTTTTGCATTTTTTTTTTTTCTTGAGAGAAATAATAGCCGGCTTTAAAAAATTCTCCTTTTGGTTTGTTGTGGTCATTTTAAATGAAATCAACCAATGGCCTGAAACTAAATGCTTTCTCATAGTTTTCTGGTAGCAAAGGGTATTTTTATGGAGATGCCTTATCATAGCATTTTATATAATTTTTGTTAGCTCACATACATTTAAAGAATTGTAAATGTTGGTAAATGTTAATTAGTTTATTAGTAATGTTTTAAAGCTCATTAATAAATCATTAAAAAACATTATATAAAGTTTCTTTACAAATCATTTTTTTCATTTGCTACGGGTCTTTTTGTATTATGTAATGTTAAATTATAACTATTGTAGAAGATTTATTAACAAAATTAATGAAAGTTATTATGAAGCATTTCCATTTTTATTTTACAAACTGTACTTGTCTGTTGAGAAATTTCATTCTAAATGTAATCAATTTTTGCAGTATTTTCAATGTTAAAACACTAAAGAATTTTGTCATCATTCCTTAAAAATACTTAATGTACATAATTTGTGTTGACATAAGTATGGGCTATGACATTATTTGTAAATCAGTTGGTATTTTCCAGAGTCCATAAGTACATATAAAGACCACTGTGATCTCCACTAGTGTCTCCCTCTGGGCCAAATATCAATATTTATCACCTGGATGATTAACCACCCTGTATAAGACATTAAAAGTATTGAGTGCTACTGGTTAAGTTAAAAAAAGTGTTGCCTCTGCATGTTAGCTTTACTGGATATGGGAAACTAATGTGACTTTAGAAATATGATGAGCTTTTGCATACATAATAAAGGCCCTAATGCAACTTGACGTTTCACACTGATGCCAGAAAAAGTCATTTAATTTGCAATACTTGTACAGTACATTTATTTACTTCTTAGACTACTCCCTTAATTCTGTATTATTCTTTGTTTAACTTCATTATTCAGCTTACTTCAGCATTAATTATTCAAAAAAGCAAAGTGTACATAACTAAATTCACGATGCTTGTCAATATGCTCTGTTTCTGATAGTGCACCTGTAGAAAGATGAGTTACATGTTTACATATTATTCCATAAATTGTTTCCTTATTATCCAACTTTTTTTAACTAACTTATTCTATTACATAATAGTAGAGACTATTTAAGGATGTGAAAACATATCCATAATTCCTTTAGGAAACCTACTTAATCCAATTCGGTATTGGAGGGACCCAGAGCCTTGATTGGTGTTAGTTTTTTACAGGGCACACTTACACATTTTAACTCTCACTCATACTGGATAGTTAACTTAAAAGATGTCTTTGGGGTGTTGCAGTAAGTATTTAATGTAAGATTGTGTACTCACTGTCTGTGTTTGATTTTATTGTCTGCTTCTAGTATTATTTTAGTGTTCTTAGTCTGTGAGATATGCAAGAATTTCATTGTACTCTGTACGCATGAGCATATATTTAAACTTGAACACCGAGGAAACTCCATGTCAAAGAAGGTAAAATTTCAAATTACACAGTGATGAAGCTAGGATTTGAACCTGGCGCATTATGAGACAAAGATATTAAGCACTATGATACCCTAGTATTTATACAGGAGGATACAAATGCTTAGAAATTTCTGAATATTTTTTAAAGTATTTTGAATGCCAGAATTAATGCAAAAATCTATTTTGCTGTACAAATTATTAATGTTTAAAAGACATATGCTTTGCTGTCTTAAGGATGGTCTTGAGGTTTCCCACTGCATATGTAACCAGCATCTCTATTCAACGTACCTAGTCAGATTTCTCACACTGGAGAGTTGACTCTCATTTGTTTTTTGGATCACTTGACTAACACATAGTTGACTAACACCTAGCTGAGCTGTACTTTGCTAAAAATAGAAAGGGCTTACTTTCATTGTGTTTATTTTGTCATTTTTAATGTTAACTTTAAAATTACAGAGCCACATTACTAATTCCCCATGCTGACATTTTCAAAGATGGCACTAAACCAACTCTATGATACCATGTCAAAACATAGCATTCTCAAACCCACGTAATCCAGTTGAGAGTCATGGAAGCTGTCAGTCCATAGTAGAGCTTACTCATATACACACACATATACTCGCAGGGGAATGATGTGGAACTGCCAAAGAACCTAATCAGCATGTCTTTGGGGATGTAGGAAGAAAGCTGAAGAATGGAGAGGAAACCCCATGCAGATAAAGAGACAATGCGCATTTCCACAAAGATAATGACCAAGCATGGGATTCAACCACAGGGTGCGCGATCCTGGAGGCAGAGGTGTTTACAACTGTACTATGGTGCTTTCCCATAACAATCCAATCACATCAAATATTAACAGCCCTACTATAAGTTTTAAAAGGTATTCATTACTTTTATACTTTAGTAAAAAAAAAACTTAAATGCTCCATGATGATAAAGCTAATAGATTATTTATGCAAGGAAATTTTTAATTATAATACGTGGAGTTTATTTAGTGAAAATTAATTCTGTAAATATTATAGTGCAATATAGTTATCTTACAAAATCTGACATATTTTAATACATTTCAGAATATAACATTCTAATATACTGTTTACAATAACAAAAAATACAAAGCAAAGCACATTTTTATGGATGGATAGAAAGATTCTGTATAAAACAGACAGCTAGATAGATAGATATTAATATTCTTAATATTTAATATACATAACAGTTTTAAAAATTTTAAGTAAATGATATTTTTCATTAATTTTGCTTTCTAAGGGCTACAGCACATAGTGTACTGAGTATATCATGGTATTCAAGTAAGAAAGCATCTTGCATGATCAGTTATTGCTTGTCCTATTGCCCTCAAAGTCTTGCAATTGGGCAGCAGACCATGCAACACAGTACTGTGTTGTAAACACGCATCTCCTGTCTCACCGCTCCTCGTAAGCACGTTGAAACAAACAGTTGGCTGGCGTCTCTGCATTTAGAGTTCTCACATTCCCAGGAGGATTAACCATTTCAGCTGTGGATCTGCTTCCTTTCAAAGCTGAGACTACAACCCTTTCCAATTTTGTCTGAATGACCCTTGTGAAACTGAGTAATGTGGCAAAATACTGTATTAGGAAATCTTTTTAAATTGATAAAGATGAACTGTAAAACAAAATGACCTTGGTTATGATCTAAATATCTGTAATTTACTTTTTTTAAGCTTTATTCCATGAAAATATAATTTCTTGGAGAAATTATGTTTAAATATTCTTTTTTTTGCAAAAAGCAAATTAAATATTGAGTAAAATGTCATAGTATGAAGAGCAACATATGGTCAGTGCTTTTTTTCCTGATATGTTTTCTGAATTGCAGAAGCACTGAATATATTTTTCTAAATCCACTTATAAACTGTTAGGAAATTTAGAAAAATAAAATAGCTGAGAATTTGTGAATTTGTTGCTTGCACTGTAAAGTTTGGTTAGTTTAAGTACTAACATTCAGCTCTGTATATATTTTGTACTGGTTTATTTAGTTTATGTAATCTGTAACAATTTAATAACATTTTATTACTTTAATATAAGTTTCCTTTTTAGAAACAAAAAATTGGATGTTGTTCCCAAGTGGATTTTACTTGATTTCCAGTCTTTCAAAAGTTACAAAAGAAAATGACTGTAAAAGTTTGAGAATATTTAGCTCATGATTTTAAAAACTAGTAATAATTTTATAGTTTTGCCAGGAAAGACCAAATAGCAGGATATATAATTCTAAAGAAATACTAAAAAGCACAACTGGGATGAAAATGCACTTAGTCAGTGGCAATTAAAATCAGAATAGTATATCTCACTAAAATAACAGTGAAGGGAGCTCCAAACTAAAAATCTTGTATTTGTAATCAGAAAGCCAAAACAAAAAATACAGCAAGTATATGAAATCACAGGAGATTTAAAACTGGCATATTTTGTTTTATGATTTAGACTACAGTTACATAAATTCAAATGTTAGATCTAACATGTGCTGAGGTGTCAAATAAGCTTAAATGAGTGTCAAAATGTGTGGCTGTGACTTAATTACTTTGAAGAAAACATTTAAAAAACTCATCATGATTAAACTTTGCACAGCAGTAACATTTTAATTGAGGTGAATTTTTTATTTTCCTCTCCTATGTTGCCTACTATCTTTACCCAGCCTCAATTTATTTGACTTTCCATCCACTTTTACTAGCCTTAAAAGACCAAAGACTTCCAAAATGTATTTATATCTGTAGAAATCAATATTTGTATGTTTGCATTTGTAGAATGATATTTCACTTGAACATGTACAATGAGCTGAATTGATTTATTAGGAGGATTGCTATAGAAGAATACTACAAACTGAGCTGGATCTATAGTTATTCGATTTCTGCATTATCTGTACGTGCAAACATCTGTCAATCTTTTTACTGTATGTTCTACTGGAAAGAAACACAATTGGCTAACACTGCTCATCTTCCTCATGTTAAGTCCTAAACATATTTCTTTTCCAGGAAAATGTGTAAACGCTTTTAAATCAGCTTTTTTTACACTTTTCCAATGACATATTCTTCAGATCAATTTTCTTTCACAAAACCTTGGCTCCGAATGTCGCTTAGATATTCAAGTCACAAAATAGCATATAACAGAGCAGACATATACAATGTGTTATTGCACTGGCTAGAACAATGTAAGAAAGGCAAGGTAAAGTCCAGACTGATACGGAATGGTAGAAGATAAGTAACGATATATAAAACTCTAGAAAAATAATTCTAAAAACACTAGTCCAACAAAGTGAAAATTAAATAAGCATTTTGCTTTGTTCATCAAGTGTTTTAACTTGGTACACGTAGCACAAGCAGAAGGAGAAATCATTCTGAAATAGTATGGCATTTCCTGTCTTATCACTGATATTGTTTGAAACATAAAGAACCTTAAGAATCTGTAAGGCCAAGCCACGCATTGCAATATTTTGTAACTTGCTGGATATAGCAAATTACTATTTTTAGTAACATCTAGTTCTTTTGTGAGAGAATATATACAGTTATTTCAATACATAAAATTTCATAAACTTAAATTGTGAATTTTACATAGTCAACTGAACTACAATTTTACATAGTCAACTGAACTAAGTAGTTACCTTAGTATACAAACCACTTTACGGTGATATTGTTGAGCAGGATATTGTGCAAAAAACTTCTTTAAGTATAAACAAAGCAAACATTTTCCTTAATTGATTACCCCAACCACTAACTACATGCAAAGCATAAAATTTCTCATTAATTTAAATAACTTTTACCATTATGTTATTACAAGCATTTTTTAATTAACATCACTCAACCCAAAAATAAAGGAGTCATGTGGCATGTAGTATGTCACAGATTTATCTTCTCTGCAATACAAATAACAACATAAAACATTCTTAGACCCACTTAGTCCAGTTCAAGTTCATGGGAGACCAGAGCCAACACTAGCAACATCAGGTGCAAGGAAAAAACCATCGATAGATGATGATGTGTCATCCTATCATAACGCCAACTCATAAAGGGCCAGTATTAGAATTCCTGTTTCATCTTGCACACATACAGTATCTTTGGGATTTTGAAGGAAAACTAGAGTAGACAGAAACAATCTCACATAGGCACAACAAGAACATGTAAACTCTACAAAAAAACAGCAACCAGGTGTGGAATACTCTTTAATATATTGTTTTAAAAAGTTATTTTGTACTTAAACAGGCAACAAGTCTGACAATAAATTTAGCCAATGTTTCTATGGCTAGTGACTTATGAAATACAGGGAATACACATTTCTACAAGGTAAGCATATTGAGTAAGTGGTGAGGACTAAACCTATGACCTATTATTATTATTATTATTATTTATTCAGCAGATGCCTAAATCCAAAGTGGATTAAAAATCAAGTTATAATACATACAAGAATGATTAAAAGGTGCAAGCATGAAAAGCTAAAGAGTTAAAGTTCAATGTAATGTTGAGCATGCCTTCCAGGATGTTTTACACAATGCCTTTGCACAGTGTAGACTATACAAATTAATTTTAAAGAGAGTACAGTTGTTTCAATATTTTGCATTGTGACCACTAGCGATTGAGTTGTCTGAAATAACACAATGAATTAGTTATGTTGATTGAACGCACAACCTGATAATTTTATATGTCACTTGTACAGATTGTGCATCATCCTAAGGGACATTATGGGTCTAGTACAGTCCTTTTCATTTTTCTGTCATGCAAGCACATACAAGTTACATGACTGAATAAAGGTAACACAGTGATAGGATCTAAACCTGTGACCTTGTGGCTTAAAGTTCCACACTTACAGTTATGCTTTTCGATAGTAAATATTACACAAATACTATTTTTCCGAGTACAGTATAATTGCTTCCCTGTCTCTAGTGGATGAGCATTGGCAGGTTAAGTAACTCACTCAGGATCACAGAATTGGTTAGTTTTGTGGACTAAACCAGTAGAGTTGCCAATTTTATATAGTATCTTTGAAGAGTAAGCTGCATTAAAAAGAGCTTTACAGATACACTACAGCTGATTCCATATGTTTGCAGTATAGGCACAAGCAGATGAAGCTACTTATTTGGGCCTACATAATGAATCAATGGCAGAAGCTGAAAATTGTCATTTATAGTCCAGTGCTTTTGCATTGGGTCCAAGAGGCACCAGTGTTTTTTGTCCATAGTCCAAAGCACAAGAGCTTAATAGTTAGCAGTGGTAACTCTTGGATCCAGTATTCTGGGTTTAAATCTTACAGCAAGCCACTTTCTGCCAGGAATTTGCATTTTCTCACCATATGTGTATGGGTTTTTTCTGTCTCTAGGTACTTTGGGTTTCCTCTCTCATTCCTCTAACATGTCCGTGTTATACGATTCTGAAGTGGTCCCGTGTGTAAGAGTATGAGTTTGTGTGTGAATGAGCAATGAGATGGACTGGTACCCTCCCCAGAGCTGGCTTCTTCCTGGGCACGATATTGGCCAGTGCCATAGGCTCTTATCCCCCATATCCCTAAAATATATCAAGCAGGTTTGAAAATGATGTTATGTTAACTTACTTTATTGAAAACTGGCTTCATGTGCTTTACAAGCACAGTGTACAGCTATTGTTTCCTTGCTTGGAATGATACAGTGAAAATTGAACAAGTGTCCATGTTGTTTACAGTAAAACAGTTTAGCCATAAAGGGGTTCCTATTGTAATGTTAAAGATGCAGCTTTACCATGAGATTTTAAGAAACATACTTTCACTACAACTCTAAACACTTTAGTTGCTTACTCCCATAGGTAAACCATTACAGAAATTTACATTTTTAACGATTATGTTTACCACTGCTTTAACTGTTAAACTCTCCTTATGTACTTGAACAGCACAAGTCAGAGAAAAAGTGAAGAATGAAGGTAAGCCCCTGAATTAATTTAAAGCTTTCTTCATTTTTTCATTTTTATCTTAAATTAGCCTATGAAAATTAATGAATGGGTAGATGGACCTCACAGCACTTATTACAGTGGAACCTCAGGTCATGACCGTAATTCGTTCCAAAACTCTGGTCGCAACCCGATTTGGCCGTGACCCGAAGTAATTTCCCCATAGGATTATATGTAAATATAATTAATCCGTTCCAGACCGTATGAGCTGTATGTAAATATATATTTTTTAAAGATTTTTAAGCACAAAAATAGTTAATTATACCATAGAATGCACAGTGTAATAGTAAACTAAATGTAAAAACTTTGAATAACACTGAGATAACCTTGAACAAAGAAAACTAACATTGCAAGAGTTCACGCTACAGCCTTACAAACCGATCACTGTAAACACTTTTTTTTTAATGAGTTTTAAACACAGGGGAAAAAAACTAACATTTGAAGAATGTGTAATTTATACAAAAACTAACCATAAACAACCAAGAAAACTAACCTTGCAGTTCTGGTATGAAGGAAGTTAGGAGGAACTGGGTTGAGAGGAGATTACAGTTTTGAGGTAAAGTCCCTCTGCACAATGCACGTCTGACCGAGAACAATGTACTGTACAGGGAGAGACTGAACACGTGCGGAAATCACTGGTGTGTCCAAACCAGAAGGGAAACGAAATAGAGCACAAAGAGTTCACAGCAAATGCGCAGGGAGAGACTGAACACATGTGGAAATCATCAGCGTGTATGAACCGGAAGGGAAACTGGCTTGTTCGTCACCCGAGTGTGTGGTCGTGAACAGATGCAAAAGTTTGGCGGACTTTTTGGTCATAACCCCATTGGTACGTGTTCCGAGACGTTTGTGACCCGAGGTTCCACTGTATTTTGTTTTTTTGAGAATGTGTTTAGTGAAAGACTCAGTTTTTCAGATCTTAAATTCCTCAAAAAATGAAGTACTATCTATCTATGTTTCACGGGTGGACTAGTATTAGCAGGCATCACCGCATGTAGCATCTTGTTGTGGACATTCCTCAATATTGCATGATGTGACTTTTTTTACTGTCAATATTTGTATAATGCCTACCTCGGCAGTCTCACTCAACATGTATTGCTTGTCCTTTTCAGTCATTCTGGTGATTGTTCAGACCATAATATCTATCTATCTATCTATCTATCTATCTATCTATCTATCTATCTATCTATCTATCTATCTATCTATCTATCTATCTATCTATCTATCTATCTATCTATCTATCTATCTAGTACCTGAAAGCAATTATAACCCTCTCAAATCTGCTTAATCCAATTCATGGTTGCTTCAACCCAGAGCGTACCCTGGAAGGATTGTGTTCATGGCAGAAACCAAATCAGAACAGAGCACTAGTCCATCACAAGTAAGTAAAAGTGGCCTCTGCAAAAACTAAAAATGACAAAAAATTGTTCTCTGATGCTTCATATCCATCAGTGCAGCTCAATAAACAGCTGGGTGGTTAAGTGGAAGGACTTATTTTCATGGACTTTATCATACCTATTATGAAGTATAGATGCCATAAGACTTCAAAAAGTCCAGACCACGTTAAAAGACTTAATAGTAATGACAGCAATAGAAAATGCATTAACCAGAAGAAATGCAAGTTATCATTTGTACATTTGATGAAGCGTTAAAGGCATACATGTTAAATAAACTAAGAAAGGAGACCATGAGGAACATGCATCGTTAAATCATAACCATTATTTTTAATTCTGACTTTTAAATGATTAATTTATGTATCCATTTTTACATTGCTTTGGATCAGGCTTATATTAAAACTCACTAAGAAGGCATAGCAAAAATACCAATTTAAAGTGTATATAAAGTATAATAACTAATTAAACATAATTATTTGAAAAAGTGCCTTATGATTTAATGCACAGTGGTTCACTTTATTACATAGCTTCTTGTTGCTCTGATGGCAAGTGTATATAACATGGGTCTATTGTCTTATCCCAAATAGGGTTTGTGACTTCTCAACCAAACTACTATGACAAATGAGCCAAAACATGAGTTGTTAACTTCTTCAGCTTTTTCAAACTCTTACCTGCCAAGGATCTTGCTGACACAGCCATGACTAACCCGTAGCTGCCGGGAAATGTCACATGGACGTACTCCCTGATGGGCCAACTCCACAATCCTTTGGCGCACCACATCTGGAAGTGGACGGCCATTTACAAAGACACCTCCAAGCTGATTTACGCCACCATGTCCTGTAAATTGAGCGAGAAAGAGAGAGGTAGGCAACCATGGTTATAGGTTTCAAGAAGACACACTAAGAAGGACAAAGAATATCCACTTCCTTCTGCACAAATGCAGTATGAATGTAAGGATTTTCACAAATTTAAAGTTACTAAATATGTGTGGCTAAAATAAATATCCAATTAAAAACAGTTGCAATAACTTACACATCTACATATAGTGCAACAACTGACATCACATTTCCAGTTTATGCATTTTTACTGGTCAAAGTTGCCTTGACCCAGGGTCTACACAATGGAGAACTTACTCTATTTTTAAAACTTAGTACAGAAAATGGGATAAAATATAAACAAATTTATATAAAATATTAGATACACCACCTCTTTTTAAAATTAACTTCATAAATCCTTGAATTTGTCTGAATGTATTTAGCCAGTATATTATTCATTTATTCTTCCCTACTTGCCTTTCTATGTTTATAATATTCCCACATACTCTTAAATATCTAATGCTGAAAGTTAAAAACATGCACAAGGAAGGCATTTTCTTTTTTGTTTGGATGTTTTGTATTTAACTATATAATTCCTGTATTGAATGTGTTAAATATTTGTACATGAAAACACAATTTAAAGCTATGAGAAATTGTATAATATTATGCTACTATTAGTTCCATATTTAAAATTCAGTACAATTTATACATATTTAAAGATAGAAAGAAGTTAGCTTCAATCTGTAATTTATACATAATTTCCTAGCAAATCATTTTCTAACTATATTTATAGATAGCACGTGCAGGTTAAGATAATTTTTAAAATTTTTTACTTAACAAATTAAAAATTTCAAAGAGTAAAATGTGTCAGAACAGATGCAAGCTTATTTTTTGAGATAAGCACTAACTTTGCTAGAATTATCTTGATAACTCTCAAGCTTATTCCTACTGTAAATATTCAAGCCTTGAAAAGCTAAACTTAAACAAAATAAAATAATGTGGATTTGGTGCTATTTATTTTGACATTTTGGATAAAAGAATAAAATTAATGGTTAATTCGCTTTTTTCACCATATACAGCCCATCTCCATATGTTTGTTTTAATGTTTATTGGTAATATCCTGTCACGTTTTCATTAACACTAAAATGAATGGCATTGGTGTAATCTGAAATTATACTAAATTGAGAATTAAGTCCTGTTTCCCTTTAATGAAGCTACAGAACGTATAGAGTGTACAAGCCCAACGTGCAAAACCATTTATTTCTTAATGTTTCAAATATTATATGTAAATGTTTCTTTTATATCTGATTAGTTAACTTTTTAATTACGGTTAATAATATTTGTTTCTTGATTTATTGAATGAATGTGAAAAAACTATGTTTAAAAAAGACTTATTCTTACAGAAAAGGAAAGATGTTTGATGCTTGGAAAGAAAATCTAAACGGTTGTGAACAGAAGCTGTTTAACTGATACCAATCTTACACTCCGTCACTCCCCAAGTCCCTCAGACATCTATTCTTTTCACCTTCCAATTTTTTCATTGATGCCTATCTGATCAATAACACTGTGCAGCAGATTAGTAGCCAAAGGTTTCAAAATCCATCAGCAAAGTATCAAAGTAATCAGACATCCAGATGTGTTCTCAGACTTTTAACATTAGTCAAAAAAGCACAGAAGACTGTGAGGTCACCACTTTGTAATCCACAGTCTATTCATTGTAAAAATCGTTTTTCTAGCACACACATAGCTAGTAACGACGGTTTACTTTTCTAGTCTATCAGTGCAAACTAAATAAACGTTTCCAGCTATGTCCTAAGAAATATTCTAGTTTTTTGAAATTGCAAGTACTCTATAGTTACATAAACTGACATCTAAAATGTTCTATGAAAATACACAAAAATTACACGAAAGCACAAAATAGTGTTAAAGTTAATTAAACATAAACCACTTTTTATACTACGCATAACTAAATATATGTTTTAGAAAAATTATCAAAATGAAAGT
The DNA here is from genome assembly GCF_016835505.1 of Polypterus senegalus. NCBI lineage: Eukaryota > Metazoa > Chordata > Cladistia > Polypteriformes > Polypteridae > Polypterus > Polypterus senegalus. The sequence goes on from NC_053160.1 coordinate 19,042,371, forward strand.
GTAAACAATTCAAATAGTGTAACAGTTATGGATGAGCTGATTGTCAAATCAGCAGTAAAAGCAAGCGATTTCATCTTTAACATGATTACAGAATCATTTGAATACAATTAAGGAATAGAAACTATAAAAAGGTTACTTTTAACACAACACTGACTTTTCATCTTGCATTGGTTTATCATTTCCATCCATACACTTTCTCTTCGCATCGTTGAAATAATCAATTGAAACTAAATAAAGACACAGCTGAAAGTTTGCAAAGCAGATAGTTATAAACGTGTCTTTATGTGGCTGAAAAGGCAGTAAAGAATTGATGTCACTTTTATGTTTGCAGTTTATGCTCCTTTTATATATTTTTTATATATTAGAATTTAATATAAATGTCTTATGGGTTTGCGGGGTTTCCTACTGCCTTCTGTCTAATGCAGTCGGGTTAGGTTCGAGCTTTCCACGACCCTTCATTCTAGATAATAAAACGGGACTCTGAAATATGTACGTATCCTTTCCATATATCATTGTATACAATAAAGCTTGTTTTTCCCATGGTTATACATCTGTTTTAATATTACTTGTATTACTCCTCAGAAATGTCCTGTTAATGTAATTTTTGCTGTCAGTCGAGAACAATTAAATTAAATTGAGGCTGAACGGTGATAAGGTGAAGTCTGATGAATAATGGTGGTTATTAGCCTGCTGCCATTCCTTAATTGTGTAATTGTTGACTCTCCTTAACACGCTTGCCATCAAATCGCCGACAATTGCAGTAAATAGTATCCCCACTACGGAAAATGGTATGGCCCTGTAGATAATTCTGCTCGATCTTATTCTCTGATGACGAGCACATGCGAGAGGCAAAACAGCACCTAAGTGCAGAAAACTGAAAACCTATGAAGCGTGGTAAAGAAGAGTCGTATTTAGAATATAATTACTGATTTTAAGAATGTTAGGCGACAATAAGAGTTTAAACATATATAACGGTAGCTTTGTCTTGTTTAAGATTGCTAGTTTGTAATATTCAAACACTCCAGTCCTTTTAAAAGTTGAAAGCTGGACTGCTTTAGGCCGTCGTTTGTTAAAGTGCTATAATGTTAGCATATTGAAAATATTGAGAAAAATACAGACAGTTCGAGCAAAGTGCACTTGTATACGCATTTCATTTCAGTTCTATTCACGTATTTTACAAGTTGGAAGTTTTGTACATGGAAGGGTGCCCTAGAAAATATATCTATACATATGAGGAGTGGACTGATATTAATAAAAATGACCATTTCGGTAAAACCTAATCATTAAATTTAATGTCAGCCACTGAGCACTTCGGTTATGTGTCGTTGGAGGTTGTGGCCGCCTCAGTACTTTTAAGCAGAACATTCCACTTACACATCGATAATAACCCTGAAAAACAACGTTCTGACTATCAACCGTTTTCTCCAAGCAAAACCTAAATTTGAGTTTGAAAATAAATTTGTAATTATCTATATATATTTTCACTACTAAATCTCTTAAAGGGTTGTTTAGGAAAATGTATCCTAAATAACTACATTTTACTATTAAAGCACTCGAAAAATATTTTTTGTATAAATTAGTACATGTATCGTGTTTTTCTTTACTGTTTTTATCACCGTAGTTAAGTTTTGTTGTTATTTTGTACTCTTAATACCTCAAATTGTGTAGGGGGGATTTAGAATATATATTAAAAATGAATCCAAAATCTCTGACTTAAAATTCTAAACGTTTAACTTTTAAGATCTACTGTTGTTTTCGAATTATTTAGTTTATCTAATTTTGGAAAATGAGAATTTTGAAATTTTAAAATCCGTAATATTTAGCTTCATTTTTATGTACCTGTTTGTTATCAGCTATTCGTTTTCAATTGATATGGACATTCATAGATTTCTTCTCTAAATATAAAAACATTCAACTTCTGCACACTTACTGAACTACTGCGATCACCACGAGCTTTCAGAGCATAACCTACCCCCAGACTTTCACCGAGCACCACTTGTCGTTCATGTCGTTATGATCGCAAGGTGTATTTTCCTTATGCGTTGTTATTTTTCAGAGTAGTGCTTATTTGTTGTCAGTGTTAATTTTTAATTACAGGCATCATGTCCAGATATTTAAACACCATTTTCAACGTCTTGGACAGTGTAGATGAAAAGAGTTTTCTGAGAGGTCATTGAATCGATTGCTTGAAGATTCATTTTACCTCCGACTAGCTTGAAAATGTAGTAAGAACACAGCAGCTTCTGTCCAAGATAGCGGAGTCGTTTTGTTCCAAGCTTCGTGAAATATCTTCGCAACATTCTTTTCCTAAAATGCATTTTGTTAATCCACTTTCAAGCTAGATAGCACAAATAATACTGAGAACATAGTCATGTTTTTTTGAAGAAATCCCCCTTTAGCTGCCGATGTTTCATCGAAGTAAATGTTATAAGGAAAACAGATGTGTTATATTCGTAACAAAACTACATTCAGTTTGTAAAATATTTAAACAGTTTCTTTACAGTAAAGCAAGAAAGATCACGTTGACAAGCACATGAAAACATTAAGAATAATTAATGTGCGAAATTTTAAATAAAGAAACTTTTTTTCTGTAACCTTTGGTCGCCAGAAAGAACAATTATAAACAAACCTTAATTTAAAGAAAGTTCTTTAAATTTGACCAGTTTAAAATAGTTGATGCATATGGGGTTTAAGTAAAATACGATTAGAAACCAGTTAGCATTGGTTAAAAATAATCAAAATAACTTAAAACTTTTTTTTATCTAGGTTGTTAATATAAGACTACCAGTCTTAGACTACTCTACACAAAATTTCATTATAACCATAATCACGTTTTCTTCTACATGCTTTTTTAAAATTAATGTTAATTATTTTAAAGGTAATTTCAACATGATTAGTTTTTTTCTTTTTTTTTTGCTTTTCAGTCGAGTCGTCCTGAATAGTTACGTTCGAAATTAAAACTTTCGTCATAAATCACATTACACATCAATTTAGTTTATGATTGATACGCTCAGTTGTCGAAAAATCTTGCCTGGGATCAAGTTTCACGCAACGTGTTCGCCTGTGAAGGTGCTATTATTCTACATCCCAAAATCTAAAGAAAAATATTGTCACTGCCAATGTTAACACAAATTCACAGAACACTTCAATCACGATAATAGTCAAGGACATACTTGGGTGAATAAGTAAAATGGTCAGTTGTGTCTGCAGTGTAATTTCATATACAGTACAAGCAGTTGGAGTTTAGAAGAACTTGAATGTTCTTCTGGAATCCGGGTACATAGTGGGTTCTTTCGGAAAGTTGGTTTTGAATTAAGAACCTCTGTATGAACGCATCTGAGTAGTAACAAGAAACTTGTGTGCATATATTTGTGTGTCTGGATTAATGTAACAGCCAATGAGTTCTGTATCCCAAACCCGGACAACATGCAGTGAACGTGTTAACTTCAGCCCCTTCCTTTTTCGCCCCATTTTACATAATACGGACACATTCATGCTAAACCATTCCGTGTCATTCATATTCATGATTTTCTTGCTAACAGCACTGTGAATAGTTTGCACTTATTTTCTACATTATTTTATCTTTCAGTTTCCGGTCAGTACTTTAAATTCATCTTTTCGGTTTGTATATTGTAAACCTGCCTGTTATGCCTCCAAAGCAGTACTCTGAAATTTGAAAAGCCTGAACTTAAAAGGAAATGTGATTAGTTCTAGCTTTTTGAAATCTGTATGTCTAATCCAGCGTTTAACTCACCATGAGAGGAGATGTCATTTCACATAACACTGTGTGAATGGACAAATCTTCCCAAACTCTCTCAAGCACAACAAATCTCAGGAAACACATTTTACACACAAACAGCGTTAACTGAAACGCCACCATTGGCAAGAAAATCTTATAAATGAAAATGAACGTCACCTTTTCAGAAAATATCTGGCAGTTTCACCAATGTGCGCATACTGTTTTTTGTATGTTGTTGAAGACATTAACGGTGTGCATTAGTGTTTTTGTAGAATATGCATATGCAAAGGTTCTGCGAGTGGAAGAAGCATTCTTTATTTTATATAGCGCCTTTTTACATATCACAACACTTTTTACAAAATAAAACAAGAATTCAATTAATACGCAACAAATAAGTATTAATTTGAACAAATGGCAATATTCAAGGCCATTATTTGTAGTACATTATGTGTTTTTATTGTCGAGACATTGATAATGACTATTTTAAATCGCTCTGCTCGACCCGTTTAACTTTCGTAAAGCAACTTTGATTTTTTTTTCCCAAAAACCTGTTCCACAAGAAAACAGATACTGAGCGGCGTGATGGTGCCCTCTTGCTAAAGATGCAGCCTTTGAGTGTCTTGTAGTACCGGCAAGTTAGCCGCGAGTCTCTTGTACCCTTTGTGCCCCTCTGACCACTAACCCCTCGCTCTGCCTACCCCCCCAAACACCACACACACATCATACAGTTTTCACGTTTAGTGGCTTATCTCTTTTAAAAGAGAATATCAGAGAAAATATTAATTACACAAATACAAAAATGTGTCCAAATAAAATAACACCGCACTTACTATGCATTGCTGCAAACGGATCGTGCTTACAGTGTATTTCCATCGGAGGAATCTTTTGCTTTTCGGATTGAGAAGCTTCACACAGTGGGGTTGGGGGAGGGGGGTTAACTCCTTCCTTCGTTTAAAGTCAGACAATGAGGCGAATATTTTATCACAAGTAAGTCTTCTTTCTGCGTTTGTCGCAAATATCCAAGAAGCGCCACTGAACTGAGTTTAGTAAGTAACAAATGACTGAAATAAATTAAAAAATAAAATAGATAATAGATTCAAATGTATCGGTTGATTTTTTTCATGAATTAAAAACTGTATGGTCCGGGCATCGGTGTATCGATGCTATTGGGTGCTTAAAGTGACCCATAGGAAAAGCTGAAATCCAGAGTTCTCTTTCTTGTATGGATCGGTTTGATCGCAGGAAGAAAATATGAAGAAAAAAGTGCTCTTGCGGTATTTCGGTGTTAATTCTAAACAATCCCCAATTATATTCCCAGTTGATTTATAAGAAGGGATTATTTTCAATGACCTGTTAATAAGCCTTTTTATATTTCAGAGTGCTGAAGTTTCGAAAATCTGCAGTTTATCAGAGCTGATTCGGGGTAGTGGACCTTGAAGCACTTCTTAGAACTGTCGACGCTTCTTTCGCTGCTGTCTGGCAACCTAGTAAGTCCCTTAACACACTTCCTCAGAAACAGAATGACAAGAAACAACTCGGTGACATTTATGCAATAATCCAAATAAGTGTGAAAACATGACAAATTGATCCCCTTATGGTATGTAAAACACTTGATAATAAAGTCCCCTATATGTATTAGAACTCCCATTGAATGTCTCCTAGACACATATCTTTTACAGCATTTGAAGGGTCAGTCTGGATTAAATAAATGGAAACCACAGCAGTCAGAGAATCCGTATAATGTAAATATTTAAGAGTTGCGTTTACTATAATACATAAAAATCATAGGAAGAGTTTCTTCTCTTTTGCGGTTTCCTAGAATGAAAGCAATCCAACGTGTGCGTTTCCTATTCTTCCAGAATGTTTCTCTGTCGCCTTCGGGTAATCAGAAGCGCGCTACATTTATTGTTCTTCGTATGAATATTTCTGTGATTCCCACAGAGAAAAACAAGTGCATGGAGTTGGTGTCTGGCTTGTGGCTTCGGGCTCTACCACATCCATAGAGTGCACAAACGCAGTTTCAGGACCAGCTATCATGTGGACAGCGCCTCAGGCGCAGCCTCGGGAGTCAGGGAGCCGTCAGACTGCTGCTGTCAGTCACGCGATCTTAACCAATAGTACAACCGGCGCGTTTTTCTACCCTCCTATCGGCTAAGACTTCAATATGTTCAAGGTGGGACGCCTAAACATTGGTTTAGATGTGCCCAATAAATCTCGCGGGTGGAGTTTAGAGAAAGGACGAACCACTGACAAATGCAATGATTCACATCACCGTAAACAAGAGTAAATGATCACATTTTTAATTTTGATCGCATAGTAAAGAAAATGCTATTCCGCCTCAATGTATATTTCTATTTATTATTCGCTGACTGGGTGTTTTAAGGCAACACCTCTCCCACTTAAATATTCATATTAATTTTTAATGCTTTACAGGCACTTTAAAATGTTTTCTGTCGCTGCCTTTACATATTTAGTAAACAGTACGAAATGGACATAAAATTGTAATTTGCAAATAACGTCTTCTTACAATCACTTTTCCGTGACACACACCTCAAGTTGTTCTCTTGATAAGAAAAAGATCCTATGTAATCGGCATTTTAAACAGCACGTTACATAACATAAAAGTCAAGTTCACAATTAAACAATTGCTAAATATAATACACCACAATAGCCCGATAAAAGGAAAAATGAATTATTTTTTTATATGATTCGTTTACGCCGGTTGAGAATTATAGATTTTAACACCATCAAAGCTACCTGTTCTTTATTTTCACACATTTTCTTTATGAAATTACACTTGTTTGCCGGCGCTAGTTAAGCGAAAAGGCGTCTTCTGTAATACAGACCACTGCGAAAACGACAATGTATATACAAGCACGGTTTAAGTAAAAAAACAATTTCATTTAATGTATTTTATAAAAAAATAAATTTGCGTTTAACGCAAATTAAGGACATGCACAACATTTCTTGTAAAATGTACTTCACTGAAGACAACGGAGAGGGCTTTCACGGATTCTCAGGTAAAAAAAATACGTAAACATACAGTATTTACATAATAGACACACTACTGTTTATATTAACTGTAAACTATACATATTATGTTCCAGAAATCATGCAAACAGAACTCTCCAGTAGGCGATAGAGGAGATGAAAACAAAAAAATATATGTTAAACCAACACATTAGATTTGCAGACTATTCTCAGTGTTTATTTTACAGTGTAATATGAAATATTACAGTTATTGTATCACGTAATGTTTCTTTTTATTGCGTTTAAGCGAATCCTGTGAACTGTCTTGTCTAAGCTATGCGAAATGTTTTATACAAAATTAAGGGCTGATTGAACATGTGAACATACTGATCTAGAAATGTTTATTTTATGTATATGGATCCTTATGTTAGTTTCATAAACATAAATGAAATCACTGGATCCAAATGGTAATTCCTCATCAGCAGCTGGTGGGGTAAATTCTATTTTTAATCACCTTTTTGGATTTAGGGTGTTGAAAATGATGCTAAAGTGTGCGCTTTCAGTTAAATGACCGTTTTATTAAACATCAAGTCAGTTTAATCAAGACACCCTCAAACGAAGAAATCTATTTGCTAAATGTTATAGAATATTGTTCATTTGCACTAATCTAAAAAGATCTGTCAAACAGTGATTTCAAGTAGAAGGATATAGAATAAGAAATGTGTTTCTTTTAAAATTAAGTGATGAAAAATAACTGACATGTTTTTGTACTTCAACACGCAAATTTAGGAATGATATGTTAATACATTAAACAAAAAATGACATGTTGATTGCATTTTATTCAGGATGGTGTTCATCGAGTATCTTTATTTTTTGTTTTATTTATTTATTTTAGTTATTTTGGCTCCTACATATATCGCATTTGACTTTTTTGTATTTCCTAATAACAGTGGGCACTTAATGAAACGTGCCTAAGACGCCAGCTACAGTCTTACATGTGCCTAAAGCTTTTTGTTCTTGGTTAATTAAGAAGTCCTTGGTAAACAGACTTAACAGCTCATGGTCTAATCGCTCTGTATGTCTTGGGTTACAAAATTGCTATATACATCTTATATACAGTATTCTGTTATTATTTGAATGGCGTATAAACTTAGCAGAAAACCGAATAAAGTAGAAGACACCTGAAATAAATTAAACACACACACACGATTTTGTAAAATTAATTGATCCCTAATCTAGACGACCTTTGTAGCCAAGTTCAAACTTCACAGCTAAAGCGCTACATTAAGTAACCAGTAGGTGGTGCCGGCGCCAAAACCCTAATTGAAAACAGTAGATGTGTAACTTTTATAGTCGTAAAATCGAGGTGGTTATTTTAGGTACCCTTCATGCACTTGCTTTTTATTATATGGGTGTAGTATAGAGCGACGGAGTAGTTGTTTCAATATTTCAGGATAAACTACATATTTAGGATGAATTTACATAACAACATAGTTTGGAAACATTCAGTATGTTCCGTTTATATCTGATAAACTTCATAACTAGAGATTGATTCGTAAACCCACCAATCGCCGTACACGCTTGTTTTGCCACAGTACTCAGTAAAATCGCCATTTTTACAGCACCTTTCAAGTGTATACAAGACCTCAATGTATATTTGTATATATTACTATATGATATTCTGTTATGTTTTTAAACAAACATGCCAGAAGATGTTATTATTTGTTATTATATAAGTATATCATTTTGACCCTAACATAAAACTAAATGAAATATACTAATAAATATTAATATGGAAAAGTACATATTATCTTGTAATCCTTGCGTTACACAATAATGAAACTCTTGGTCTCTTACGTTTAAATAAATATGTGCATTTTCTCAAGACAAATAATTTTCAATAATTTCTTTACAAGTTTTGCTGTGGAGGTAAATACTCAATAACATCTTTGGAGACTTTGTCAAGCAGTACTTTTAAGGTCAAAACTGCAATTGTCAGCTTAGGGTTGTCTTAGAATTTTATTTTGTAACATTTAAAAGAAGACACTATCCAGCATTATCAGAAAAATGTATACGTCTGCAAGTTTTTGTTAAACTTAGTTTATCAGTAGACATAATAAAAAAAACATGTATCTTCATGAATAAATATAACCGGTGTGATTAGAAAACGAGCTTTATTGCTACTTATCTTACGTAGACGTTTAGAAACTGACAAACGTTTATGTTCTTAAAACTGTAGAAATTAAATGTTTGGCAACTATAAACATAATTGCTTTCTTTTTTTAAACCAAAGCCGTTATTTCAAAAATGTACAAAGTACAGTACACCCAAAGCACGTGTGTATTCCGTGTTTCCTCTAGGGGGGAATATGCATATTTCGTGTTAGGTATATATACAGTACGTATAATTATTTCATTTACTTCTCTTTATTAATGGTTTGGTTTGTGTTGTACAAATCTTCACGTCAGCGCAGATACCCGAATTGTAATTAAGCAAAGCTTCCTAATGGTAGCGAGAAGGGCGTGTGCATTCCACGTGCGACGTACAATGGAAGCGCCTGACGTTCAGATCCGTGCCGAAAGTAAACAATTGTATAGATTATTTCACGGGTCACGGAGAGGAAAAGCGATTCCTTTTTCAGCGTGGCCTAAATTCGGCATCATAGTAAGCTGGCAGTGCGGTCATACAGACAAACAGAATTTATAAAGTACCGACAAAGTCTCAGTGTTGATGTACAAAACATCGATTTTCGTTTCGTTTCATATGTAGTTGAAAATTATACCAGAGACTCTTGAAATAATTCTCGATTTTTTGTACTTTTATAAGATTTTTTAGATGGTTTTCACTCACAGATCTATCAATTACGCCAACATTTTTTAATGAAGTATGAAATTGATGGCGATCGTTTTAAAATATATGTGATTCAACAATGCTACTGAATACCAGAATATACCTCAGAAGTATTTATAACATTCTTCAGACCTCATAATCCAATTCAAAATCAATTCTGAACATGGGATGTATATTCATCTTTTGACATAACATATTAATCAGCATGGATATTGGGAAATCTGTATTTTTTTATTCGTGGATTTCTTTTATTTTAGTTACTTACCTTTGCCAGCATTATGAAAAACCTGTTGAATATATGTACTTCAATTAAACGTCACCAATATCGTTTTCTTAACAGTAAAACATGTTATAAATAAAAGACGCCGATGTGTTACTGTAAAATTTTAATAACTAAACTCCTAACACCCTTATAATATAACCAATTTTGTTCGCTCTTTGAATAGAAACATTATTATTATTATTGTTATTATTATTAACACTTAAACATATCATCACCAAGATGGTTGTTCATTAAAGTCATAGTCATTTCTACCTAAGAAAAAACATCTGTATTCAGTATAATTAAAGTTCTATAATGAATGCGGACGAGAAAACTGCAAGTCTTAAAAAGCCTGTTTTCAAGCGAGTGGATCGCTGTCCGCGGGCTGTAGTATAAAAGTGCAATAGGCTTGTCAACAGCTGTTATCCTATAGCTTTAGGTAATTTTCCGATCTTCATCCTATTTACATCAATGTTCTGCCTCTGACGAGAAGGTGACGGAAAGGAGATCCCGAGGCCTCAATGACACAGGGTTTACTGGCATAGACAAGCCAAAGTGTATGTGTGTTAACCTTATTTTTGTAAACCGTGAGTTGAAAAAATATATTTCTCTGGGTGGCCTACGTCAAAGTAATTGTCTGATGGATTACAGTTGCATATAACTGGTCAGTGAAACACAGCACCGACTCGATGCCCCCCGCAATAATTCTCCTCTCAGCCTGCGTCACTGTCAGCATATAAAGAAGACCCTCAACTGTTCATTGATTGAGCATTTCTCAACTCAGTTTCTCTAATAATTATTATCGATTTCTCGTAAATTTCACAACTTCAGTTTTTGTGGTCCCTTAATATGATTAGTCTTTGACAAAGCACCGTTTTTCTGGATCGTGGGGGACGGCTGCTGAGATTGGGAGGCTGAGAGGTCAGTGCCATAACCAAACCACACCGTTTTTCGGACTACCAAAATTGAAATCCTCCCTTTTGCAATACTGGACTTTACATATTCGTTCCTTTGCGTGGGTCACAAGCACACTAAGCAAATTATGACTTTCAAAACAAACCAAATTCATTTCTGCTTGTCCCATGCAATAGTTATGTAACCGATTATGACTTCTTTTTGTAAAATAACACATAACAATCCGAACAGGTAAACTACTTATGTTTTCTGACAATGCACAATTAAATTTGACACTAATTACTCAAATTTGTCAAAAAAAAATCAGCCTTAACCAAGACAGTTTGGAAAAAGCTGTATTTCTATCATTTTAGAATTTTGTTACAAGTAGTTGCGTACGTCTATTAGGTTGATTCTAGTGACTGAATGCTAAAATGGAAGTCTAATAAAAATGGTGAATTGCCAGAATTATGTATGTATGTAGTTATGTATTTTTAAGGCGTCCCGTCCAGTGTTCGTCATTGCCTTACATGTGATTAATCCGACACCTTTATACAGAAAAATATATTTCAAATGATACTGATTTTATTATTAATATTTTGATTATTACTATTATTAATCATTAGTAATGCTTTTGTTATTTACCTTTTGTCAATGAAGCTAATATGAATAAATATGATACCCTGTTTAGTGTGAAATAAATACGTAGAAAGTTAGCTCTTTTTCTTGACCTGGGGGTTATCCTGTAAAACAGAGATTTCTATACGTACGGATTAAACCATACACAAATTATTTAAAATCTTACCAGCGCGGAGCGACTGCAGGTGGATCAGAGGAATATTTCTAATGTAGAAGTTACGTTAACGGATTCTTTTTAATAATTAGGTCGTTCCCAGTGACCAGTTTGAAAAGCCCAAGTTTCTGTATATGATTGGAATAGTAAAGTTTCCTACCTGATCTTCCAGTCCTGTTTGCTAGGTTGCTTTTCTCTAAATCCATCCCGTTGGTGGAAAGTGGCAGAGGAGGACAGAAGAGAGAAAAGTTTCCAGTTTTTTTTTTTTTGGCTTTTAGTGAGTTGCGGGGTGAAATAATTCGACTCTTCCGCTCCCTGTCGAGCCTTTGCGGCTGATCACTGAGCTGAAACTAAACGTTTTAGGTGGAAAAAAGGCTCCGAAGGAACCGTGAAATGATTAAGGAACTAAAGAGCTTTTCGCAATGTGAGATCATGTCCTGTTCTCTGAAACATCACAAGATGTCCCCAGACAGCCAGAGCCCCCAAAGTCTGACATCTGCTATGGAGCTTCACGTTAGTTTGTGCAACTTTGTCTTCCTGCTTGTATGTGCTTTACACTTGGCGCCTTTGTTCTGCGGGTTTAGGGAACACATGGTGATTAAAAAAGAAAAAAAATCAAAGGTCGTAGGATTAAAATTACTGACAAATGTCCCGATATGAAAACCAATGTAAATATATGATTCTGTTTTGTTTTATGCTAAATTTGAACATTTTACAGTTTTTAACGCTTTCACCTTCAAGCTCAGTCTATGAAAATGAGTACAGAACATAAGATATTACTGAAAAGGATCAGGTACAGGTAATCCCATAAGTATTAATTTTCATCCCTAACAATATAGATATGTATGTGGGTTACGTCGTCAAATAATTGTTATCTATAGCTGCATGTCTTACACACCTGCCTGTAACCTTTAACACCACGTGCCCTTACAGACGATTTGTATCGACTCTAATGTATTTATTATTCACGAGTAATAACGTGCAAGCAAGCACTGATAGATAGCATTTTTTCGCAACATATATGTGTCGTTTGCTATTGTTTTTAAATACAGAAGTGTATGATGACGTGAAATGTTTCAGTAAAGCCAGTTCAACATTTTTTTTTCAAAATTTCAGTCAAGATCTATATATAGATAATCGATACTGCGTTTCCAGTTCATGTAATTGTTCAGCGTGAAATTAACTTCCATCCTTTTCTAAATACACACCGATGCAACGTTTTCGTAATATTTATTTGCACAAACATCTATCTATCTATCTATCTATCTATCTATCTATCTATCTATCTATCTATCTATCTATCTATCTATCTATTTACAATACAACACACGTGCCAATGTTAACAGTTAAATTATATATGTAAAACACTGTTTTCATATATGCATTTTTTTTACTTTAACACTGTTATTTTAACATTGTCAATGTTGCTGGGTATAGATTACAATGTGTCATATACAAACATGTATGTGTGTGTGTGTATATATATATATATATCTATATATGAGTGTGTGTGTATGTAACATGAAGGCTTTTAAGTACATACTGAACTGATCATTGATGTCTGTAAACTACACTATAATGTACAGATCTTATATACAGAGTAAATAAACATATTAATACAGTAATACTTTTTGTGTGCGTGTATTTACATTTACATCGTGTATTACAGCATATACATAAATGTTTGTTTAATATTCTCAGTTTCTTCATTAAGAAAAGGAACAACAACTCTGCCCATTTTTAATGTAATACATTATAACATATATCTTTGTCCGTACTGGGGTGGAACGTCAAGATTTCATAGCAAAATCGAAACTGTCTCCATCATTATGTTTTTTATTAATTCATAAACAGAGGATCAGGCTGCCCCCGAAATATTTGTCAAAAAATGTGGTCTGTATCCGAATGCCAAAAGGGTTCCAAAGGTCGACAGAATACGTAAAGTTAATGTTAACTAATATCTGCTTCGTAACCGAAAACTGCAACATTCAACCAGAATTTGTCCGTATCTTGCATCCTTTATATGTCTACAGTCGTTAAAATCCGTTCCTTTACCAAGTCTTTTTTATTTGTAGAGTTTTTGCATCAAACTTTAGGTACTTGAATTTATCCACGTTCTTAATTTTTCCTGGTTATCGGTATTGTATTAAAGTAATCACTTCATCTTAAAACAATAATAAAGATTTAATATTAAGGAATGTCTTGGGTTGATATGCAGGCATGTTAATATTGAAGTCGGAACATACTCGTATCTGCTAGTCTCTCGTTTTTTTTTTTTACGGAGACTGCTTAAGAAAGTGAAGTTCTCTTTTCAGCTCCTCTTTTTTTAAACAGTTGCAGAGCTGTGTTTTACAAAGCGAATACTTGCAATTAGATACAAAACGGTGTGTCTCCTACTGTTATACGTAACTAATTTGTCCATCAGGTGATGCACCTTTTAAGCATCTTCTAGACATCACTGAAATAAAATAAAATTTTGATTGAGCAAGAGAGGATATTAAAAAATGGCTGTTCGTAAATTATTATGGTAATAAACATTTGAGCCCCACGTACCTCGCCCGGACGCCTCTGCACCCTTATACGACTACTTATTGAAACGGAAAAAAAGTGAAGCAAGCTAAATATCCAGTCTCTCATTAGTTCGGATAATGGTTCAGTTTTAACTTCGAGTTTCCTGGAACTGCCTTTAAAGTTGCACAACACCTCACTGTGTAGGTCTTTACATCACTGACACGTCCTAGCAGTTTACATGTGTGAATAGACGGCACAATCCATGATACAATTTTTGAAAATCGTTACTTAAAAAAAAATTGCATCCAGTTAATACTGTCATGATTTAGAGAAATTATTTTAATCAGAAATTTCTGTTTCTGAATGCATTTATTGCACACATTCGCTTTGAACTTGAACTTGAATTTCAGACATTTAGACCACGAATGTGTTTTTGGCTCACAAATTAAGCTATTTCCTTTCTTATGTGCAGTGATATCCATCATATCTGTTTACAACATGAAAAAAAATCCACATTTTGGGTTGTTAATGTTTTAGTTACTGACAGGGTACCTTCCATTTTGACATCATTTTAAGCCTATGATAGAGAACAGTATCAGATTTTCCATAAAGAGGACAAGGTGCTTGTCAAAAATACAAGTTAATCTCATAAAAGTTTGCTTTTCATTTTTTACAGATCAGACTACACTGAGCCAGAATAAACTCTGATGTGCGGCGTCCAGGAAGGCTCAGCTATACTGCCCCATGGTTTCGATACACCATTATTATTTATAAACACAATTGTGTCTGCAGTATTTTTCTTTTAAAACACTTGGTGTCTTGTTCAGTATAAAATAAGAGATGTAAAGAAATATTTAGGCGCGTGTATCAGACCTTAGAGTATTGGCAACACATTTTCTCATAGCCTGCACATATCAATGACATATTCATAAAATCTGTGCAAATTGTATACGGCTCTGTTTGTAAAAAGTTCATGTGCTTCTGTTTACAGTATGTGCTTTGCAATTGTAATCTATGCCAAAAAACTCGTCAGTGCACATTTTCAAATGCGGTACGGATCAATACAGAAAACTTCCCTCCGTATGTAATACAAATAAACAAATAAGTTCATGCCAATAATATATTTAAGAAGTGTTTGAAGACCATTTTGTTTGACGAATTTCTGTCTAAATGATTTTAACTGGTCGGTTTTTGTGAAGTGTAACTCGCTGGTTTGTTCTGCGCTCGTCATTTGTGATGATCAACTTTTGTAAACTTGTCCTGTAGCCCTTGTTCCCAAATATGCCTTTCGGAATGACGTTTGCCAGGTTATGTCGACCTCTTTTGTAAATCGGTTTGGATAAAAGTAAATGTAAATATAATGTAAAAATTTACAAGTTGAACGACTTGCATTCTTTAAAGTTTGTAATACCTTTATGACATTTTACTGCATATTATTAAAGTAACTATAGACTATTATAGCAGCTATTCTGTTTGGAGGTTTTTCCTTTCCACGTCTTTTTGTTGTCATATGTGTCTCTGTAAAATGAGTTGTATAAACTGAGCGTCTTCAGCCCACACTTTTTTTGACCTGAAAGTGTTGAAGTTGGCATTTAGCACATTTCTTTGTGCATGTAAGAATTCATTGTATTCCCTCCAAAACAAATTCTTATTTATCTTAGACATTTGCCACTGTGTAGCAAGGCTAAAAAGTAAAACTCAACGATCTTTCGAGATTATTTATCTGTCGATTATCTCCAGTCTCCCTTTACTATATCTCTTTACTTCAATTTGAGCTTGTGAAATTCCTGTATCGAGTGCAAGTGAGGATCTAACATTGGACGTTATACCAGTTCGCCAGTGTATACTCTCACGTTCGCACTGGGCTATTTTACATCCTACACTTGACCTTCTAACAGGATGCGGTGGGGCGTCGTACCAAAATAACATCTCATTTATACTTGTGAATGTTCACTTCAGTTAAGCATGACTATAGATTTGGCTAAGTAAATTCTGAAGAATATATTATTTTCTGTTACGCCGTAGCCATCATTACATTTTGTCTTTATTTAGTTAGTGGAGCTTAGACCCAGGGTTGGAATCCCAATGACCGTATGAAGTCTGCAACCTCTCCCCGAGTGCATGTGTGCTTTTCTTCAGGTCACTGTGCTTCTCAAGTAGCAGGCGCTAGGGGTAGATTAATCGGAAACTTTTAACTGGCCCGGTATGTGGCTTAGTGTGATGGTGTGTGCGTGAATGTGTCCAGCGATGGACCGGCACCTACTGGTTCATGCCTGGCGCCCGATGATTCCCGATATGCCCCAGTCTCCACGGCCCGAAAATTGAGCGAGTGGGTTTAGAAACGAATAGATGGTTGGAGATTTAGGAGGTGTCAAGTGTGTGTTCGAGTAACCTTCTGTGGCAGTTAATAATTTTATATTTTCTTATCGGTATACGGTAGTGCTCTTGCAATATGGGCAAAGAAAGTAAAAAAGATTCCCGCAGAGACGTCATTTTAAAGTTAATCCAACATTAAGGTTTAAATTATAATTGTAAAGACTGTTTAAAACATAATAGAGTTGTTCTATGAACTTGGAAAAAATGCGGAAACAAGTTGTTTTGGTAGCGAAGACACTTCTCTTTATCAAAGATGCATTTTTTTACTTTCCGATTTCGCATTGAGTATGTGGCATTTTGTTTTATTTAAAAAAATGGCCAACTATTTATTATAAGGAGAAAGAATGTAACGGTTTATTTTTGATCAATTTCCGATGGATGTTCTTAACTTCTTGATACATGTAGGACAACTCTTGCACTAAAACTGAAGTACTGGCATAATCTGGGGAATGTGTTTGCCTCTACCTTTAACTTATGATAGTTTTCTATACATCGGCTTTGATAATAGTGTAAAGAAAACCAGAATAAGATATCCTAATGTTTACAGAAGTGCAGTTTTGAAAATAAAATGGCAAATTGAATATGTGTAGTATTTTAAAGCGTAAGAAATAAAAATGCATATCAGCATTAAAACTGTTTTTTCATTGAATAAAAACATGCTTTGTAAAAATGTGAAAAGATTTTTCCCACTGTGGTATTTTTTAAGAAGTTAAGAATTTAGAGGAAGCTAAGAAGTTGAATTATCATCATTCAAGCAAAGTTTTTTCTTTTTATATGTGATGCGTGTTTTAGCTTTAAATTTGAGAAGTGATGGGGAGGTGGCTACAACTACTGCTGTAATGTTACTACATGATCAATTAAAAATGTAACCAGAAAAAATATTTATATGTATTATTTCTTTTATTTAATTAAGCGTATTATGAAAACAGGAATCAAATTTATTAAGAGTTTATATTATACAAGCAGTTTTTTGGATGAGATATAAAGGTCTTTATTAAATACTTTATAGATAATGTAAATATTTATATGCTAAAAACAAAAAATAAAGCAAACAGTGAATATTAAATTATGAGTAAATCCAGGTGTTTGATATTAAACAGACTTGATAGTTTATAATTTGAAGTAGGCGATAGTGTCCATAATGTTAAACCCAATTTACACTGAAAATAATTGCATGAGACAAAAGATCAAGGTACAGTAATCATGAGCAACATTGATGAAAGATGAGTGAAAAGTAATCTTCTCCACATTCAAATATTTAACTTACAGTATACTGTAAACCAGTTGCCATACTATTTAGTTATGCTCTGCCCACTGAATTATATGTGTACATTGTAAGTATTGCCAAATGACACTTTCTTCTTAAACTAAAAAAAGGTTTGCTTAACCAAGCTGTTCGTATTCTGTAATGACTAAGATAAGCTCTTTGGAGCACAATGATATATTCAACTTCCTAGCAGAGCAGGAGTATCCTTGATACAGTTTCTTCACCTAAAAAAGGGACATTAATTTAAATAAAAGTGTTGTCAGGAGGAATTTCTTCATCAGAAGAGTAGCATTTTCTCCACATTTTACCTCGTGCTATACTCGCAAAGACAAAAGTAAAAAGAAATTTGTAAATTATCCATGAACTTCCACTATGTGTGGTTATGCAATAAGCTTTCCTGGTGACTTGAAGAAAACTTTTTTTGTCTTGTAATTCTTCATTTTAGAGCCACCTTTTTCACATTTATTATTTTATAATGATAACATTACTGTCTAGAAAATAAAAAAACAACAGAATCTTTTGAAGAGAGAAAAACAGTTTTTGGAGTTAATTTCCTCAATGACAGTTTTAAGCACACTACTGATTTAATCCTCAAAGTGAATTTTTGTCCATGGTTTCAGTATTTTTTATATGAAAAGTGAGATTATCATTTTGATATAAATAAAATATTAATGTTTATTTTTCACATGTGCATCAAATGTTGTGATTGATTTGCAAAAAATAAGTCAGTCATAATTTCACTTTTTTGATCAAGCAATAAATATATTGCCAAACCTTATGTCTAATGGCTAACCTTGCATCATTTTTCATTTATGACTAGATCAGAGGATGTTTTACCACAATGACTAACTCTAATCTAAACTGACTATGAAAAAATAAAATGGTCACTTTTATTTTTTTTAAATGGAATTACCTTTTTTCTTTTTCAAATGTACGCTAACACAGCATTTCTCCCACTTTTTGTTCATGAATTACTGTACAAGAAGTTGACCTCATAAAAACTCCTAAAGTCCTTAATGACAACAGGCCACACCTGCCCAACACTTGCCTTGACTTTGTTTTTCTCAGTTGGTTTCATGGTTTTAACAGGGTTATTTAAAAATGCAATATGCTAATCTCATTCACTTTACAGCATATTGAGTTTTTGCTAAAAGTTTGGTCAGAATTGACAAGTCAGCCATGTTGTGGAGAGAAAATAAACAATTCATTACATAATATTTCTAAATCGGTGAGTGGTTTGAAATTGTCACCCAAATACATATCTAGCATGTTGGCCTTCATTTAATTATTATTGTATACAAATGCAGCAAGTGAAGAATTTGCATTGCCAGTCATAGATTTCACCATGAAGATTTCAGCATGAAGCATAATTTGAAGCTGAGAGTAAAACCCATTGTTGAAACTATGGAAAATGTAACAAAAGGTTGCTTCCATTTTGAGCCTCATTTTTTCTTTTTTGGTAAAGAAATACCACATAGAGTACATCTACACCCAGCAGTATCCTCTCAGTTTCATTGCTAACAAAGTCTTAAAGCATCAGTCATTTTTCTTTTAATTTTCTGAATTTCCATTTTATATTATAACTTTATGCCACATCATTTCTTGAAAAACAGAATGGATCTGCATAAGCACTTTTGTACATCATGATTTCATTTCACATAACAAAAGAGTTTTAATTCAGCAGAAATGTGATTTTTTTTTTCAACACTGCCTAAATCTAATTTTAAGATAGCGGCGTTAATACACAAAATGATTAAAATGAAATCTAAAGATTAATGCAGGAAATACAACCGTCAGATGAATATAATTCATTTTTTGATTGTATTTCCAATATTACACGCATGGCAACATATCCATAATCAGCTGGCATTTACTGTTCATTTCATATCTTTACCAAAGAACTGTGGGCAGCAGCAGCACATAATGACGTTCATAACTGAACATTGTAAGCTGTGTAAAGTGGTAAAAGGCATTAGCTTTCACACTGAATGCTGAAATCCAAAAAAAGGCTTCATATTTGTCAAAACAACTGAATATTAGTCTGCCAGCTTTCACATGACTGGCAGATACTAGATGGTTGACAAGATCTGAAGATAGAAAAAGTAAACAAGAATAAAAAGTATGTCTCATGAAAGTTACCTTTGAGGTTCATCTTAATATTTTGTGCTGCACAATATGCTCTACAAAGTCATCACAGTTCCTATCATTGTATCAATGCAAAGTAAGATGGTCAGTTAAATGTCTTATCAGTAGTGAACTGTACTTGGGAACACCACTTGTAAAAACCGATTAAGGGTGTAAAGTTCTCTATATTTTATCAAATAAGATAACATTTGCAAATTTAGATTCAGCTTATACATATTATGTAATCCCCTTTTAAAAAGAGACATTTAGCTATTTAATTTGCCAGATTCTGATTTTATTTTAAGTAACAGAATAAATTATTGAAAAAGACATTCTTATGAACAAATAACCAAGAAAAAGTGTTGATATTTTCTGTTGTGCAAAGAGGATTATTTGAAAATTTGTCTTTACCTTTTTCAGCAAAAATTGAATGAGTCGTTTTGACATTAAAAAGTTTAAAACTCTTTTCTGTTCCAAATGAAATTAAATGTTTCCAGATGTTTCAGTGACATAACAAATAATGTCCTCCATAGGTATTTCACATTGAGATTATTATTAAACCTGAAAAATTAAATGTACAGATGTGTTTATGCATGTATACATAGATAGAAAGCACAATAACCCTAACATGATTGCATTGTCTTTTGAAATGTATTTAATTGCAGCAATTTTATATTTGCATATGTAATAAACATACTACATAATCTGCATTCTCTGTTATAGCATTATTATTATTTAATGCATACACTTTGGCAGAACATTTTTTCTGTTACTTAAAATTAACATTTTTAAATGAATAGGTAAAGATTTTAATATATGTCAATTAATTTTCTGTCTCCATTTTAATATTTTTCTAGTCTGGGGGTTACAAGAATCTCAGTTAGCAAGATGGGGACAAGACACCAATTTGTTGGGAGAGTAATTGATCACCCTAACCCAATGTATCTTTAGATAATTGGATGAAGCACAAATATGTGTAATGCCAGCAAGAAAATTCTAAGTTTGTAAATCAGAGAACAGTCAAATTAGATTAATGAGTGTTAGTTAGGGTAAGGGGCATACTAAGACCACAACTAAGTTCAGTTTCTAATGGTAAAGATGGTCCAACTCTTGAATGAATAAAAAGTAGTTTCCCTTAAATGAAAATTAAAAATGAATATATATTATGGCCTTCACCTCTGCTTATACCCAGATCAAGTCAGCAAGGTCAGTCCTGGCAGCAAGTGAAAGAAAAACATAACAAACTCCTAAGTGAACTACCAGGATCCAAATGTACACATCGATATTCAGAGTCAGCCAAGTCAATAGTCAAGTCAGCCAGTGAGGATGTCCTTGATATTCACACAGAATTCTGGATTTATTACTACAGGTATAACAGCAATCAATCAATGACATCCATTTTAAAAACATCATTTGGCCTCCTTAGACTCTGTCTTGTAGAAAGTAGCTGCATGTTTTTTATTGCCTATATATTAGACAATGGCTAATTCACACTTTAAGCAGAACACCTTGTTTAAATAAAATTCCATGTTTTTCCTGTACCTGCACTTGGAATACATCAAAGGCAATCATACTTTTTTGAAAATTATTTGAATTTATATTTATATATTATCATTTATGTCGGGCTACAGATGAATATTTGATATTTAAATAACTTGTTTAATACTAACATTATGATTTGCCTTATACTTTTGTTAACTGTGTAGTAGTATTTTTACTGTAGTGGAGTATAAAAATCAGATGCTTGACAATTAACAGACTGAATTTCAATTGTTCCTCATCTCCAGAATTAATCCATATTTTGGAGAAAAACTACCCATAAAGAGAGAGCTCTTTTAAAAATTAATGTGAGAAAACAAAACAATCACTGTGAGTATATTTTAAGTTCACCTAGGGGTTACCAAATAAACATAAATTAGTGCAGCATTACAATAACAAAATAAGGACATGTAATAAACATGAACATTTGAATCAATAAAAATGTGCAACCACTGTAGCCCCTTGAAACATGAGATTTGGGAACATGATATATCCTTATAGAATGTGAATTTGCATAACATTTAGTATAAGAAATGAAAATTCAGCATGGTCACTATCATTTATTTGTTTTAAATATGTACTTTCAGTATTAAGTACTAAATATTTAAGCATTGCTGGTGAGATGTTCAGGCTGTTGTATGTTTGGAAATGAGTAGTGGTGGCTGCCTATCAAATGTTTAAGAGCATGAGAAGAGTCTTGATAAGACCAGGCATTTCAACTCTCTAATCTTCTAATCTCTAATCACCAAATATAAAACAAAATGTTCATTTGATATTTTAAAGTAAAATAATAGCAAGCAAGTAACTTATTCCATATATGAATGGTTGTGTACCATCTGGAATTTTGAATCTGTGGTTTTGACTCCAAGTGTTCATTTTTATCTGTTTTATGCTTGTTTGATTTATTTTTATTACTGTTATTTTCTTTTATTATCATTATGATGGTGACATCATAACATCACTATTTTGTAGTTATGTTTTCCTGCTGACATCTCAATTCAAATGCCTTTATTATGGCTGCCAAAAAGTGTTTACAATAACAGGCCTTTTGTTAGTCATCGGTCTGATATAATGTTGCATGACATCAAGATACTCATACTTTAAAACTTGGTGGTGGCAATCTCCCACAAATACTCTTACTGCATCTTTTTGTCACTGGCTGTTTAACTATTTTACTTTCCAGAAATTCTAGTGGTACCTTATTGATCCAGAGTCTTGTGTTTGTACTCCATGCGAATCATTTTGTGCATGGATTTTACACATTATCCAAAGTTTTCATGGGTTTTTGTTACTCTACTTCAGACTTCCTCCCAAATCTCCAAAGAGTGAGTATGAGTGCTGGAGGGATAGGCTGCAGTCCCCAAAACCTTGAAGTTGATTAAGTGGGATTTAGAATGTTCTTTTATTACACTGTATGAAATTTACCCTTAACCATCTTTCATCTGTGCCCCCACTAGGGATGCTCTGATCGTTTTTTTTAAGGCCAGTACTGATTACTGAATTCAGGTTATATGATGGACTGATTCCAATTTTTTTTTACCTTTATCCCTTTAAAAAACTTTTTACACTAAGCTCCTGCGTAACCAGAAAAATAGAAGCCTTATGTGTATTTATAGACCACTGGTGTTAACTGTTAATTTTTTATTAACAAAATGAAATTCTGTAGGCATATTGTTCAGGGAGCATAAAAATATTAAAATAAATAAACTTTCCTTAAAATACATGCTAACAAAATATTTGCACAACAATAAGAATCTGTAATGCATATGGCATAAAATAAAATAAAATGCTTTTCATATTGTTTAATTTCTTACTGTAATATACCAATTTGAAACAAGGCTTAATGTAAAAAAGTACCTTTCACCATCTCTCTCTCTCTCTCTCTCTCTCTCTCTCTATATATATATATATATATATATATATATATATATATATATATATATATATATATATATATATATATATATATATATATATATATATATATATACCTGTATATTGTCAGGGATGCCAGCGGCAACGATCCGGCCGGGACGCCTTGAGGGACCAGAAGAGGGTCAATGCCCACCTTGGATCATGTGGGGGCTGCCTTCCTGGTTGCTTTGGGGGCCACAGGTAGAGGGCTTGGAAGCCCAACCCTGTAGGGACCCATGGTCACTGCCAGGGGGCGCACCCAATTCCTTGGGGACCCCAGACCTCAGCACTTCCGCCGCACCAGGAAATGCTGGGGGGAAGAAGAGAAGGGACACCCGGAGAGCTTCCGGGAGAACAGCTGGCATTTCCGCCACACTGAGGCGTGTCCAGGGAGGAATGCCGGGATACACCTGGAGCTCATCGGGGATGATATAAAAGGGGCCGTCTCTCTTCATTCGAGGCTGCAGTCGGGTGGAGGCAGGACAAGGCAGGAGAAGAGAGGGTGGAGGCAGCCCGAAGAGAAGGCATTGTGTGACCAGGACTGTGTTGGGGTTCGTGTGTGCACTTTGACTTTGTAAACAATAGTTTAAATAAACGTGTGGTGGTGTTTAACAACATGTCTGCCTGTCTGTGTCCGGGCCGCGCCCACAATATATATATATATATATATGTGTGTGTGTATTTTTTTCACACAATCAGTTAATTGATATTGGCAATTAAACAGTGCCTAAATGTAAATATACTTGTGCTTATGGGTGATAATAATTTTAAATCATTAATTGCACTACAGCTTTTTTGCTGTTAAAATATGTATATAATAATAACTACACCCACAGGCCACTTTATTAGGTACACCTTTCTTGTACTGGGTTGGACCCTTGTTTTGCTTTCAGAACTGCTGTAATTCTTCATGACTTAGATTTAACAAGGTGCCGAAAATGTTCCATATTGACATGATAACATCAAGCAGTTGCTGTGGATTTGTCGGCTGCACATCCATAATGTTAATCTCCCTTTCCACCATCCCAAAGGCTTTACTCTTGGATTGAAATCTGGTGACTGTGGAAGCCATCTGAGTACAGTGAACTCATTGTCATGTTCAAGAAACCAGTTTGAGAGTTAGCTTTGTGACATAGCATGTTATCCTGCTGGAATTAGCCATCAGAAAATGGGTACAATGCGGTAATAAAGGGGTGGACATGGTTAGCAACAATACTCAGGTAGGCTGTGGCATTTAAACAATGCTCAGTTGGTACTAAGGGGCCCAAAGAGTGCCAAGAAAATATCCCCCACACAGTTACTCTATGGTCCATGCAAGGAAATCTTGGGGGTTGGTGGCAAGATTGGCACTCCAGCCACAGTAAAAAAATTCACGCAGCTCCGAAACGGTAGACAGAATTCCTTTCTGCTTTCCACGGGTGTAACTGCCAAACCTGCCCATGGGAAGGCTGCTGGCATTAAAAAGGGGATTATGGAAAGCTCTCAGGAGCCTCATCCCTGGAAGAGTCAAAACTGTCGGACAGCAAATGGGGTCAGGCCTATTGGGATTGGAACTGGTGTGGTTCTGAGGCATCACACACTGTACAGCAGTATTCAGGTCCCAATTTGAGGTGGCCCACCTCATTAGGTGCGTGTAATATCTTTTCTCTCTGGTATGATGATCATCTTTCTCTGCTGTCAGAGGAGCTTTGTAAACTCTGCATTTCAGTGGCGGCACTCTTGGAGGTGCGTAGACCTGGGATTGGTCAGATCTCTGTAGGTGGGTACACCTTTTATTGGTCTGGTCGCTCTGATGGCTGTCATATTCAAGAAGGAGCTGTTGCTGTGGCAGATTGGCTCCTTCCGATGGTGTCCAATGTTGCTCCTTTCAACGAGAGTATAATGAGACTCAAATTAAGGCACTCTCTGGGTGCCTCGTCTGTTGTCTCAGTGTATGCTGTGACCCTGATGAGTGATGTCACAGTGAGGGAGACATTGTATTTACAGCTTTGCTTAGTGTTTGATGGGTGCCCATGAGGTGACACTCCACCAGCCATGTGTGACTTCACTCTGAGAACTGGTACTGACAGGGCTGGCTATGAGTATTGTCTCAGTCCCCATGGGTCTGGTGACCATGGTGAAAGTGGCTGCATGCTCCTTGACTTTGCAAAAGATCAGGGGCTGTGATTCACTGGATCCTGGTTTCTGCAGCCTGAGCCTCATCATTGGACCTCGTACTCCAATGCTGGTGGTGCCGTGAAGGAGATCGATCACATCCTAGTGAACAGACACTGGAGGCTCCTACAGAACTGCAGGGTCTACAGAAGTGCCCAGTTTGTGAATTCTGACCACAGACTTTTTGTTGGTACTGTGAAGATCCAGCTTACGTCCAGTAGATGACCACCTACTAGGAGAATGAGGCTTAGCCTGGCCAGACTCCAAGATCAGGCTGTTTCTTTTTTTCTTTTTAAAAACATTTTATTACATTAATTAAAATCAAATAACATTCCAAAGATGCACATCAAATTTTATAAAACTAGGTTCTAATCAAATCAACCCCAAGATCAGGTATTTCTAACGAGTTTGCACGCAGTTTGTTTGAGGAACTTGCAGACTTGGGTGCGACTGCTGATCCTGATGTGATGTGGGAGACCTTCTGTGACAAGACCCTGAAGGTTGCTGAGAGTTGTGTTAGTGTTGCCGGTTTTCCCAGAAGAAGGTGTTTCATCTCGTAGGGTACACTGGATGTCATCAAGAGGAGTTGCAGCACATGGCAACTTTGGTCTGTACTGGGAACTGAGAAGGATGGCTGCAAGGGCTCAGAGAGCAGATAAGGAGGTGTTTAGTAGAGGAATCTGTGAGCAAGTGACACACAATCTATGGTCCAGTCCCAGTGACTCGTGTCCTGCTTACAGTGGAATAGAAGCATTATGCACATCTGAGTCTTTTCCTCGGAGAGTCGCCGTCAGAGTGAGTTCTTATGGATGACGTTGCAATTGTGACCATCTGGGGCTGGCTACTTTGAGCAGCTGTTTAAAGCTGATCCTCCAGCTAGGATGTTGGTCATCTCTGGATCCACGGTTCTTGAGGCTGATCCTCCAATTAGCTGTGAACCACCCATCCTCATTGAGATTACACATTTGTTGAACCAACTGAGGGTAGGGAAGGCTGCAGGGATCTGGGGACTACAGGGTGAACTTCTCCAGGCTGGTGGTAAGGCTAGAATCTTGCTTCCATTTGGGAGACCGGCATCATTGCAACTGACTGGAAACCAGGACTTGTCATCCCTATCCCTAGGAAAGTTGATCACCAGGATTGTGAAAACTACAGGGGGATAACACTGCTCTTGGTGCCAGGTAAGGTCCTTGCTAGAGTAATCATTAATAGAATCTGTGATCACTCACTCACCTTGCAGTGACAGGACTGGCTGGTTTTACACCCAAGAAGTCTACCATTGACCACATCCTGGCACTGAGAATTCTCATGAAGCACAAATGCAAATATTGGAAGAGTTTCTTTGCAACCTTTGTTGATTTTCATAAAACGTTTGACTCAATTGATCAAGCTGCTCTGTGGGACATCCTGAGACTTTGCAGAATTCCCCAAAGTTCCTGGATAGCATGCATTTTTCCCAGTTGATTCTGGAGTTCATGAGGGGTGTGTTCTTGCTCTTACTCTTCAATGCTTGCATGGACTGGATGTTGGTCAGAGTCATGGGGTCCAGTGGCTGTGAAGCATCTGTTGGTGAAGAAAGATTCACTGATCTTGACTTTGCCGATGATGATGTGATCTTCGCGGAGTCAATGGAGGCTCTTATCTGGGCTCTCAAGACACTAAGCAAGGAGTCTGTGTCTGGGCTTGTGAGTGTCCTGGATAAAAACCAAGATCCAAGCCTTTAATGACCTCTTGGGCACCACCAGTGCAGAGCTTACTCAGGAATGGCTGCAGGCAGGTGTGAGTGTATCTGTGCACACAGTGACTTTTGGAAGATGGCCTGGTGTCAAGAAGGGCTTTAAAGAAGCCACTTCTCACCAAGAAAAACATCAGGGACAGACTGATATTCTGTAAAAGGCACAGAGATTGGACTGCTGGGGTAAAGTAATTTTCTTTGATGAATCTGCTTTCCAATTGTTTGGGGCATCCAGAAGAAGAAAAGGTGAGTGCTACCATCAGTCCTTTTTCATGTCAACAGTATAGCATCCTGACACCATTTATGTGTGGGGTTGCTTCTCAGCCAACAGGGTGGGCTCACTAACAATTTTGCCTAAGAATACAGCCATGAATAAAGAATGAGAGCAAAACATCCTCTGAGAGCAATTTCTCCCAACCATCCAAGAGCAGTTTGGTGACGAACAATGCCTTTTCCAGCATGATAGAACACTGTGCTATAAGGCAAAAGTGAGAACTATATGACTCGGGGAACAAAACATTGAAACTTTGGATCCATGGCCAGGAAACTCCCCAGACCTTAAGCCCATTGAGAACTTGTAGTCAATCCTCAAGAGATGGGTGGACAAACAAAAACCCACAAATTCTGATAAACTCCAAGGCATTGATTATGTAAGAATGGGCTGCCATCAGTCAGGATTTGGCCCAGAAGTTGATTGACAGCCTGTCAGGGTGAATTGCAGAGGTTTTGAAAAAGAGGGGCCAACACTGCAAATATTGACTTTTTGCATCAACTTAATGTAATTGTCAATAAAAGCCTTTGAAACTTTTGAAATGCTTTTAATTATACTTCAGTATGCTATAGAAACATCTGCCAAAAAGATCTAAAACACTGAAGCAGCAAATTTTATGAAAACCAATACTTGTATCATTCTCAAAACGTTTGGCCACAACTGTATGTGCAAACCCATGTAGATTAGCAGTTTTTGAAATACTCAGAGCAGCATGTCTGGCACCAATAACCATGCAAAGTCAATTAAATCACCTTTCTTTTCCATTCTTATGCTCGGTTTGAACTTCAGCAGGTCATCTTGCCAATGTCTATATGCCTAAATGCATTGAGCTGTGTGACAGATAGGGGGCGATATTGTTCCCTTGAACCCTCGGACAATACGTCAGACACCAGGTAAAAGTCCAATAAGTTGACTTTATTATTAATAACAGTGCACAAAGCACCCTCCTCTCCACAATACTCAAATAATTATATTAAATAATCAATCACAATAACAATAATCAATCCTCCACTCTCCCAGACGCATTGCCACTCATCCACCCAGCTCAGCTCATCGTCTGGGGATTTCCCACAGTTCTTTATAGTCCCTGACCCGGAAGTGTTTCTCATCCTTTCGTCCATGTGACTCCTTATCACTTCCGGGTCAGATCAAAACTCTTCTTTTCTTCATCAGCCCGGAAGCACTTTGTTTCTTCCGTCCTCGTAACCTGTTAGTACTTCCGGGCTGTATGAAAACCAAACGTTTCTGTGTCTGCCTGCAGCGTCCCCTGGTGGCTCCGACGTTATCCAACAGAGCTGTGTATTAAAACTCCATAGTCCATGATGCCCTGCTGGAATTCGGGGCATCTCCACGTTGCAGGAAGGGTTCCATCTGGTGGCTTGGGGGTCCTGGCCGGGATAAGCTGCCAGCCATAGTCCACAGCTGCTGCCATGTGAATGGCTGATTAGATGTTTGTGTTAATAAGCAGTTGGACATGTGTATCTAATACAGTGGCCAGTGAGTGTATATTTATATAGGCGTCTTTTTTTTCTTCAGTGCATCAGCTAGATATTTGTAATTTTGTGGTATTATAAATATGGATTACCATTTTAATTATGTGATACTTGCTTCTTACTAAAACTTATGATGTTTAACACACATAAACAAATTATAAACACAGTACAAATCTTCATAATGGCCACAAATGTAGGAAATGTTTATAAGTTGTTTATCATGAAGACACAAGACTAACATGCTTAACAGGTTCATAAGTAAAAGATACACTTGCTGTTAAGCTGACAAACCTATTGTTTCCTAAGCAGCAATTTCAAATTTTTTTATGTAATTTGTTTTCCAATTAAAAATGTAAACTGCTTAACTTAAAACAAGCAAGCAGTCGAAACTGAAACTAAAAAATTATGAATTCATTGAATTAGCTTTTTTGCCATGTGTTTAACTGCACAGGATAACTCCTCCAATTCCTTTTTTTCAGTTGAGTCTATTACTCCACGTTCTTTAACGTAAAGGCTAATATTCCAATTGCGTCTTGCTCTCTGCTATACTAAAGAATATGTGCTGCTAAAACACACCTTGATGTGCTCCTCTTTGTTTATGCAGCAGGAAGATTGCTTGAAATAAAATAAAGTGGCACTGTCACAACTACCGTAATACCTTGTTTAATGGAGCACTACAACTAAATTACCATAAAGCTCAAAAATGCAGGCACTAAAACGATCAGGCTTTGTGATCAGCCAATTTGCAAAGCACCAGTCTAATCTTTTTTAGTTAAAATTGGACGAATAAGATTGGCGGCCGATCGGTCAGAGCATCCCTAGCCCCCACATTCTTGTTAACATGTTGATTTTAAGGTAACAAGTGGCATTCATCCATTTAGAATTTCAGACTTTCATGTTATTCACAGATTTATTTTCAATCTAACATAATGTAACTCTATCATTGGCGAAGAGGTTATCCCTGCACACTTAATCTCTGATAACTTAAACTGAAAATGTTCACCTCCTTAAAATGTTCCTCAAGGCACATTTTTGTAGTCCTGGAAAATGTCTAGTAGCTCTTCTCTTGGATTTCTCTAGTGTTTTAGTGTCCTTTTTTGGTGCGTTCATGTATAATGCAAAAAGAACCTACTGTGAGTGCTACATTTGTCTGTATGAATGAAACAATTCGGCTCCTAGTTGTTGTTGTTGTAATTTGACATACTTATTCTTCATGGAAATTTATTAGGAAAGTTCGACTAGTGCACACTGTGCAAATGTGTGAAGTAGCTAATCTAACTTTGAGAAACATTTGTGAATTTGCAAATTTGTCTATCTTAAATGTTCATATACAAATTATCTTACTGTTTCAAAATTACCTTGAGAGAGTTCACACTACTTGCATATTTTATATATTTTCCAGTTTTACTGATTTGATAACAGCTACTGATAGCAAAACAGATTTCTAGTGTAAGGTGGTTAAATGCCATGGGAAGTGTGCACAAATCATACGAGTGGCACACCAGCTTACTTCACTTGCTGCTTAATCTAAGATAACCATAAAAGTAAAAAGAAAAAAGTTATCTATCTAGAAATTAGCATAAAAAGAAAGGAATTATGTAAGCATCACTTTGTAAACATAAAGTGTTGAAATATGTACTCAATATTTACATTAAAACAAAAATAACCTCATAGCTGCACTGTCTACACATTATCTACATATTATAATGATTCAGTATTTCTCTGACTCAACAATTTATTAGCAAATTCCAAACCTGCCTTTCATTATGGTCCAAACCAGCCAACAATTTTATCTTGAGACCAAAATTAAATGTTATAGTTTGTTTTTGTGCATTTCCTCAGGTGATAATAATAGTTCAATTATCTTTTTATTCTTCATCATTACAGAAATCATAAGAAATATTGCATCTTTGAGTTAAGGTTATTTTTTTACAATTTTGGAATGATGAATTAGGCCCAAACAATTTTGGTTTTAGGTGAAGGTCGGTTTAGCCATATTAAAGAAAAGTGACTTATCAAGCGACTTATTGCAAAAACCAATAAAAACACAAAAAAACCTTAACATTCACGAAATATGTCCAAATATTTACCAGTATTTCGATTAAAGACTTGACATTTACACATATTATTTAAGTGTTTCCCTAAACTGTGTTCACATTTAGGATTTTTTACCATTGCTGAAAAAAATCAGGGCATCCATATTACAGTATTTGTGTTATTTCTTTTCTCTCCTACAGGTATAATTATTGGTAACTAGCTTCATAAATGCTAAAGTTATAAACTTATTTTGACAGGGACTCTTGTTTGGGGACAACACTGTTTTATTCATAATTATTTTAATCATTTAGAGTAACAAAATATAATTTATCTTTCAATATACTGTATATAAAAGCCAAATACCACTGACTCACTCATCATGAAATCTCCCGAACCATGAGGACTTGGGACTTGAAATTTGGAATGTAGGTTATCCTTGGCCCATAGGTGCTCGCTAAGAAACAGTTTTAAAGATTTCGTGGTCCAAGCGCTGTTTGTATGTCTATCTGCTTTTCACGAGAGAACTTCTTAACAGATTTAGATCGGGTTTTTTTCTATAATTTGCTTGAACATTCCATTGATTTTGCGACTTTCTCATCGTGCTAAATATCATACAGTAGTTCACTTGTGGTACAGATAAATTACCGCAAATCTGAGAGAGACTCATCGGGCTGCGGGGAGGGGGGGCAGGGCCCTCCTCACTCATGCTTCTGCCTCGGGGCGTAACCTTAACTCGTCTTAGTTAGCAAACGAGAAAACTACTTAATGGATTTAGATCCTTTTTTTTTCTATAATTTGCTTGAACATTCCTGTTGATTTTGTGACTTCTCTCATTGCGTTAAGAATCATAGTTCGCTTGCAGGAGCAATATATTTGCAGTAATCCGAGACAGAGGCTGAGGCCCAAGGGTAGGGGTAAGAGTAACGTCAGGAATAAAGAGCTGGGCGGGGCCCTCCTCACTGTCCTGTTTCACTAATACACTGGCGAAGCCACAGGGGATGGCTAGTATCAATATATGTCTGACTGAATGACTGAGGAAGACAAAACTTGAATACACAGACACAATAACTGCTAGCAACAGAGTACAAACAGGAGGAAAATTTCCTACGCAACACCATGATTTGTATTGATCATACGTTTCCAGGTATGATCATGCATGCAGTTCTTGAGCCATTTATCAATTTTCCAAAAATAAAGTAGATAGCTGAGTCTTTTCCTATGCATCCTTCCTTTTATAGCAATACATAGTGTCTCCTAAAAGTGGTGTCATGCAGTAGTGTTGTATAACAGCATATGACACAACAAAGAAGATAAATCATAAACTTAAATCACACAGCAAAATTTAAAATGTGAAGAATAAGCTATCATAAGGATGCAGGACAACACTAAGCATTTCTATTGAGCACTGAATGGATACACATTGTGATAATCATTTTTTAGACCGAGTTTCATAATTGTTTCCTCTGAATGCTCATGATTCCTCCCATAGTCCAAATGCATGCACTTAATTTGAATGAGCATTGCCGTTTCTGTATTTGTGTGTTCACCCTGCCTTGAAGTGATGTCCCATCAAGGGATTGTTCCTACCTTGCATCTGATGCCTGCCCTGTGTCCTTGCCTTGGATAAATAGTTTAGATGAATGGATGGATGTTTGATAACTGACAGATGCTGCCCGTGAAGACGTTGGTAAACCATATGTAGTTACAAGCCACAAAATAAGTAACATAGTGCTAAGGATATATACTATACTAACTTTTTTATTTTATTTTACTAAGAACTCTCAGAGGCAGGGAAAATGATTTTACTCTTTATTTTGGTGCCTGTCATATGGGACTCTTGAATACTACAGGTGTGGTCTATGGCCGGCTTGTCATCCCGGTCAATACCCCCAGGCCACCAGATGGAGCTCTCCCTGCAGCATGGAGGTGCCCCGGATACTAGCAGGGAGCATGAAGTTTTCCCCTACAAACCTGCTGGATACCCCAGGGGCCAACAGAGGACACTGCAGGGAGGCCCAGAGAATCACATGTGCCCTGTAACCCAGAAGTCCATCATAGGCAAAGCGACAGCGGAAGTGACGTGCTTCCGGGGTGAAGAAGAAGAATTTTTATCTGACCCAGAAGTGATAAGGAAACACATGCACTGGGGATTGGGAACACTTCCGGGTCAGGGAATATAAAAGGACCCAGGGAACTCCAGACGAGGAGCTGAGCTGGGTGGCAACGCGTCTGGGAGTGGACGATTGGTTTATTGAGAATTATTGTAGTGATTAATGAGTATTGTGGAGAGGAGGGTGCTTTTTGTACTGTTGTTAATAAATAAAGTCAATTATTGGACTTTTATCTGGTGTCTGGCATCTTGGACAAGGGTTCAAGAGAGCGATAGCGCCCCCTATTTGTCACACAGGGTATATGAATGCTGCTGCTGATCATTTTCACTCCTCCATGGCAGCATCTGCCAAAGGCCTTTTTTCAGCAATGTAATATTCCATGCCACCAGGCTCTGAAACGCCTAAAATGAACTCTACAATTATGACAGTGAAATTAGCTTAATGCAGTGGTCTACCTTGGTACCTTGTGGAATGAGTTAAAACAAGTTATTCAGAGTAGAGATCCAACACCAGCTAAGTTTCAGCAATGATGGAGCACTGTTACATGGGCCTGCATCACTGCAGTGCACCTCTAGCAACTACTGTATACAGCTGAGTCAGTTTCTTGACATATTCAGTCGGTTCTGAGAGGTAATTGGTTTAATCCAGTAAAGTACCCATTCAGTTTATATGAAAAGGTTTTAGTGACTATCAGTGTAGGCATCCTCAAAGAGAAACATTAACACTCTGAAGATACATTTCAAGTAAGCTATCAACTTACTTCTCAGGTTACTACCACTGTTAACAGTTGTCTGACATTG
Organism: Polypterus senegalus; assembly: GCF_016835505.1. Taxonomy (NCBI): domain Eukaryota; kingdom Metazoa; phylum Chordata; class Cladistia; order Polypteriformes; family Polypteridae; genus Polypterus; species Polypterus senegalus. The sequence goes on from NC_053160.1 coordinate 19,076,211, forward strand.
AGTGTTACTCACAACACATACAGTAACTGTTCTACATATGAGCAGGATCCTACCCTAACTAACCATGAGGGTTGTCTACCACACTTGCTCATCATGCATTACTCCACACGACTCTTGTCCTTCTTTCCACCAGTTGAGCCTTGACAGCCTTTTGAATGCTTAGTTCCTGTCAAATTACTTTTGAGGAAGGGACACCAAGACAGAACTACACCTAGTGACTCATGTTGTCCCTGCAACTTCAGACCTTTTTAAACATAATTTATTTACATTCATCTTTTCGTCTATTTTTATAAACTTGATATATGAATTGAAGATGGGGTTCTTGACCATCTCTGTCTTTATTTCATAAGAATGATCTTGTGCTCATGCATCTGTTTAACAATATTTTAGCAAAAATTATTTGTATTTTGTACATTGAGATCATACATAAACTATGATCCAATAAACTGTATACATGTGGATTATGTAATAATGTGAGATTTATTTTTTCATGGACAATTTGCTCTTGTCTAGCATTGGTTGCCATAGATGGTCATTACAACATACAATTTTTTATTTATGTTATGTTATGCATGAAAACAAAATATTAAAAATGTAACTCTATTTTAAGTCAGTGGGTAACTGATGTTATATACTATTTGAAATTGGAAAAAGTCATAGATAAATTTGCTATTTTCCCCATCTGTCTACACTCAATAACCATAATGACAAAGTAAAAACTTTGCAAATTTATTAAAAATAAAAAACTGAAATCTATCATTCATCTAAGTATTCAGACTTTTAATTCAGTACTTTGTAGAAGCCCCTTTGAGAACAATTCCAGCATCAAGTCTTATTTTTTTTCTGTAAGCTTTGCACACTTGGACAAAGGCGGTTTATCTCATTCTTCTGAGCAGATCCTCTAAAGGTGAAATAGACTGGATAGGAAACATCTGTAAACTGCCATTTGCAACTCTCTCCACAGATGTTCTAAGTGGTTTAACTCTTGGCTTTGGCCTGGCCACCCAAGGACAGTCAGAGACTTGCCCTCAAGCCATTCCAGCATTGTCTTGGTTGTATAAATCAAGTCATTGTCTTGCTGAAAGGTGAACTGTCATACCTCTCTGAGGCATCCTTCCCTCAATTCTGAACAGACTCCTCGTCTCTGCTGCTGAGAAGTACCCCCATGGAATGATGCTGTCACCACCATACTTGAAAATGGAAATTAAGCAGGTGATGAGCACTGCCTGGTCTTCGCCAAATAATGCTTAAAGTTCTGCCCAAAAAGATCAATTTTTGGCTCTTTTGCATTGTTCTTTTTGGCTTTTTTCCCAAATGTTCTCTGGGTCCAAGTTGGCTGTCATATGCCTTTTACTCAAGAGCAGCTTCTCTTTAGTCACTCTATCATAAAATTCTACTTGTTTGTCCTTCAAATATACTCGGCAAAAAAAGAAACGTCCCTTTTTCAGGACTGTGTATTTCAACAATAATGTTTTAAAAATCCAAATAACTTTACAGATCTTCATTGTAAAGGGTTTAAACAATGTTTTCCATGCATGTTCAAGTAACCATAATCAATTAATTAACATGCACCTGTGGAATGGTCGTTAAGACCTTAACAGCTTACAGAAAGTAGGCATTTAAGGTCACAGTTCTAAAAACGCAGGACACTAAAGAGACTTGTCTACCGACTGTGAAAAACACCCAAAGAAAGATGCCCAGGGTCCCTGCTCATCTGCATGAACGTGCATTAGGCATGCTGCAGGGAGGCATGAGGACTGCTGATGTGGCTAGGGCAATAAATTGCCATGTCCGCACTGTGAGATACCTAAGACAGCGCTACAGGGAGACAGGAAGGACAGCTGATCATCCTCGCAGTGGAAGACCACGTGTAACAACACCTGCACAGGATCGGTACATCCGAATATCACACCTGCGTGACAGGTACAGGATGGCCACAACAACTGCCCGAGTCACACCAGGAACACACAATCCCTCCATCAGTGCTCAGACTGTCCGCAATAGGCTGAGAGAGGCTGGACTGAGGGCTTGTAGGCCTGTTGTAAGGCAGGTCCTTACCAGACATCACCAGCAACAATGCCGCCTATGGGCACAAACCCACCTTCGCTGGACCAGACAGGAGTGGCAAAAAGTGCTCTTCACTGATGAGTCACGGTTTTGTCTCACCAGGGGTGATGGACGGATTCGTGTTTATCGTCGAAGGAATGAGCGTTACACCGAGGCCTGTACCCAGGAGCGGGATCGATTTGGATCGATGGCTAGGGCCATTCCCCCCAGAAATGTCCAGAAACTTGCAGGTGCCTTGGTGGAAGAGTGGGGTAACATCTCACAGCAAGAACTGACAAATCTGGTCCAGTCCATGATGAGGAGATGCACTGCAGTACTTCAAGCAGCTGGTGGCCACACCAGATACTGACTGGTACTTTTGATTTTGAGCCTCCCTTCATTCAGGGACACGTTGTGAAACATTTTTAGTTTATGTCTTATGGTGTTGACTCTTTTAGTGTTCATACAAATATTTACACATTAAGTTTACTGAAAGTAAAAACAGTTGAAAGTCAGAGGACGTTTCTTTTTTTGCTGAGTATAGATTATCCCGTTGCAGCAGAGTACTTCTGAAGCTCCGTTAGGTCTGACCTTTGGGTCCCTGGACACCTCCGTGGCATGGTCATTTTTGCCCATTTACTCTGTGTAGCTGAATGACCAACTCTGTAAAGAGTTATGGTGGTTCCAAACAACTTCCATTTCACTATTATTGAGGCCACCATGGTTCTGGGAGCTCTCCAGGCTTTTGGAATGCTTTTATAACATTGCCTTGACCTTTGCCTCACAACAATTTGATCATGGACATTTACAAGGAGTTTCTTTGATTTTATTTGTCGTTTTTTATCCTGACAAGCAATGTGAATTGTGGGACCTTTTGTGCACAAGTATGCATATGCCTATCTAAATGATGTCCAGTCAGTTCAGTTTCTAGTCAAGTTCTAGACAAATTTCAAGGAAAATGAAGACAAACAGAATGTAGCTGACCACAACTTGGAGTGATGCAGCAAGGGGTATGAATACTTTTACAAACGAGCAATTTCAGTTTTTGATTTAAAAAAAAATATTGCAAACCTTTCTGAAAACATATTCTTACTTTGCTGTTACGGGTTATTGAGTGTGGATTGAAGGGTAAAAAGGCAAAATGTATTCATTTAAAATAAAATCTGCAGCACAATAAAGTGTGGAGAGAGGGAAAAGATCCAAATACTTTCTGAAAGCGCTGTCTGTGCGATACAGGATTCTGTAATTTGATTATCCCCTCGTCCCAACCAACTTAAACCGTTCAGCGTCGAAGGCACAAAAGAGGAAACTATCTTGAACGGGGAGGATACAGGGAGAAGGTGTAATTGAGGTTTTGAAAGACTTCTAGATACACATGTATTCAACAGTACTTTAAGTTCAGCACTAAAAAGGTTATTTTCTAGGTAGGCTGGGATTGACAAATAAACACAAGTTATAAACGTATAACGTGTATGTAATGTTTTCAAAATACGATTCCCTGTTTGCTCCCACACTTTAATTTAAACGTTCTTTAAATGTTTGGATTCCTAAGCTCACACCGCCGCTCGGTTAAAACTCTGTGAGGGCAGCGTAGCGACTTGGTCGGCCATCTTGTGATGGCTTGGAACACCGTGGCAGGCAGTTGGTCGGCCAAGTACATCGTGCGTCACAGTTGTGTCTGAACTTGTGCTTACATGATGTTAGTATAGGTAAGTGAAAGTGTTCTAATGTTTCTTTAAGTTACTCGTGTCGATGTGGTGTTGGTGGCGGTGCCCATTACATTCCAGTCAGCTGGCTGTCCTAAAGGAGAAACTGCTTAGTGCCGTACAGGGCACGAGAAACACGTGGGGGCAACAGCGTGAGCTGCTAAACAATGGCGAGGGGCGTACTTATTTTTTCCAAGTCGATACTGATTCCATGTGTATGGTATTTCTAAGAGCATAGATTTAGTAAAGCCATCTGTTGAATACGGACAGTCCTACAATGTCGGGCAGCTGTAGTTGCTCTTACATTGAAACTGGACTACTTCTGATACTACTATATGTGATAAACTCTTTGTTTTTAAATTTTATGATTTATGTCAGTTCTGTTATATTTGTGTTTTGTGTGTAGCCGGCTAAAGCTTATAACTAAATGGGCATAACTTAAACGAAGAATGCAATATTGGTAGAAACTATGAGTCAAAACAGCCCCACTTCACCCTTGATAAGTGGATAAGTGGCTGTTGCTGGTCATTTCGAACTTTCATTCTTTTTTTTTTTTGTTGTTGTGGATTGCAAGCCTCTTTCGTTCTTTTCTTGTTTAATAGCTTCATTTTGTTCTGAATGTACAGGAGTGCAGTGGTTAGCAGTACTGTCAAATGGGTCGAGCATACCACGAATCGCAGGTCTGATCCTTGCCTTAATAGACATTACATTTGGGTGGTCGGAAAAAAATAACAGGTTCAGGTTTTCCATAAGGCTGCTTTTATTTTTTGCCATATTATAAGAAAAGCACAAAAATTTAATGAAAATAGTTTTAAGTCTCTACATATGTCAGTTTTTATGTCATCGAAACTGAACTGATGACACTTGTTCACACTTGTACTTCTACAACATTAGCACTCTCTTTGTTGAAGCTTGGCTATAGTTTATGACCAATCGAAGTATAAACTATTTCTGTTCCTGGTCCTTTGGCACCACCCAGTCAGAAAAAAGATACAAAACAATACAGAGAGCACCGCCTAAATTCTTTATATATTTTGAAATGGTAAGTAAAGCAATAAAAGTAAACACCAGTACAGAATGATTATTTTAAATTTATGTTAATGAATTCTTGCCATATTTTGAAAAAGTTTTCAACTGATCCTCTTAAAGGGAATCTCCGCACCACATTAACACATCTCAAAAAGAAAATCAGAAGAAGTTCTGTCTGGAAGTGCATTCTGTTTGAGGCAGTTGAATTTCAGTGCGTGCTTGTCAGAAACATACTTCTCATGAAAGAAGTAAAGGCAAAGCTCACGCACATGGCTTTCATTATTGTCATTTTTATCCCATTATGGAGATGTCAGTTGAAATTGTTCAACTTGTAGATGATGAAATTAATCACTTCTTAATACCATGTCCTACACAGTCCTGCTAAAGAAACAGAGGCTTTGCATTCATTTTCTGATTGGATGTCTATAGCTGTCAGTTCGAGCATCCATATCAAAGTGGCATATAGACTTCAGGCTCGAAGGGAAAAACTTGCAAGCATCCATATAGGAATATGTGAGAGAACTACACCACTGGTAGTGCTAACAACAGCTGTAGCAAGTAAATATCAAAACAAGTTTCAAACAACATGACTGACTTGTGTTCACAGACAGTGAAATGAACTGCTCCATTCATTAATACTAAAGTAAAATTTATGTAGTGTGTGTTGTGATGCTTCAAGCACGTCTCTTTAGTAATGCAACATATACCGAGTTATTAGAATCACATTGCAGAGACATACAGTTACAGTAATATGGGCAAAACACCATACTGAATATGAACCTACAGATGATAAATGGGTGTCAGTCATTTGGTTTTTGAAGGCAAACTAATATTCATGAGTATAACCCTTAGCATGACGAAAGTAGTGAAAACACAGCATATCATATATACAGTATTTGAGTGGTATGCAGTGTAAGGCAGTGTCTCAGATACAATTAAATGACTACAAGTAACATCAATATGTTCATTTTCTGATTCTGTATTTGTTCAGATGCTAGACAATAAAGTCTGATCACTCATGAAAGATACTTTGGAAACAGAACAACAAAGGCTGTTTTTTCAAGAGTTCTTGAATAATGGATCAAAGTAATACAGATAAGTCTGATATAACACAAGAAGCCTTGAATTTGGGACAAATGTAAAAAAAAAAAGGACAGATAAGTTATTTTTTAGTAAGTTATTTTACCAGCTAATGATGCAAATTTATCATTTGGAAATGCTACAAACCTAACAGCGGGATTCTCTGATGAACCAGATCAGGGCAGCGCAGGTCAGGTCAGGCTGGGGAGCATGCACTGGTACAGTGCTTTGCCGCACCCACCACCACATGGAGCCACCTTCACCACGGTCACTAGACTCATGGGAATCAATACAATCCTCTTAGCCAGCCCTATCAGTCCCTTGAAGTCACCCATGACCAGAGGAGTGTCACCTCGTGGGCACCAATCAAACACCGAGCATATTTACGAATAAAATGTCTGCCTCACCAAGACATTACTCCTGGCCAGTCCCAGGTCTGTACACCTCCGAGAGTGCTGCCACTGAAATACGGAGTTTGTGCAGCTTCTCTGACAGCAGAGGAAGATGATCATTATGCCGGAGAGACGAGACGCTCCATGCACCTACCTGGATGGGCCGCCTCAAATTGGGACTCGAGTGGTGCTGTGCAGTGGGTGACGCCTCAGCACCACACTAGTTCTGATCCCGATAGGCCTGACCCTGTTGGCTGTCTGATGGTTTTGACTCTTCTGGGGTTGGGGCTCCTGAAGGTTTTTCCCCATCCCCTTCGTAACCCGAGCAGCCTTCTTGTGTCCAATGATGCTGGTCAGTGAAGAGACAATTTTAAGGGTGTTATGAAGGACAGTTAAATTGGGATGGAATATTTATATTTGTGTGTAATGTGTACATACAGTGCTGTGCCGGTGGTGTATGCTTATTTTAGTTTCACAGGAAATTAACCACTCATCTGTGACTCATTGCATGTTTGTTGTTATGACATACATCCAATTCTGTTACAGCGGTGCAAAGAACATTTTACATTATGTTTAACATGCCACATTGAGGACAATTTCCTTTTCATCGTATTGTATAAAAGTTGTCTGATAAATGCCCATCAACGTGAATTGTGAAGATGTTTTTGTTAGACCACTGAGAACCGTAAGACAAGAAGACATGAAAAGGTTGACATTAACAGTAGACATTCAGCAGGATGTCAGTTGGTAGAGTTCAATCTTATTAAAAAAAAAAATCTTAAGGCAAGGTAAATTAGCTGCGTTGATTAATTATATTTTTAACTACATATTTTCTTATCCAGCACTATGTGTCAGGTGGTTAAGTGACCTTTCATACTATCCCTTCAGAAATCCTCGTATTCTTGTGCTGTACCCCAACAATTTCTTTCAGCTTTCAAAATCATACACTAACTATCCATGGAAGTGATATACCTAAGCAATCTATTCCCTGTTTTGAAAGTAATTGTTTTAGGTTTAAGCCTTATGTATGTGTGTTTCTTCCAGGTGCCCTGGTGTCTACTCATAGTTCAAAGGCATGCAGGTTAGAGCTTAAAAATGTAGAACAACTTTCATTAGAGAGGTTATGATGATTT